>NC_136065.1:1511367048-1511757947 GCF_964261635.1 Lissotriton helveticus
TGTGTGGCATTTAGAGCTCCGAGTGAATTTTCCCGATCCATGCCCTTAGGCACAATTCACATTGCCTTTATATAGGCATAGACATCAATCCCTTATTTAGACATAGCCCATGCAGACCAAATACAGGCATGGCTACTTCACCCGTACCAAACGTCCCAACGATTTCTTAGAAAATCAGCTTACGCAGTTAGGGAACTTTCCCTTGCTTGAATATTGATTTGTCCAAGAACTCATGTACTTTGCAAAAAAAACTATTCCCTAGGGGTTCTTTCCTGACGATTATCCCGACTTTACGTCAATCTATGGCATTCCTATACACCTTCAAGGTATAAATATACCATCACTTGCTATGGCAGACTACGGTGGTTCGGAGCAGTTCGACTATCTAATTGCTCGACGCAGCTCGCTACAGCAAGTGCCGAAGGAAGGCGACCCTCCAACTGACGCACTGATCAAGAGGCTGCCTTTCTCTTGCCGAAAATCCAGCTCCGGTGTTTCCAAGCTCCCCCTGCGGGGTGTTGGGAAATCGAGTCCTGAGACAGAGATACTAGACCTCCTTCATTCTAAACCAAGGTATGGAGCTGATTAGACCCTAGAGAAACCTTTGATAGATTCTTGGCAAAAACAACTAAACCTATGCTACACAATACTTACTTCTTCCCACGTACTAGTCTTAGGTTAGGTACATTATGGTAGGCGTATTTAGAAGCACCAGTTGAGTATTTTTAGTCAGTTATTTATGTATTTTTATATGGCTTAGAAACCATACAATGCTTTTAAAGTATTATTTTATAATACTATTCTCGCTGTACGCATCATACTTTGCAGTTTGCTTAACGATTGTAGCAGTTCACTTCTCTTGTATGAGAAAGAAGACTGTTCAATAAATCTTTTTATTGAAAACGCCCGTCTCTCTATTTCTCTACACACTCTGTTGAAACGAAGCATGCACGATTGACTGAGTGAAATACTTATCTATCATTTCCGCGACTTTAGAGATATATTTCTTATTCTTGGGAAACAAAGTTGTCATGTTTATGCGGGTGTCAGAAACGAATCCCTTCTTGTGAATTAGAGAACGTTTTTAGTGACCTCTGAGCTGGCTGGTACTCCCTATTAAGTTTAGTATATTCGATAGAGACATAGTCGAACTCGGTCCTACGTCTAATCTATAGATAGTGCGCAGAGCCTATTGGCAATATGGGAACTACACTACACAGCTCCCAAGGTTTGGTAAGGCACTCATTTAACGCTAGATACTATAGTAACTCAGTCGTGCTTTTCTTAGAGACCCCTTTTTCCCGTAAAATACTCCAATAGATGTCTGGAGTGGGTAAAGGGATAATATCCGCCATAACTGAGTAGGTCAAAAATCCTATGTATTAGTTTTTGGTTTTTCAACGTTAAAGGATACAGTGTTCCAAAATATTGTGCACCCTATCTTTGTTTCCTTGAAACTTGCTCTGCAACTTTCATTTAATCAATGTTGGTTAACGGCGACAACACCGCAACTTGTGGAGCTGCAGTAAATACAGCAGCTTTTGACATAACCAGTTTCCAAGAGACGGACGCTATTGCTATAATCATCCCAGAAACTTTAAGAAAAGCTATCACTATGAAATTTATAAGAAATGGCCGATCAGCAAGAGGTGGTGGGTAGTTTTTGTGATAGAGGCACATGAATATCATCAGACAGAGGTATTCTATTCATGGATAATCTTCCACAAACCAAATCCAGTGTTTCACTTCTACAAACAAGATGAAGCTCCACAGGAATACATTCCTTTCAAAGGATGTTGAAATTCCACTAAGATACCAAGAGCATGCGCTCTGGTTTAAAGGTGCCCTAAAACATACACATCACATTACCAGGCTCGGTCCACTAGGTAGACCAGGAGCAACATGGCCGGTATTAGTCAGCTGTACACCGCATCCTGCCATTGAACATATGACAGATGAGGAACTATTGGTTCAAATAAAAGAGCTAATTAAAATCCACAGACAATTGGTTCAATATGTCATGCGGACTTTTAATATCCAAACAGCAATAAGGATTCCGCAACACACCCTTTACCAGGGGAACACAAATAGAATTACACCACAGACTCTACATTCGGTCATTGGTAAATTACCTGCAAAAAGGGAACAAATTCCATTTTGGATAGCTCAAAAAATTACTCAAATCGAGGCAGTATTTCCTGATACTGCCCCTCATGAGAAACACAGGATTCTAACAATCTGTTTACCGATGGGGATCGTACCACACCTAGAGGACTGCGACACTTGGGGTACAGTCTTTGCTGCAATCTACACCAAAACACATGGTGTTCCGTCTATGGCCGTAATACCAGACGTCCTGAAACAGATTCAAAATGAATACGGGGCGGAGCCTGCTTTAAATCTAGGTATGAAATTACGGAAGGATTTCAAACAGGTCTCAACCATAATATTAGCTAATATTAAAGGTGAATCAGCATCCCTGGCGATCTGCCGAAAGTTAAGAGAATTTGATGTAACTGAGCAACCTCAGGAACTAGCCAGAATAATTGAAAAATCCTATGAAGAATTAGAAAGAGACAGTTAGGGTGGTAAACCAGTAAAACCCCAACTGACTGAAAGTCCTGAAAATGTTTTTATTAAAAACACTCTTGCTCCTCCCAAAAAGAAGTGGGAGAACACTAAACAAACTTCTAAAGAGAAGCGTTCTCAATCCCGAGGTAGGTCTCCTCAAAAGGAGCCCTCTGAAAGGAGGTATAACCTAAGGAATAGGTATAATTTGAGAAAACCTGGTAGATATCAAGATACTGATACACGTTCCTATCGTACCTTTCAGACTTCCTCCCAGAAATCGGAAAGAAGAGGACGGTCAGGACAAAAAGAAGAATGCGTGATGTCCAAAGACGATCAACACGTTCCAAAAAATAAGAAAAATCAATTCACCAAAGAGCAGGTCTAAAAATCAGACATGCCGAGGATCTTGAGGACACAACAAAGAATGGGGAATGGGCTCAGACGATGTCGGACAGCGCAGCAGAAGTCACCATAGCTCGCAAGAACTTGAAGGATCATCTGGAGACTGTGGACTTGAATAAGTACATCCAAGTTGAAACCGCAGATGCCAGGGTTAGTGTCCCACATAAGTTATATGAAGTAACACTCCCGATGGAGGGGGACATAACTAGAAAAGTAAGAGCACCCTTTTGGAGACTCTCTCTCAGGGTTATGAAAAGAATTCGTCTACCATTGCTGAACAAGACTGGCCACCTGAATTTGTCAGAGTGCCCACATGGCGAAGACCTCATTATGCCAGCTTTCTCCAATCATATTCCAATTCATAACAAATATACCTATGCCAGGAAATAGTCTGTAGCCCAGGCTCCTGCATTATATAAAAATCATGTAGAATGGGATAAGGATTCTCCTCTACATAAAATCCAGTTAAAAACTCAACCAACTGCGCAAAGGCAGTACCCAGTTAAGCAAGAAGCTAAAAAAACAGGTCAAGGAGATATTATATCAACTTGAATACCAAGGGGTGATTGAAACGTGCACCTCGTCCATGAACAATTATTTGTTTCCTGTCTCCAAACCAGACAATACATATCGTCTAGTTTTGGATCACAGACATTTGAACTCTTGTTGCAAAATTTTTGCAGTACAAAATGCACACAGTGCAGCACTAATGAATAACATTGCATGTAAAAAATATAAAACCACATTAGATATATCTAAACGGTTTCTTCTGTCAAAACATTGCACATGAAAGTAGGTCTTTGACCGCTTTCTCAATCATGGGGACACAGCATCAATTCTGTTGTCTCCTCCAGGGATTCAAGAATAGTCCAGGGTTATTTTCAGCCAGAGTAACAGAATTACTACAAACCTGTGATGATGAGGCATTATCATATGTCGATGACATCTATCTAACAGACGATGATTTGGATAGGCACTTGAACTGAGTGAACACCATTATTTTGGGATTTTCCTCTGAAGGGTATAAATTAACATTTTAAGAAATCAAGAATTGCCTACCTCAACGTCCTTTTCCTAGGATACAAGTTATCAAGTGAAGGCAAAAGCCTGGCAGCAAACTTTCTAGAGAAATGTCCGCTGCTCCAACCTCCAAAAATGCTGAAAAACTTAGTCGATTCTAGGTTTCCTGAATTTCGGAAGAACTTCATTCTAAATTACGCAGAAAGGGTTAAACCTCTCTACGAATTAATCAAACCAGATTTCAAACAAATTAATTGGACTCAAAAACATACAGAAATTTTGCGTTCAGTCTAAACAGACATGTTGGCAACAAAACATTTGCAAACATGCGTAAATGTACGCAACCTAGTGATCCGAATCATCCCAGGAAGATACAGATTCACGTATTTAACATTTAATGAAGGAGAAAAAGTACCAAGAGCTTACAAATCACACTTTTACACACAAGCAGAAATGAAATTCACTTCTACAGAAATATTCTGACAGCAGTTCAAACTGCAGTAGCAAAAGAGAGAGCCCTCACACAGGGTAAGCGCATTTTATCCAGTATTGGGGTATCTTTCATAGATTCACATGCCTGAATCATTCCCCGTCGTCGAGGCGGGAGTCCCACGGTAAAAAATATATATACAATAGCGGCCGCCATCTTGGAGCGGACTCGCGCGCCAAGGGCTCATTGGAGAGCCTATTTAAAGTCGCTCCCTTACGCGCAGTGGACGCCTTCTCTGTGCCTGAGTCGTGCCGGAGTCCTGCCCGTCTGCGCCCGTCAGCGTCCCGGAGGCGGCGGGGCGGCGGAGGACTTTGGTCGGGTGAGGGTAAGGATGATCTATTATTCCTCGGCGACTCTTCATGCTATGCGCACCACATCTAACTTGTGTCGTTCTGTATTTCCTGGTCGACACAAGGGGAAACGTCATTGCCCGGCATGCGGCTGGTCGCCTACGGGGGCACAGTGCAGCGTCCTTAGGACACCCGAGGCTCATGTGAAACATCGCTGCTTGCTGCTTAACACTAGATCGGTAGCAAGGCATGCCCTGCATATACACGATCTTCTGGTCAGGGAGAATCCCTTATGCCTGCTCCTGACCGAAACCTGGTTGGGAGAGGCGTAGAACCCAGATATTTTCACGGCGGTCCCTTCATCCTATAATATTTTCCGCCAAGACAGAGCTAAGGGTAGGGGGGGAGGAGTTGCTGTGGTGGTGAGGAAAGACATTTCCTGTTCAGTTCTTCCCGTGAACTCCATCGAGGGCTCCGAATCCCTGAGCTTTATGCTTAGACTGTCTCCTGGTCAAGCGCTTAAGGGATTGCTGGTTTATAGGCCTCCCGGCCCGGTGGGCTCTTTTTGGGACGACCTACAGATAGCCATCTCGGAGTTGGCTCTGTCTGCGCAGCATTGTCTGCTTGCAGGCGATTTTAACTTTCATCTTGATGTTTTGGACGATCCGGATGGGATCAAACTCCTAGATATTACATCTTCGCTTGGACTAGCACCGTTTGTGCTAGGGCCTACTCACGAGAAAGGGCATACTCTCGATCAGGTGTTCTCTTCTGTCCCTATTGTTGACATCGCTGCACGGCCGGTGCTTTGGTCGGATCATTGGCTGATTGGGTTTTCCGTGTTGGAGAACGGGCGATCTGGCATCTGTGCCCCCGTGGTGCCCAGAGCTGCCTCGAGAGCGTTACACAGAGTGACGCCGGCTATGTTGGAGCAGGCGCTCACGGAACATCCGTGCTCTCTCTCGGGCGACCCGGAAAGAGACACTGAGGCCCTTCAGCGTTGGTTGACTGAGAGGTTGGATACTCTCGCCCCAAAGGTAACCCCCAGGTCCACCGCGATACGACAATCTGCGCCATGGTTCACCGAGGCGCTGCGTGTGGCTCGCAGCCAGTGCAAGGTTGCTGAGCGGGCTTGGCGCCTTCAATATGATGGGGAGGCTAAGCTCGCCTATAGGTCTGTGGTGAAGGCCTATCACCGGGCTATTCTTGGCGCCAAGCGGGACTACCTTGCCAGGAGAATTGAGGTATCGGCGAACTCCTGCAAGGAGATCTTTACGATAGTGAAGGAATTCACGTCGCCGACCTCTTATTCACCCCCGCCTGTGTCATCTGAGGCGTGGGCGTGTGATTTTGCCACTTTCTTCACCAACAAGATTAAGGCAATTCAGGCCTCCTTCTCGGAGAGCTCAATGGAGGATGGCTGTGGACCTGGGGCAGGACCTGGAACATCGCCCGTGTCCATGGCAGTACTGGCTGACTTTCCACCTGTCTCCAGTGACATGTCTCGGACACTGTTGGCCAACCTTAAATCTGGCTCACCACTGGACCCCTGCCCTGCCAAATTTTTGGCGGGCATGGCGGCAGTGGTGGATCCTTTGGTCAACCCGATCCTCAATGCCTCCTTGCGGGAGGGGATTGTTCCACGCACCTGGAAAAGGGCGATGGTGATCCCCCTCCTGAAAAAGCCTGGTCTTGATGCCGAGGTGTTGGCCAATTACAGGCCAATTTCACTCCTTCCGGCGTTGGCTAAGATCACGGAGAAACATGTCCATGGCGTCTTGTCGAGCTTTCTTGCAGCTAACAATCTGCTCCATCCATCCCAATCCGGTTTCCGTCCGAACTTTAGTACGGAAACAGCGTTGGTGGAGGTCTCGGAGATCATCAGGGAGACCTTGGATGTGGGTGGCAAGGCCATGCTAGTCATGTTGGACCTGTCGGCGGACTTCGATACCGTCCCCCATGAGGCGCTTCTCGCCAGGCTCCATGACATCGGCCTAAGGGGGACGGTGTTCAGATGGTTTACATCTTTTCTGGAGGGCCGCCGCCAGACGGTCTGGGTGTCCCAGAGCTCCCCCGAGATGCCGCCATTGGGAGTCGGGGTTCCACAGGGGTCTGTGTTGAGCCCGACATTGTTCAACATCTTTATGTCCCCTCTGGCGGCGGCGGTGGAGGCTTACGGAGCCCAGATCGTGTCCTACGCCGACGACACGCAACTCCTCTTCACATGTGGCAAAGATCAGCCATTTGATGGGGAGAGAATTCGGGATTGTTTGGATATGGTCTTCGGCTGGTTCCAGCGTAATAGCCTGAAGGCCAACTCCAGCAAGTCGGAGGTTTTATTCTTCGGCTGTGCTATCGATCCCGAATGGCGGCAGTGGTGGCCGGTTGCTATGTGTCCTCCGGCGCAGTCCTCTACGGTGGCCAAGAACCTCGGTGTTAGGCTTGATAACAAGCTCTCTCTGAGAGCGCATGTTCTTGGCCTGTCCGGCACCTGCTTCGGTATTCTGAAAATGCTCCGCAAGTTTCTCCCTTTACTATCTGCGGAGCACAGACGGATTACAGTGCAGGCACTAATCGGATCTAGGCTCGATTATGCCAATGCTCTCTTTCTGGGCTTACCGGACTATTTGGTCCAGCGTCTGCAGGTGGCACAGAACTCTGCAGCCCGTGCGATCTTTGGTCTGCATAGACGAACACGGGCTTCTGGGCTGCTGCAGACGTTGCATTGGCTGCCGATCCGCAAACGGATTATGTTTAAAGCCCTGACGCTGGTGCACAAAGCTCTGTTTGGCACAGGTGCGGGATATCTGCAGAAGAGATTGGCTTTTTATCGTCCTGCCCGCTCTTTACGCTCTGAATCCCTTTTTACTGTTGTGGTCCCACGGGTGAGGAAGGCTTGTACGGGGGGGCGTTCTTTTAGCCTCAAGGCCTCACAGCTGTGGAACTCGCTCCCACTGGTACTTCGCAGTACTCCCAACCTGCTTCAATTTAGAAGGAACTTGAAAACTTGGCTTTTTAATCTTTCTGTTTAGGTGGATTTTCTTTCTCCTGCTTCTGGGATCTGTTTTTCTTGTTATGTTCTACACTGTAGTTGTTGTGGAAAGCGCCGGGACACTCTTTTAGAGTAGCCGTGCTCTATATAAACGCATTTTAACATAACATAACTAACATTAGTAGTAGGCTAGAAAAGGATAAAGGCCCAACTAGGCCCAAAACTTAGCAGCCTATCTACCTCATTATGTAAAAAGAACTGAAAATGTAGCCTCAGCCAATCAGCTAACCTCACCCTCTAGAACCTTCCCAGCCCAGGCAGTTCTCCTCAGATTTTCACCGCACTTCGTGTGTAAGGGAGTCTCCCTGAGTGCCTACTCAGTTTTTCTTCAAATTTCTTCAAGATGTCTGAAAAGAAGGCTCTTTTCAAGGCTTGTGGTTCCTGCTTCAAGAAGAGGGTACATGTGGACGACCAGCACTCTGATTGTATTTACTGTTTGCACCCTTCACATGTTGTGAAGGATTGCAGGATATGTCGAACCTTCCCTCCTAAGACCATCAGGGATAGAGAGGCAAGAGTTCTTTTGTGGTTGAAGTCGTCTGCCACAGATGACGAGGACAGAGCCTCTACCTCAAGTAAGAGAGCCAGTTCCAAAGAGAGGTGTTCTCCTGAGAGAATGAAGAAACCTAAACTCTCTCACAAAACCTCTGATTCCACAAAGAGTGCTGCGTCAACAGAGTCACCAACTGTGAGTACAGTCCGCACTAAAGCTGTCTCTTTGGGGTCCTCTCTTACTGTCACCACTTATTCTACGTCTTCTACCTCTTCAAGTACGGTTACCACCTCAGCAATTACTTCTCCTGTGATGTCCGTCAGGATTTCTTCAGTACCTGTCATTTCCCTTTCTTCATCTGATAAAAGATCATCGAGGAAAAGCCCGTAGTCGACGGGTCTTCCGTCGACGACCAAATCACCGTCTACGAAGCATTCGTCATCACTTCCGTCGACGGCCTCGTCGACGGCTCCCCCATCGACAAAGGCTTCCACAACTCCGTCGACGAAGATCCCGTCGACGAAGATCCCGTCGACGAAGATCCCGTCGACGAAGATCCCGTCGACGAAGACCCCATCGACAAAAACCCCGTCGACGACAAGCCCGTCGACGAAGACTTCAGCTCCATTGACGACAGGCTCGACGACGAAGAGTCCGTCGACGGATTCGTCTACGAGGACGACTTCAAAGAAGGCCTCGTCGACGACTACAACAGCAATGACGATGCCGTCGACGACAATACCATCGACGAACGCATCTGTTTCTCTTCTACCGTCGACAGGAGCACTGGTTTCTTTGAATGTGCCGTCTACGCATCTATTGCCCACATCTCCGGTAAGGGTACAATACACCCATTTCCAGATGAAGTCATTTCAGAGGCTGAGTTACTCTCATATATCTCCCCTCTTGCCTTCACATATTTTGGAAAACTACGTGGAGGAAGACTCTGATGATGAAGGGGATGATGAAGAGCCTTTTGGAGTGGCCCATCACCCTTCCCAGTTGCACATAAAATATCAAGAGGATGAAGATGATGATGATGTTCATTACTATCAGGAGAATTTAGCAACTCCTTATCATCATGAGCCACAACACGCAGAAGACACGGCCCATCTTCCGTCTTCTCTGATTCAAGACTTGCAGGCCATGCTGGCTGATTATCGTCAGAGGTTTCCGCCAACTCTGCCTAATACGAATCCTGTGCCAGTGGAAATGCCGAGGAATTCCCCCCCACATCCTTCACAGTCTCCAAGGCAGGAGGTTGACCCCGGTACTGGGGGTGATGATGTTGACGTCTCCTCTCCAGATGAGGATGAAAGAGAGGATGGTGAAATTCCGGATTCCACGCCTACGGAACCATGGAATGATTACGTCATTCCTATGCCCTCTCCTAATTTACCACAACCTTCAGATTCTCCGCCAGAAGACATAGGAGGATTTCATAACATCATGCACCGGGCAGCTGCTAGATTTCAAATTACAGTTTCGGTTGAGCAGACTGACTGTTTTCTTCATGATTTCAAAGAAGGGTATAGAGGGTATCCAGATCTATCCCTATCATTGAATATATTTGGAAGGAAGGGATTAACGTAATGAAGACGCCAGTTTCCATCCCGGCGGTTCTTCCAAGAGTGGACAAGAAGTATCGATTACCACCGGATACTCCTTCGTGTTTGATTGGTCACCCACGACCTGATTCAGTAGTTTTACAGGCGGCTCAACAAAAATCCAAGAATCCAGCGGCACCAATTTCAACACCTCCTGACAAGGAGGGCAGAAGATTGGATGCGATTGGAAAAAAGTTCTCAGCTAATGCCGCTGCTACTGTTAAGATTGCTAACTCTTTGGCAATTTTAGCACGTTATGACAGACAAATGTGGTCAGATCTGTCGGAATTCATCAACCTTATTCCCGAGGACAGTGTTCAAGAAGTCCGGAAGGTTGTCATGGAAGGCGAGCGGGCGGCTTCAGAGATTATCGATTGCGCCCTAGATATCTCTAATACAGCCTTTAGACAATTGGCTGGATCGACAGTTCTCAGACGGCACGGATGGCTCAGGGCAACTTCTTTCAGACCTGAAGTCCAGACCAAAATACTTGACATGGCCTATGATGGAGAGTTATTGTTTGGCAAGCACATAGATGAAGCATTGCTTGCGATCAAGACGGATACTGATACGGCCAAATCGCTTGGTACACTACAGTATAAGCGAGGTTTGTTCAGAGGAGCAAGGGGACGTGGTTTTTCTTCCAGAGGACATTATCAGAATCAACAAAACCGCCAGTATCAAACTCAGAATAAGCCGTACTACCAACAGTCCTATCGGCAGTCATCATCAGAGGGTTTCTCTCGTCAAGGAGGGAAACGACGTTCTAACTACCAGGGACGCGATTCAAATAAGCGCCAGTGAGTTTTGCCGGACACCATCCTTCCTTCCTTCCCTCCCTGTGGGCGCCAAGATCTCCGTCTTTTATCAACAGTGGCGGAAGATAACTTCAGATCAGTGGGTTCTGGACATAGTCAAACACGGACACACTCTGGAGTTCTTGCAGAAACCTCCAACATCACCGCCCAGGGGTCCTCCCCCCCCTCGTCTTCATTTGTTATACATGGAAGCCATGAAGATGCTGCACAAGAATGCGATAGAAAGAATTCCAACATCCCAGAAAAATCAAGGGTTTTATTCTCGCTTCTTCCTTGTGGAAAAGGTTTCAGGAGAGTGGCGTCCAATTTTGGATCTACGAAACTTAAACAAATATCTGAAAAAGCAGAGTTTCCGCATGGTGACGCTCACGGATGTCCTCAATTGCCTCATGAAAGGAGATTTCATGGCTTCCCTGGATATGGAAGACGCTTACTTCCACATTCCCATACACCCAAACCACCGCAAGTATCTGAGATTCACAGTGGCTGGTGTCCATTTTCAATTCAAGGTGCTCCCTTTCGGCCTGAAATCTGCACCGAGAATCTTTACCAAGACTCTAGCTCCGGTTGCAGCTGCGTTGAGGTCACAGGGAATACAAGTGTTCCCGTACCTCGACGATTGGTTAATAAAGAGTCCAACAAAAAGTTCAACGAGGCAATCGGTCAAAAGTGCCCTATCAATGTTCTCAAATCTGGGCCTGACCCTCAACGTCAAAAAATCTCAACTGCAACCCAAACAAATTCTGACATTTCTGGGAGCAGTATTGAACACTTTTCAGTGCAAGGCCTTCTTGACCCAAATTCGTCAGGACAGGATCACAAAGCTGGCAAGTCAAATAAGGACAAGAAAGTCTCTTTCGGTCCGACAGTTTGTTTCCCTGCTAGGGATGTGTTCCTCTGCACTCCATCTAGTCCCACTAGCTCGACTCAGAATGAGGCCTCTCCAGGAGGAATTGCATCGGCAGTGGCGGCAGATAGACGGATCATTCGAAGACCGCATCAAGGTCACGCCCAAGATGAAACAGGCTCTTCTATGGTGGGCGTCAAAGAACAATTTGTCTCCGGGACTCACATTTCTTCAGACCATACCGGAGTTTACTCTGACGACAGATGCCTCCATGGAGGGTTGGGGAGGCCATCTACAAGACCTTCAAGTGCAGGGACGATGGTCTCATCAGTACAAGCACAAACACATCAACAGCCTCGAGTTGAGGGCCATTTTTCTGTCCTTGCGAGCCTTCCTGCCAAGAATTGCAGGCTCTGCAGTGCTGGTGCGCACGGACAACACCACCAGCATGTTTTACGTAAACAAACAAGGGGGCACAAGATCTTTGGCCCTGTCACTGCAAGCGCAGGAAATGTGGGAATGGTTAATCCATCACAAAATTTCCCTCAGAGCGGAGCATGTACAGGGAATTCAGAACTCTCTGGCCGACAATCTCAGCAGGTCGTTCTCAGGATGTCACGAGTGGGAACTCGAACAACGCCAAGTAGACACAATTTTTCGGCTCTGGGGCACACCAACGCTGGACCTGTTTTCCACACAACTGAACAGCAAATGCCTATATTTTGCCAGCAGGTTCCACCAGCAAGGGTCGAGAGGAAATGCCCTGTTGATGAGGTGGTCCGGAATTTTTGCGTATGCCTTCCCACCGATTCCTCTCATCCCAAAGGTTCTACAGAAAATGAAGAGAGAGCGTTGCTCTCTAATCCTAATTGCTCCTCGCTGGCCGAGACAGTATTGGTTCCAAGAGCTTCTAATACTCTCTCATCAACCTCCACTGCGCCTCAAGCCGACACTTTCAATGCTAACACGGGAGGAAGGTCAAATACTGCATCCAGATCCTCAATCGCTGCACTTGCACGCCTGGCTCCTGACTTCCTAGAGATTAAGGACCTTGAGATTTCTCCAGATTGTAGAGCTGTTCTTTCTCAGGCTCGTGCCCAGTCTACCATCAGAACCTATCGCTTCAAATGGAAGAGATTCTGTTTGTGGTGCGGAGAACATGATGTCCATCCACTACAGGCTCCTCCGGAGAAGATTCTACCTTATCTGCTGTCTCTGGCTAGATCAGGTCTCGCTTTTTCTTCCATTAAGGTTCACCTTGCGGCCATATCAAGATTCAGAAAGAGTTACAGCAAACCATCTTTATGCTCTTCCTCTTTTTTTTCTTTTTTTTTGAAAAGCTTTATTTG
This sequence comes from Lissotriton helveticus, assembly GCF_964261635.1. NCBI lineage: Eukaryota > Metazoa > Chordata > Amphibia > Caudata > Salamandridae > Lissotriton > Lissotriton helveticus. The sequence continues at coordinate 1,511,379,988 of NC_136065.1, forward strand.
GACAAAAAGGATATACAAATACGGGCCTACAACCAGTCAGGCCGGCCACTAATACGAGAGGGCAAGCAATAAATCCAGGATGACAGTGTACGGAATAAAACACAGTAAATCGCAATTATTACGGCATCAAAAGGGGGGGGGGGGAAACACAGACGGCCAGCAAAAAGAAACAATGAAGGTTAATTTTATAATAATACAAAAAGGAATATCGCAGGTTCGACTACAACACAAGACGTTACCGGGTTCCCAGAGCGAGTCATTGACAACAAGAACGCTAAAGGGTGACAATGTGGGAGAATAGTGTAGCAACGCACAACAGTGTAAGAGCAAATATCAATAAATCAAAGCCATAATTAGTTTCACTCGTCTCATTCAGACCACCACCCATTAGTATATTAGAGACAAAACAGGAACCGGAATATTGACACCGTAAAGGAAAAACTAACCCGCCATATTGACCTTAAGGAAAGGAAAGAAAAAGAGGAAAAACAGAACTGAAGGGGAAGAACACCGCGCTGATACCAGTACCCCACAGCAGAAACACTTAAGGATTGGGAACATCAGTAATAAGGAGGGCGTGAGAGTCGCGTTCAAAATGCAGCAGAGCCCCATAGAGGAAGCAGCGGGTATGCAAACCCCACCCACATAGCCCATGGGAGACAGGGACAGACGCGGCACCCCTATAAAGAGACACAAAAGGGCCATAGAACTAAGAAGGAAGACAACGAAAAAGTCCCAACCCACCCATCCCACCCAGCACCCCTGCAGAAGGCTACGGCCTACCCCCCCCAGCAGCGTGCCTGTCGCCCTAAACCGAACCCGAAATGTAGGAAAGACAAAAGAAAAAGGAATGTAGACGAAAACAAAAACAGAAAGACAAGAAGGAAATAGGAGGGGGTAGCAAGGGATCAATAAACAATACGTTCGGCCCCAACCCTCCGCCCAACCATACAAACATAATATTTTAAAACCAGAGCGACACATTCTCGAGAATCGTAAAACACACTAGGGGGTCACCCACAACGCCATGAGTACGGGCCCGTCCGCCGCTAAGCTGTACCCCGGCGATCCACCGGGAATAAATTACCTCACCCCAGGCCTGTCTTAGTGACCACCACCACATAGCGGCAGGAAATAGGCAACTCAGTATGAAGAAAGCACTCGAATGAAAAAATATTAGACAAAGGTGTAGATCAGGGAGGTCCATCAACAGACAAGAGAACAGAAGTCCGGGTATATAATTGAAGTGTCCCAGGAAAATGAACCCGAGCCACAGAACACAGGAGTTCAGTGTCGCCATCTGAAAAAACCGGAGTCCCCCGCAGCACAGGACAACGACCCCACCGAAGCAGAGATAGACAACAGTCCACCATGTCCATTGGGTGCTCGGACAGGAACAGGCCCGAGCCCGGGGTCCAAGTCTCCAAACTCCAAACAGTGAGTCACCAAAGGTTCCAATGCCACCGGATTGCAGACCTGTCGATGAGCGGCGACAGTAATCTTCGCCGCGACCAGGGGGGGCGAGGTAGCGGCTCCGTCGAAACAAGAGGATACCGTGAATAGCCGTCCATCCAAGATGGCGGCAGACCGCACAGGTTCCCCCGGGGCACCGGGGATCAAGGCCGCGTGCAGGGATCGCAAGGCGTTGATAACATCACCGATAGTAGGCTCATGCTCACACAGCAAGGTCTCCGTGCCATCCAACTTCTCAGGTCCACCGATTTGGGGATATCCATAGCCCCAGTCGTCGGCCGCCATTTTGCAATTCCAGCCGCGACACCACTCTCTACGGCTCTCGAAGCCGGCACACAGATGCGGATCCCCTCCGGCACACAAAAGGGAAAAAAATGAAGGGGGGGGGCCCCGCTAATGGCAGCCTTGTTGCAGAAAGGAGAGCCGCCAAAGTCGGGGGTCCGCCGCACTAACACCTGCGCGGTCCACGAACAGAGTCCGGGCGCATGGCTCCAGGATGGATGGACGGGACAGTGGCGGGGGGCATCCCCTCACACGATTAGTCCTCGGAGCGCCGCACCCCGCACCCGCACCAGCACCACTGCCGCCGCGGCAGGCCCGGGCCGGATCCACCGGGTTACTCGCACAACGGCCCTTCGCTGTCAGGCACCTCTCCCGGCCGGGGCTATCATCGACACCACCGCCGGGCTGAGTCCAGTAGGCGAGGCCCCGGTCCCGACTCCATGGAGGCCCCGTTCTCTCCGGGGGCAGAACTTCGGAATCACTGCACGCAGGAGCCTCCAGGTCAAACGGTGAGTACGAGCAATAATTCACGCATCTTTGTCCGCTCGAGTGTGTCGTCTTGGGGCAGGATATGAAGCAGGATATGTGTATGCTCTTCCACTTTAATAAAACAGTTCCTTAAAGGATTATTTCGAGTTTTCCCTCCAGTGCGGCCTCCTCCTCCTGAGTGGGATCTCAATATTGTGTTATCTCAATTGCTAAAAAGACCCTTTGAACCAATTCATAAAGCAGAACTTAAATTCTTGACTTGGAAAGTGGCTATTTTGTTGGCCCTCACTTCAGCCCGGAGAGTAAGTGAGATACAGGCGTTCACTATATCGGAACCTTTCCTACATTTTTCCAAGGATTGTGTGACACTTAGAACTCATCCTAAGTTTATTCCCAAAGTTCCGACTCAGTTTCACATCAATCAACCGGTGAAACTCAGAACTTTCTTTCCAGACCCCAAGACTCCAGCCGAAAGGATGCTGCATTCCTTGGATGTCCAAAGATGCCTCAAATTCTATTTACAAAAGACAAAAGATTTGCGCAAATCTAACCAACTGTTTGTGGCTTATGGCCAAGCTACCCGTGGTCAGGCCGTGACGAAGGCAACTATAGCCAGATGGCTTTCCTCTGTCATTGTCTTCTGCCATGAGAAAGCGAACAAACCCCTGACAAGAAGGGTTAAGGCGCATTCCACAAGGATGATGTCAGCGTCTACAGCCCTATTTGCAGGAGTGACCCTGGAAAACATTTGCCGTGCTGCTACATGGAAAAGTGTGCATACTTTTACCAAGCACTATTGCCTGCAGTCGGTGGTAAATGAAGATACGTCAGTGGGAGAAGCAGTGTTGCAGCATCTTCTTCACTGAGGTTAGACTTTAATGGTGTTTTCTTGTTTTCTATTGTTAAATTTATTCTGAAATACTGTTTTTAATACACTGTATAATATATGAAGGTATTTTCATGATTATGCATATGTACTGAAATATGTTCTTGCTCTAGTACCTATAAGTGGAAAAACGAAATGTAGCAAGCAAATCAATTCTTACATGCCATTGTCTATAAGGTGGACTACATAGCAATACACACAAATATAGAAAAAACACAAATTATCTGATATAAAAATATATATTCTCTATTTATTTTTTCATATTTTTGCTCTTTATGTATAAGTATTTGATAACAATTTAAATACAGAGTGATCAAAAAAGTACAAGACTATACAGACACAAATACAAAAAACAATGTCAAATGACCAGTTGGTATTAGGACTATTGACGTTGGCAGTGCGGTGAGATGGAACACTACGCGCGTTTCGGCCACAGCCTTCATCAGGAGACCGTCATTTTCCACCAAACAACATAAAAAAAATAATTTTTAAACTGAAAAAAGGAAAAATGTAGATGAATATAATGTCCAAACAATTTTTTTTAAATATATATAAAACGTGTACACTGTAGTCATATATTATCTAATTCATGAACCACCTTTAGATATGGTCAAATCTTTTAAACAACATTATTGACAATATGAATCTTGTATATACACTTACAACAGCTAATTTCAACCTTGTCCATTTTGAGACTGATACTCATTTTTAGGGCTGGTCATTTATTACTTAACATGATTGTTTATTTTATCAACAGTACAAAATAATAATATTCCATATATATATTTACCTCCTGGTCAAACTCGGATATCTACTTAGTAAAACTACAAAGAATCACCATTAGTCTTTCTTTCCTTTTCTATGTGCCGGTTTTCTTAGACATCCCGGTCGCATTCTCTTACGTAACAGAAAGGCGGCCAAATGTATCCTACTTGAACATCTGAAGTCAATTATTCAATTAACATTTTCCTACAAACGTATAAAAACAGCGTTTTCCCTCATAGTTGCCCGTATCATCCTTCTGCACACCTGTGTGGGCGTCCCTCCAGAACCCCGAATACATTGAAATATTTATTTTATCCATAGGTAAGAGCTGCATCCTCAAGCCTTTGTTTAGCCTAGTTACCTTATCGTCTTTACTTAACTGCACCTTCCTTCTATCGTTGCCATTTAGAACCTCGCTAGATAAAAGATGGTTTGTATTCGATGAAGACGTCTCTCTTATCAACCCCTAGAGGGAGCTTCGGCATATAGCAGATTAATCTCTGACCATAACCCCGAATACATTGAATTATTTATTTTATCCATAGGTAAGAGCCGCATCCTCAAGCCTTTGTTTAGCCTAGTTACCTTATCGTCTTTACTTAACTGCACCTTCCTTCTATCGTTGCCATTTAGAACCTCGCTAGATAAAAGATGGTTTGTATTCGATGAAGACGTCTCTCCTATCAACCCCTAGAGGGAGCTTCGGCATATAGCAGATTAATCTCTGACCAGAACCCCGAATACATCGAATTATTTATTTTATCCATAGGTAAGAGCCGCATACTCAAGCCTCTGTTTAGCCTAGTTACCTTGTTGTCTTTACTTAACTGCACCTTCCTTCTATCGTTGCCATTTAGAACTTCGCTAGATAGAAGATGGTTTTTACTCTATGAAGACGTCTCTCCTATCAACCCCTAGAGGGAGCTTCGGCATATAGCAGACCAATTTCTGACGACAGGTAAATAGTTTTTGCCATTTAGATAGATTCAATCTGCCATTCTGGTTAAATTCTCTTTTTAGCCGAGTTGCTACATTGCTCTCATTAAAACTATTTAGTTGTTCTCTCTTTCTTTATTGTTTTTGACATTAAGATCCTCGCGCTTTATCTGAGAAGGTTTTTCACTACATAAAGACGTTTTTTGAATCAACCGATAGAGGGAGCTTTGCCACAGAGCAGTTTTAGTTCTAATAAAAGGTAAATGGCCTTTGCCACTTATATATTTTCAAGTCCATTCATATTATATCAGTTCATTCCAACTTTGGTATATTCTTTTTGATGTTTTAAATAGGCTATCAAATACATCTTTTGAATATCAAATATTGAATGCTCAACACCAATAAAAGCACCAATAACTCTGGATCATATCTTCTAGCTACCTCAGGTATACATCCATTTCTACTTGTTATGATTGTAATTTACCTTACCTTTCGGTCTATATATTTTTGTGCTAAAAGAAACCTCACTGCATTATCTGACGCGGCATCTCATTTTCTGTTTGTTACTACAATGGAGGAATCTTGTCCGATTAGTGAGAAGTGTGGGAAAAGAGCCATAACGAGAAAATTTGGATACACATTAGTTTGATTCAAAAATAGAATATCCACTCGAGAGTATTTGGAATAGTGCTCTGATAAACTTTTTTTCTCTCAAAATAGACTCTGTAAACAACTATATATGCAAACTGAAATAAAAACTGACTGCTAATGAAAATTAGATACTTCTTTCTAGCTAATTCACGCAGTCTACGAAAGCAAATATAAGAAGATGTCAGCATATTTTGAATAATTTTACGTTATATTTCTCCTCTGACTTGAAATAGAAGTAAGTGTATATATATAACCCTGTACCAATTATATAGGGCGTTGCTGAGTTGTCAACCGTTACATCTAAAATTGTCGATTGCTTCAGTTAATGGGTCTGTGTGAAACCATATATAGATATGTTTAGTTCGCACATCCTATTGATATAGTACTTGTATTTTAGTTGTATATATAAACCTCTTGTTTAAAGAAAAGGGACTTATTCACTAATATTATTAATTGTTCTTCATCCTTTCTCTCTTTCTCTTCTCTCCCCCTTTTTTTCTCTCCTATTTCATTCTTTTTGTGTTTCTTTTCACATATAATAATCACTGATGCTTTGTACCTAATACACAGTTGTTTCAAATGATGCAGTTCTTTTTAATATTTGCTGTTTAGTCCATGATGTGTTTCTTCAATCTTGAAACTTAAAAAATATAAATATGGAATATTATTATTTTGTACTGTTCATAAAATAAACAATCATGTTAAGTAATAAATGACCAGCCCTAAAAATGAGTATCAGTCTCAAAATGGACAAGGTTGAAATTAGCTGTTGTAAGTGTATATACAAGATTCATATTGTCAATAATGTTGTTTAAAAGATTTGACCATATCTAAAGGTGGTTCATGAATTAGATAATATATGACTACAGTGTACACGTTTTATATATATTTAAAAAAAATTGTTTGGACATTATATTCATCTACATTTTTCCTTTTTTCAGTTTAAAAATTTTTTTTTATGTTGTTTGGTGGAAAATGACGGTCTCCTGATGAAGGCTGTGGCCGAAACGCGCGTAGTGTTCCATCTCACCGCACTGCCAACGTCAATAGTCCGAATACCAACTGGTCATTTGACATTGTTTTTTGTATTTGTGTCTGTATAGTCTTGTACTTTTTTGATCACTCTGTATTTAAATTGTTATCAAATACTTATACATAAAGAGCAAAAATATGAAAAAATAAATAGAGAATATATATTTTTATATCAGATAATTTGTGTTTTTTCTATATTTGTGTGTATTGCTATGTAGTCCACCTTATAGACAATGGCATGTAAGAATTGATTTGCTTGCTACATTTCGTTTTTCCACTTATGTTTACACTTCCCTACGTGTAGCAATTGCATCACAAGTAGGGGTCCCCTCTATTTCCCAAACTTGCTCTAGTACCTTCCAGGTTGTGTGGGGATATATGGTTTTGGATTGTCTCCCACCTTCCTCTACCGACAGATATGGTTATTACTGCTTACTATTCTGATTCAGGCATGTGAATCTATGAAAGATACCCCAATACTGGATAAGAAAACAAGTTACTTACCTGTAACTACAGTTCTCCAGTATTTGGGGTGTCTTTCATAGATTCACATGCCTGAATCATTCCCCGTCGTCGGAGTAGGAGTCCCACGGTATATAAAAAAGCAGTAATAAGCCATTTGTACATAGCAAATAACAGAGACAATAAACCAGGAAGTGAAGTAGCCTCAGCTACCAATGAAAAAACTTCCACATTAGTGACCATCCAAGTCATTATGTTAGACCAAACTGCAGCCAATCAGGCCACAGCTCCCACCTAGGTATTCTCCCCAGAGACCCAGGCTGTCAGATTTTTTACCGCACGTCGTGTGATAGGGAGTCTCTCTGAGCTCTGCTCAGTTTATTCTTCTACTTTGAAAGTTTCTTCTTTCCAACATGTCCACATCTAAGTCCCTTTTCAGGGCTTGTGACTCTTGTGGCAAGGCAAGGCTCTTCAAGGAAGACCCTCATTCTCTCTGCATTTACTGCTTGTATCCAGACCATCAGGCTAAGGAATGCAAGATTTGTCGCACTTTTCCAACAAAAACCCTCAGGGACAGAGAGGGTCGCCTCCTACTATGGATACAACGGAATAAGGACAAGGATTTGCCACTCTCTGAGGTAGGAAGTTTGGCCTCTATATCTTCTATGGGATCTAGGAAGAGAATAGCTGAGGGTGCAGTAACTACCCCTAAGGCTAAGGTGGCGAAACAGGCCCAGCACGCTGCTGAGGAACCTTCAACTTCTAAACTGAAGAAAGCCTGTCAAAAATCTGTCAAACAGCCTGTCATTAAAAAGACTGTCCCTTTATTGTCACCTCAGAGGCCTACAACCAAGGCAGCAGCTTCTCTGCCGGTTTCCTGTCAGACTGCCACTACAGTGACTTCTACTGTGACCTATTCCTCACCAAAACCCTCTTTGGTGGTGTCCTCGGTGTCCTCACCTACTTATGTGCATGTTCAAATTCGTCCCATCTCGTCGACGAAGAAAGTTTCACCTACCGTCGACGAGCCTCCGTCGACGAAGCCCTCCTCAGTGTCGAAAAATCCCTTCCCGTCGACGACGACACTACCGTCGACGAAGAAAGCCTTGCCGTCGACGGCTTCACCGTCGCCGAAGCACCCGTCGACGGACTCCTCGTCGACGAGGAAGACTCCGTCGACGATCCAACCGTCGACGAAGAAGACACCGTCGACGGCCCCGTCGACGAAGTCGTCGACGACGGCCTCGTCGACGAAGAAGATAACGCCGTCGACGGCCCCGTCGACGAAGAAAAATGTTCCGTCGACGACGAAAGGTGTCGACATCGAAAAATGGATCGTCGACGAGACCTCTCCAGCCACAGTCGTCGACGACGGCGAGTTCGTCCCTCACGGCCAAGTCAATGCCACAGGACTTCTCGGTGGCCCAAGGGAATCCAATGACGCCAAAACTGTCAACTTGCACAGATCTTCAAGTATGGTCTGCAAAGAGCAACCCCATATCGTTGCCTTCTCCAGCCACCACTGCGGCGATTTTACAACGCCCATCACAGTCTGCATGTATGTCACCACTCACGATGCCAGACAGGCTTTTGGATTCCGACGAGGACTCTGGTGGAGACTTATTTCCGGCAGCTACGAGTCCATCTGACTTGCTCATACACGTTAAGGAACAAGAGGAAGAGGAGCAGGTGACGCAACACACAGGGTTGGATCCTGCACCCCCGTCAGGGACACAAATGCCCATGGAATTATTTAGAAATTTGATGTCCATGTTGGATGACTATTATCAACGATTTCCGCCCTCGGAATCGGGCGAATCGCACATCACTTCCCCCCCGCCTAGAGGAACTCCGCATTCAGTCCCTCCTAACATGGAAGAATCGGTACATGCCCCATCCATGCCGGTACCATCTACTCAACCGGTGGATGACAACTCTGAAGAGGAGGCTCATGAAGAAGGAGAATCGGATGACTCGGATTCGTCGGAGTATGAGGATTATCAGGCTGACTCCCCTGCTCCAGATGAACAGCCGAAGGCTGAATCACCACCGGTGGATATTGCAAATTTCCATAGGATTATGGATAACGCTACCAAACGATTTCTCATTACCATGGAGACAAAACAGGATGATTGTTTCCTGTATGATTTCAAGAATCTCTCCCAAAGACAGAGCTGGTCGATACCGATCATAGAGTTTATTTGGAAAGAAGGTCTGAAGATCATGGCCACTCCAAACTCTTTACCTCCAGTTTTGCCACGAGTGGATAAAAAATACAGAGCGCCTGCTTCTTCACCGGCTTGCCTGATTGGACAGGCCAAGACAGACTCAGTCATTGCTCAAGCAGCTCAAAAAAGGGCGAAAAACCCATCATCTCAAATCTCCACGCCTACAGACAGAGACGGAAGACGACTCGATACCATTGGCAAAAAAGTTTCCACGATTGCAGCAACCACAGTAAGGGTTGCTAATTCTATGGCGATTCTTGGCCGATACGACAGGCAAATGTGGTCTGACATTTCGCCTTATATTAAGAAACTGCCTGAACCGGACCGGTCTGAGGCGATCAAAATTTTACAAGAAGGGGAGTGTGCATCGTCAGAGATCATTGACGCCGCAGTGGATGTAGCAGCTACAGGCTTCAGACAATTGGCAGGAGCCGCAGTCCTTCGGAGAGAGGGATGGTTGAAATCTACATCCTTTAGACATGAAGTACAGTCCAAGGTCTTAAATATGCCTTATGATGGCGAGTTCCTATTCGGCTCGCACGTGGATGAGGCTTTGCAGGCCATCAAAAAGGATACTGAAACTGCACGATCTTTGGGCACTCTGCAGTTTCGTAAATCTTCCTTTCGTGGCGCAAGAGGAAGGGGAAATTTCTCCAATAGGGGAGGATATTACCAACAGCGCAACTACACCACTTCTCAAAACACACAGAGGTACCAGCCATATAAGCAACAGCCTTATGGCCAAAGACGTAACTCTTACACACAGCCCCGAGGAAAACCAACATATCGCGGAAGAGATAACACCAACAAGAAGTGAAGTTCACTTCCTGCCGCCAAAGTGTCCCCGCCAAAAACGAATTGGAGGAAGAATATCCCAACATTACTCAAAATGGTCCAAGATTACTACAGACAAATGGGTGCTGGATGTGGTATCCAAGGGACACATTTTAGAATTTGTAAAAACCCCTCCAAATTCTCCTCCAAAAGGGCCGCCCCCAGCACATCTCAAGGAGCTCTTCATCCAAATCAATTCCATGATTCGAAAAGGGGCAATCGAGAGAGTACCTCGACACCAGAGAGGGACAGGTTTCTACTCTCGTTTTTTCTTGATATGCAAAAAATCAGGGGAATGGCGCCCAATCCTCGATTTGCGTGCCCTGAACAAATTCATCAAAAAATTGACGTTCAGAATGTTAACACTCCAGGAGATCCTACAGTTTTTGGCAGAAGGGGACCACTTGGCAACACTCGACCTTCAGGATGCCTACTTCCACGTCCCTATCTTCCCCAGACACAGGAAGTTCCTAAGGTTCAGAGTGGCTGGCAGGGATTTCCAATTCAAGGTGCTTCCCTTTGGACTACGTTCAGCCCCGAGGGTATTCACGAAAATGCTAGCACCCGTAGCGGCGCACCTACGATTGCAGGGAATTCAAATATACCCTTATCTGGACGATTGCCTTATCAAGGCCAATTCCTACGCCACTGCAAGCGACCATGTCCAAAAATGCCTTTGCCTGTTTCAAAGCCTGGGGTTTTCAGTGAACTTCGAGAAGTCGGATCTAATTCCATCTCAAAGAAAGTCCTTCTTAGGAGCAACGCTGGATTCCAAGCTCGCCCATGTCTTCATTTCAAACGAAAGGCAGAAAAAGATCAGAACGATGGCAACCACACTCCTCAGAAAAGAGTACGTTTCTGTTCGGAGATTCAAATCTTTCCTAGGGATGATCTCTTCGTGCATCCCTCTCACTCCAAACTGTCGTCTGAGGATGAGACCATTACAAGAGGAACTCAGTCACCAATGGGTGCAGATATCGGGGTCCTTCGAGGATCTCATTACACTGACGCCTCGAATGAAGGACACAATCCTGTGGTGGAGTCAGGCACGCAACCTACAAATCGGCTGTGCCTTCCTCGCAGAAGTCCCAAGGTTCATCTTGACCACGGATGCCTCCCTAGAAGGTTGGGGCGCTCACCTTCAAGGGATGACGATCAGCGGCAAATGGGACGCTCAACAGAAGAAATAGCACATCAATCTGCTGGAGTTACGAGCCATTTTCCTCGCCCTAAAATCCTTTCTGGCAATCCTACAAGGCTCCACAGTGTTGATTCGAACAGACAACACAACGAGCATGCATTACCTGAACAAGCAGGGGGGCACAAGAATCAGCCCGGTTGTCTCAACAGGCTCAAGAGATCTGGACTTGGGCTCTGGATCACGACATCAACTTGTCAGCGGTGCATGTTCCGGGAGTAGCCAATGTACTGGCAGATTCGCTGAGCAGATCCAAGAACAGCACTCACGAATGGGAACTGCATCAGCCGGCGCTGGATCGGATCTTCCAGAGGTGGGGTCTCCCCGATCTGGACCTGTTTGCAACTTATCAGAACAAGAAATGTACTCACTTTGCGAGCTGGATTCCCCACAGGGACTCTTGCGGGGACGCTCTTTCACTCAATTGGGAACGGATCTTTGCCTACGCCTTCCCGCCAATTCCGCTAATACCCAAAGTCATCAAGAAAATGAGAAAGCAACCGTGTCGAATTATCCTGATTGCTCCACGGTGGCCACGACAATATTGGTTCACGCAGCTTCTCCTTCTATCAGAATGCGAGCCAATTCAACTGCCCCGAATTCCACACCTTCTAACAATCCAAGAAGGCAAGGTGTTTCATCCAGACCCTCAATCTCTGAAATTATCGGCTTGGCTCCTCAACACCACGAGTTTGCGCACTTGAACATTCCACAAGACTGTCAGGAAGTCCTGGCCAATGCTAGGGCGCCTTCCACAAACAAAACTTACAAACTAAAGTGGAAACGTTTCTGTGTTTGGTGCCAAACTATGAATTTGCATCCAATGACTGCGAAGCCAGAAGCGATATTGCCCTTCTTTTTGCAGCTCGCTAAATCAGGTTTGGCGCACTCAACACTTAAAGTGTTCTTAGCCGCCATATCACGATACCGTCAGGACGGTAAGACTTCTCTATACTCCTCAAGGATAATACAACAATTCTTTAAAGGCTTATTTCGTATGTTTCCACCTGTGCGCCGGCCACCTCCATCTTGGCATTTAAATATAGTCCTAGCACAGCTTCTTCGCCATCCCTTTGAGCCTATTCATAAGGTCGATCTCAAGTTCATCACTTGGAAGGTTGCATTACTGCTGGCACTAACATCAGCCAGACGAGTGAGTGACATGCAAGCATTCACCACTAAGCCACCATTCTTGCAATTCACACCTGACTCTGTGATACTACGCACCAACCCGAAGTACATGCCCAAAGTACCATCGGATTTTCATCTCAATGAGCCTGTGATACTCAAGACATTTTTTCCCAATCCGCAGTCACCAGCTGAGCGGACTTTACACACATTAGACATTAAGAGATGCCTTAAATTTTATCTTTCAAGAACAGCTGCCATCAGGAAGACGGATCAGCTATTTGTGGCATATGGCAGACCAAGACAAGGCTGTGCTGTTTCAAAACAGACTATCGCCAGGTGGGTCTCATCCACGATAGGGTTATGCCATCAACAAGCAGGTAAACCCTTACAGACCTTACCTAGAGCCCATTCTACAAGAGCAGTCTCCTCTTCAACTGCGTTATTTGCTGGTGTGCCTCTCCCGCATATTTGCAGAGCAGCAACATGGTCCAGCAGGCACACATTCACGAGGCATTACTGTCTGGATTCTTCAAGCGACACCGATGCCTCGGTGGGGAGAGCAGTCCTGCGAAATCTGTTTCAGTAAGGTGAGCCTCTGGTGTTCTCTCCCACCTCCTTTCCACTCTTTACGCTTTCTTATGATGTTGCATTGCTTTCTGTTTATGCATGATAACTATGTTTTGGCGTATAAGAGCGAGATATTGTATTACTGCTAACTACTCGGATTCAGGCATGTGAATCTATGAAAGACACCCCAAATACTGGAGAAGAACAATAGTTACTTACCTGTAATCTGTGGTTCTCCAGTATTGGTGTCTTTCATAGATTCACATGCACCCACCCACCTCCCCTCAGAGTCTCACCCAGACTGTTATGATATAGCTGTATATACTCTGGTACACTCCAGTGCTACAAAAATCTGACAGCCTGGGTCTCTGGGGAGAATACCTAGGTGGGAGCTGTGGCCTGATTGGCTGCAGTTTGGTCTAACATAATGACTTGGATGGTCACTAATGTGGAAGTTTTTTCATTGGTAGCTGAGGCTACTTCACTTCCTGGTTTATTGTAACTGTTATTTGCTATGTACAAATGGCTTATTACTGCTTTTTTATATACCGTGGGACTCCTACTCCGACGACGGGGAATGATTCAGGCATGTGAATCTATGAAAGACACCAATACTGGAGAACCACAGATTACAGGTAAGTAACTATTGTTCTTCTCCAGTATTGGTATCTTTCATAGATTCACATGCACCCACCCTCCTCCCCGGCAGGGCAGTTCTTTATTTTGGATACTACTTCTCACTTGTGCTGGGAAAATCTGAGGAGAACTGCCTGGGCTGGGAAGGTTCTAGAGGGTGAGGTTAGCTGATTGGCTGAGGCTACATTTTCAGTTCTTTTTACATAATGAGGTAGATAGGCTGCTAAGTTTTGGGCCTAGTTGGGCCTTTATCCTTTTCTAGCCTACTACTAATGGTTTTAGGCACTGCTATTGTATATATATTTTTTACCGTGGGACTCCCGCCTCGACGACGGGGAATGATTCAGGCATGTGAATCTATGAAAGATACCAATACTGGATAACTGTAGTTACAGGTAAGTAACTTGTTTTCATGGTCGTTACTCCTGTACCTGCCTTGGAACATTCCAAATGCTAAAGCTTTACATCCGAGATGGATACAATGGGTTAATACTCTTGCTGCAACAGACGTTTAATACTTTTTTGACTCTTATTTAAAAACACAAGACTTTCTACAATATGAACATGAATGCCCTCTGCCTATTGAAATTCTGCCTCCAGAGCAGTATGAATGTATAATTTATACTGACGGATCAGCACAGCCCGCAATTGGGGGTAAACAATCTTATAGTGCTGCCTGCGCGATCGTTAAAGGTAGCTGGTGAGATGGCAAATTCCGACCAATGGTCACCAAAACTCAATCTCTAGAAGATTGTACAGCTCAGCGAGCTGAACTGCAAGCATTCAAGATGGAGCTTGAAAATACTGATTGCGAATTCCCCACACTCATAGTGTGCGTTTCGGATTATTGCGTTCAATCTTACAATGAATACTTGCAGAACTGGATTGAAAACGGTTACAAAGATGCAAAAGGTGGCACAATCAAGCATACGTTGCTTTGGGTGCAAGTAGTTCAGTTACGGCAAGAACTACAAAAAGCTCACGTGATCCATACACTGAGTCATCAACGTGATGGCGTTCACGTTGCAGGGAATTCACTGGCTGTTAAAGCCGTGAAGGCAGCTGTGCAAACGGCTTCCGTAGCTGCAATCGCTTGTTCAAAAATAAAAATAGACTGCAAATTAATGCTAGCTGACAATGCGACAAGCAAAGGCATTATCCACTCAAATATTCATACATAATTGACGCAAACTCTGTTCCTTTTGCTCGAATTCCTGGAGTGGGGAATAGAGTGATTCCAAACAGGAAACGTAGAGTAGCTTTGATACACAAAGCACATTTGAGAGAGGGCCTGATACACCAGGGGATCTCTAAATCTATACTAGAATTAAAGGAAACGTACTGGTGGCCAGGGATAAATGGTCACATTCACACATTTGCAATTAATTGCCATGACTGCAACAAAGATCGCAGCAGAGAACGCCGCCAGATACCGGACTACAGTGTAGCCAGCCCTGTACAGACACCATTGTTAGACAGCATTAGACTTTCTACACGCAGACGTCCCTTTGGACAAATGCGGTCCCACAAATATTAAGACAAGATTCATTTGGATGTGGCCTCAGCGCTCGGCTGACGCTCTAACTGTTATAAAAGATTTGCGAGTCTTTATCTGCATATACGCCGTCGGCACGCTACATTCTGACCAGGGTCCTGCGTTTAGCTCTCAAGCTTACAAAGAGGCCATGGCCAGCACGGGCGTTGCATTGCGGTATTCTAGTCCATTCCATCCTAAGGGAAAATTGGTAGTGGAGAGAAAGAACCGGGACATTAAGCAATCTATAACAGCTAGGGTACTAGGCTCGGGTGATGGGTGGGTCAAACATCTAATAAGTGTCCAATGTAGTCTGAACAATCTGCCAAGAAGTTCTCCAGGGGGTATCACTCCATATGAAATCCTTTTTGGAACTAGAATGATTGTGCAGGATCTCGATTGTCACACTTCAGTGGTGGAACAAAAACCCTTTGATATCAAAGATCGTTTTGCTGTTTTGAGGACTTAAGTAAAACAAGATCCAGACAAAGTAACGTACTCCTGAAGCCAACGACCACTGAAGAGAAACCATTCATCCCAGCAAGACCTGTCTGGATTCTAAAGATTGGGGATCTAGTCAGAGAAAAGATTGCAGACAAGAAGGAATTTGGGCCTTCATACAGACAACCAGTACCTGTCCTAGCCATCCACGGATCAAGAACAGTATTACTACCGCCCCTTGCTGGTAAAAAAGAGAACAGGTTTGTGTCCATCAACCTGGTCAAACCACATCATGTGGCCGATCATAAGTAGTAGGCCAAGTGGACTCCAAAGATGTTGCAGACGCCCAATTCTGGCTACTATCCAAGAGGTTCAAACTAAGAGACTCATCACCTTTGAAGAATCTGCAGTGCGAAAAGGACTATGCAACAAAGCCATGGAACTTGTACCTCTTGAGACCCAAGTAACAGTTCGTCAAGACACGCCTGTCTACAATGAAATAGCAACTGACTAATCAAATGTTACAAGTGGTTCCAGTGATTTCAACGAATCCTGAAGCATTTCTAACAATTGACAGAACTTCCTATGGATATTTCATTAACTTTGATACGTTTTTTGAGGATCCCAGTGAACCTGAAATGACGCCAGCTAAAAGATCCTTCAAAGAACAAGCAACATAACTTTTTCATCAACTGGAAAAGACTTATCTGGTTTCACCATGGATTGAACTTTTGATTGTGTTGGGTGTACTTTTTCTTCTACTTTGGTTGACTCTTTTATTTTCTTTGGGAATGCTGATAAATGTAAGATATGTTAAAAAGTCAACTTACTCCTCAAGCCACAAAATTCATCTCATTGTGAACAAAGAGACTTGTCATCAGTGAACATCACAGCCGTTCCTATACCAGGTGGTATAGCTTGGGACAGAACTGAATATGACATTCTTGGTCCGGCGGAGCTGTTGAAGATTCCACACCAATTCAAGTTTCCTTGAGTGACTTTGTTTCATCTAGTACCTTTTCTGATGATTGGGATTTCGAGACTGTTAATAATATGATGTCAGACTTAGAACTGTCTGCAAAATTTACAAATCATGAATACTTAGAAGGTTCATCAGATTATGAACAAATGTACTGTTATAATCACTGTGGTCATCATTTCTTGCATAAATCTGCAAATCCTAGACATGTATTAACTTCTAACCAATGGGAACATTGTCCTACGCCACCAAAGGGTAGCTCAAAAACATTTTTGGGCAAGTTTCCACACTTTTCAGGTTATAATGTTTCAAATCCAGAATCATTTTACTTAAAAATTGTTAATAAGACAGGAATGAAAAGTATGTTGACAAATACAAAGCAAATTTATCCTGCGGCTTTTCATGCTCAGCTGTCTACATTAGGCTTTGACTTTTGGAAAGGCGCCATTGAGACAAAAACGGTCTGGGGCACAAAGGCCTGGCAGGTGCAGGGATTAGAAGCTTTATTTAATTTAGAGCTTGCATCATCCCAGAGCAAATAATGTTTTTGAGTGACACTGTTCAGCAGACCTCTTGTCTTGGGTTAGCCAAGATAAAAGATTTAAAAAACCCGTCCATACCTACACCAATGACTGATAGCAGTAACACTTCAGAGGGGGAGGTCGACGTACATACTATTTTGCTTCACAACAGAACAGTTCCTGATTCAAAAAGATGCTTAATCTGGCCCACAGTCACAAACAACTGTCAGGATAGATTCCTGAATAAAACACAAGGGTTCACATTCACTAGGCCAGATCAAAGATATGTTCAGAGACAGCATCCAGGGATAGTAATATCATACAGTGTAGGGAAACTGTGCCTCGAGTGGCTACACAAGTCTTCACTGAAGAAAATGAAACAACACTTATCTTTACTTAAAGATGGCGCTGACCTGAGGGACTTTTTACAAGGACCGAAAAAACTGCATCATAAACGTTTTATTTACGCCGGTATCTATGCTCTATATAATGAAGCGTGGAAGATTACGCAAGCAGAGACTCCAGAACGAATACGAGAAATTGATTGTATTTATTTAGAGAAATCTCTCTCTGTAGTTGACAATGGGTTAACGACTCTGTCATCCAGAATATATTCTTTGGACAGCATAGTATCCTCTGCCATAGACATAATGGTCATGTTGCCACATGGTCAGTCGCAATTACATTCTATCATGCTATTAGGCTGGACGTTAAAAACCTTCGTTCAGGCTATGTGCCTTGGCGTTTAATCATCACAACGTCATTGTTTTCTGAATGTAATCTCACAGATAAACAAATCAAATTGGCGCAGAGGGATCAGACTATACAGTGCTGAGCATTGAAAAACTGGAAAGATTGCCATTTACAGTCGCTGAAAAACCAGCTATTGAATGGATTATACACGGTACAATCACTCTGCCTGTTACAATTTTCCATTTTCAGTATTGCTTAAACGCATACCATCAGGCCTATATGAAAGGTTGGTTAAAGAATACATCAAGACATCCTGGGAATTACCTTACACACACAGATGTTGGAGTGGGGGGAAAAAAGTATTTCTTAGTGGCAATAACTGTGAAAACGCACTCAGCGGTTCTCTCCGATGTCAGTGTATAAACTTACACGGGGCCTGCAATGGTTTCTTGAACAACGTATCCTCCCACCTGCAAGGTTCACCAGCTGCAGTGATTGATCCAATTTTTAGGCCACTTTCTAATGGAAGTTACATTATGTTGAATGATCACAGCTGCTGTGGCATGTTGCCAGGTTTAGTTTATCTCTTAACTGTGTCAGCCAGGGTCACTTGCTGTATGCAAGTATTGTTTCTAAAAACCAAGACAGACCGAGAGTCGCCGTTTGGCCTTCACTGAAGATCTCTTCTATACCAATTGATACTTTGAGCAGAATGAAATCCATTCTTTTACAAAAAAACTGTGCCATTGACCTCGGCCAAAGAAACCCATGATCTGCAAGTCACAAGGACTTCTGCAGAGATACACATCCTATTAACCACAAACTGCCCTGTACATTTCTCAGAAATGTTAGGTCGTATCTTAAACATGTCTGATACGAGTGGTATTGTACATGTATTTAAGATTTTTTCGGGTCTGTTAGCACCTTTTGAAGCAGTCCTAGGAATTTTTCAAAACTTCGTGTACTCTGTGTTTGGCGGACTGCCTCTCATTTTGGGACTCGCAGCAGGGATACTATTTTTGCTCCTTTTGCTCCGATATGGCAAGCCAAATCACCAGCGATACCCAGATCACCGTGGAGAACACTCTTCTGGCGATGAAGTGTCGTGAGCGCATAGTCCAAATTTTGGGATTAACTTGTTTAAGAGAATTAAATACCACATGGTTTATGTCATTCAGACCAATCTGTCAAGATTGCATCTTACCTGTTCTACGAAGCCTGCTATGTGGAGAAGAATGCGTGTTAGACATCTGTCTCACACTCCCATCAGTCATGCCAACGGATGTTGATGCTTTGCTGGACCCGGTAAAGGCCCATGCGCAGTGTTGTCCCCAGCGGCTACCAATTCTGATGACGGCATTCATTGAGATCCCACAGACACAAATTGCTGACGGTGAGGTACGAGAGGAAAGCGGCACACAGGTACCATCCAATTAGAACATTGCTAACGCGACCAATGCTGACGGCGGTGCTTTGCATCTTTGTACAATTAATCTTCGTAACGGGGTAATCCAACTTTCACCTACAATGGTAGACGAATTCTTTTCAGACTTAGAATATTTGATGTATTCTCCAAACAATAACACTGACTTTTGAATTGCACACAGTGTTCGGAGAGACTCTGAATTCGACCTTCATTTTTCAAAACAAGTTTCTAACTTTAGAACTCTTTTTTTCTATGATCAAGCTTTTTGTTTTTCCAAATTTGTATTTTTTCATTTTTTTGGCACAAAGTAATCTGCTCATAGTAGAACTATTAATAAAGAACTAGAATTCTTTGAAAAACTTCCAAGAGACCACATTTGACTTTGTCCAAATTCAAACAGTTTATATAATCTGCCATGAAATGGTCTCGACTTTTTCTTCTGTATTTAAGAGCCATTTCATAAATGTATTTTCGTGATGCATTCATTTTTAAAAGTTATCTATATGCTTTGAATGAACCAATGCTTTAAATGCGTACAGCACAAATTCTTTTTCGTGTACAACCAGTACCAATGCATCTTTATGTATTTTGGGTGTGTTTTGACACAGCGTGTTTAGATATGTTTTTTAATGTGTTTAGAACTTAGTAATGTCGTACATAATAAAGTGGAGTGGGTGTTGTGTGGCGTTTAGTGCTCTGAGTGAATATTCCCGATCCATGCCCTTATATAGGTACAGTTCACATTGCCCTTATATAGGCATAGACATCAATTCCTTATTTAGACATAGCCCATGCAGACCAAATACAGGCATGGCTACTTCCACCCGTACCAAATGTCACAACAATTTGTTGGAAAATCGTCCAAGAACTCATGTACTTTGCAAAGAACAACTATTCCCTAGGGATTCTTTCCTGACGTTATTATGCCCGACTTTACGTCAATCTATGGCATTCCTAAACCCCTTCAAGGCATAAATATACCTTCACTTGCTATGGCAAACTACGGTGGTTCGGAGCAGTTCTACTATCTACTTGCACGACGCAGCTCGCTACAGCAAGTGCCGAAAGAATCCGACCCTCCAGCTGATGCACTGATCAAGAGGCTGCTTTTCTCTCGCCGGGAATCCAGCTCCGGTGTTTTAAAGCTCCCCTTGTGGGGTGTTGGGAATTCGAAACCTATGCTACACAATACTTACTTCTTCCCGCGTACTAGACTTACGTTAGGTACATTGGGGTAGGCATATTTAGAAGCACCAGTTGAGCATTTTTAGTCAGTTATTTATGTATGTATTTTTATATGGCTTAGAAACAATACAATGCTTTTACAGTATTATTTTATAATACTATTCTCACAGTATGCATTATACTTTGCAGTCTGCTTAACGTTTGTAGCAGTTCACTTCTCTTTTATGAGAAAGAAGACTGTTCAATAAACCTTTTTATTGAAAACGCCCGTCTCTCTATTTCTCTACAAACTCTGTTGATGAAACGAAGCATGCACGATTGACTAAGTGAAATACTTATCTATTGTTTCCGCAACTCTAAAGATACATTTCTTATTCTTGGGAAACAAAGTTGTCATGTTTATGCGGTTGTTGGAAACTAATCTCTTCGTGTGAATTCGAGAAAGTTTCTACTGACCTCTGAGCTAGCTGGCACTCACTATTAAGTTTAGTATATCCGATAGAGACCTACTCGACCTCAGTCCTACATCTAATCAATAGGATATATTATTCCAATGTGCAGAGCTTATTGGGAATATAGGAACTACACTACACTTCCTCTTATCCAGTAGGGCACTCTCAAAGGATATCTTTCTGCTATTTCAGCTTTTCTGAAGTTGCCTGACCAGCAGCCTCCCTTCAAATCCCCTATTGTAAATAGATTTCTGAAAGGTTTACAACATTTGTTCCCACCTTCTCCCTCTATTATGTCCCAGTTGGATCTCAGTCTTGTCCTCACTTTCCTTGGGTTTATTCCCTTTGAGCCTTTGCACAATTGTTCACTCCGGCTCCATACCATTAAAATGGCCTTTGTTGTGGCTACAACATCTGACCGGATGGTTATTGAGCTTCCGGCTTTGTCACCTGTCATGCACTAACCTGATCCGAGAAGTGGAGACAACACTGCAGCCAATGCTGGACCTCCTATCCCTCATAGAGCTGCACAAGATTAAGGGAGCAAACTCTTTAGATCATGCACGGTCCCATGTGGGGGGTGGGGGGGTGGGGGTCGGAGATAAAAGAAAAGAGACATACGATATTGGATATGCTAAGAGACTGTGCAACACTGCGTAGCAGGATATGTCACTTCTGAGCGTTTGGGCTTTTGCGAAGTGCACTAAACCAGAACCTCTGGCTACGTAATGACGCACTGCTCTGGAAATAACGAGAGGAGGCAGTAATCATCAGCACACTAACAGGTCTCCACATATAATGACTGTGGTGGATGGGTGCATAGTGTTGCAGAATCGCGGAGTCGCCAGAATCCGGATTCTGGTCTAGGAGTCTGTGTTTAGCAAATCAGGTGCTCACGGGAGACGTAGTCTGTAAGGTGAGTGCATGTCAGGTCCTCTGGGCTCTGGGTGGACTGCTGGACACGCCATTTTCTTTGCTGTAGGCAGGTCGGAGTCAGGACAGGCTGGTAGGGATGGGGCCAAACAGTAAGTGTCCTATTCTTCAAGGTTCAGCACAACTCTTCGGTCTTTCTTCTTTCTTCCTCGAATCTGAGGGGACAAGGTTCAAGGTTGCCCCTAAATACTAGATTTAGGGGTGTTGAAGGGGTGTGCAGGTCTGGACCAATGGGTTTGTTCCTAGGGGTGGGTACACCCACTGTTATGCCACCCTCCATTGGGAGGGAGCATGAGTCTTTTCATAGTTGGCTGAGTCCCCCCCCCCGATCCTCAAGATGGAGTGGACGGAGATGTGCTTCACATTGCCTCCCCCACCTGAGGGGTGGGGTTGGCAAAGGTGGACACACCTCTCTTCCTAGCTAGGTTTTTCCACCGATTTTCCCGCCCAAGTGGGGGACAGAACCGGTGGAAGCCAGTTGCTGGAGGTAGCAAAAGGCAGGGACATCTTCCAAAGGCTGCAGACCTTTGAAGCTTCCCCTTCTCTGACCCAGCCCATCCTGGGGGAGGAGTGACACCTCTGCCCAGGATGGGCTTTGTTTCTGGACCCAGAGAGCGGAGTATCTCTACCCAGGGGTCCAGAAACCTTTCTGGTGGTGGCAAATGAGGGGCAGCCATTCTGGAACCACACCAGGGCTAGTTGATATTCAGGGGATATCTCTATGATGCCCTCGGAGTGCATTTTAAATTAAATCCAACATTGCATCAGTGTGGGTTTAATGTGCTGGGAAAGTTTGCTACCAAACTTCCCAGTTTTTAGTAAAGCCATTATAGAGCTGTGGAGTTCGTAATGACCAACTCCAAGACCATATACTCTTTATGGCTTTAATGCACTTAGTGACTAAGAATGGACTAAGACACTGTAGGGGCACAGGGCTCATGCCACTATGCCCTCACCTGAGGGTTAGTGCATCCTGCCAGAGGGGTTGACTAACCTAAGCCTTAGGCATTGGGTTGTAGGCATGGCATGAGTGCCATGTTGACTCTTCACTTTCCTCTGCACTAAAACATGCAGCCTGCAGTGGCAGTATGTGGGTGTTAAGGTGCAGGGCCTCTAAGGGTTGCACAATAAGTGCTACAAACCATAGAGGCCTTCCTTGGTCATAATGTCCTTGGTACTCATGGTACCTAATACAAGTGGCTTACCTGTGGCCAGGAATGTGCCAAATGTGTCAACAAAGGTACAGTCTTGGGAAAGAACACAGACCCTGGGAACGTGATTGGCAGGGACCCAGGAAACATCAAGTCACAGTGCATCAAATGTCGGGCAAAAAGTGGGGGTAGCCATGCAAAAAAGAGCACTTTCCTACAATGACTGTACATTAACTTTAGTGACATATGCTACATACACTTACAGCATCAAGACATTTAAACAGAATAACCAAAATCACAGATTGGAGTGTGTCCCTCCCAGGGATAACCTCTGAACACAGATATGAGTTTCTTGTACTCCCAAGGATACACTTGGAACACAGGTTGAACTTACTTGCACTTCCAAGGATCACCTGCGAACACAGGTTGGAGTTACCTGCACTCCCAGGGATAAACTCGGAACACAGGTTGGAGGTCCTTGCACTCCCAAGGAAAAACTCGGAACGAAGGTTGGAGTTACTTGCACTCCCAAGGATAAACTCAGAACAGAAAATTCATACATATATCGAAGACTCCAGAGTGCTTTCTCTTGACACTACTGTTCATCAGAAAAACACAGCGCTAAAGTCTTTAATCCTTGCACTGTCTCAGTTCTAGCGTCAAGGTTGCAGTAAGGGTCCAGAGTATAAACACACAACACACGCTGGAGTAAATCACAGAGAGGGCATGGAGGAAAGGTCTATAGTCTTTCAAGATGCTGATACTCGGTCCTGCTTACTGCTATAGGAGGATTTGTGCACCCTAACCTGAGTCTAGCTCTTTCACTTGACTGAAGTTCAAAGAAGATCTTGAGGCTTTGCAAAGAAGATCTTGAGGCTTTGATTCTGGGTATTGTTGGGGGTCCGGAGTAGCTGTGCAGGAGGGAGAGGAGGAAGACTTCAAGGGAGCTTGAGCCACGGGAACCACTGGTTCACTTGGACTTGAAGGAGACGGGAGCACTTTTTGGTTCTGGCTGGACTCTTTGGGTGACTGGGAAGTATGAAGTTTTTTCCACAGGGACCAAGGCCAAGCCACGATTTGTGGTTGGGCGGGGTTTATAAACCCTCTCGAAGGCTTAACTGATGTAGCTAGATCAGTTGTGGCAAATGAGGCACGTTGCTGTCTGGAAGGTTCTTGAACCTTGAAGAAAATAAGTGTTAGTACACTCACTTTGACCTTACAGAATGGGCAGGTGCAACTTGAGGTTCCTAACCAAATAACAGGAAACAAATGTATCTGAAAGAAACAGTTTAGTATTAGATTCCTTACCTTAGAATATCCCCAGGCGTCAGACTGGATCTGGAAATTTTTGCCCAGCTGTACCCTTGCGCGTCGGTAGGCGTCGTCTGCGGCTCCGCGTCCGTCGTTGGCGCCGGGATGACGTTGCCGGAGTACTTAGACGCCGCCCTCGCGCGCTGACGTCAGTTCTTCTTTTTTCCGCACCAGCAAGCGCCGATCCGGAAAAAAGTGGTACCCTTTAGTCAATTTTTGGCTAAGCTTTTTCGATCATTTTTGATCCTTTTCAAAGTCTACTCGACTCCGACGGTGCCGGTAGGGATGCCCGGGTTTAAACCCTGCAAAGACTGTGACCGACTGATGTCGGTTATCGACCCCCATCGCCGGTGCCTTCACTGTCTGGGCTTCGACCACGACGACAAGGCCTGTCCCGACTGTCGATCCCTGATGACCAAAGCTAGGCTGCAGCGGTCCCGCAAGCGGCTCGAGTTCCGGCAGTCGGCCCGCGCCGCTTGAGGTCCCGGTCCGGACGGAGGTCGAGGGACTGGTCGCGGGGTCGACTGCCGGAACTCTTCGGGCTCGAAGTCCTCCAGTAAGCACAAGAAGTCGAAGAGGCATCATCGCTCTTCCGACTCCCCCCGACACTCGCGCAATGCGGCCGGGGGTTCGGTTGGAACCGCCCAGGCGGCTCCGTCGGAGTCGCAGGCGTCGCGGCCTGCTTTATACCCACCGGTCCGACGCCGGAGAACGAGCGCTTCCTCATGGCCATGAGGTCGCTCACTCCTCCGTCCGATTCCGCGCCTCCTTCGGGCCCAGCGGCCCCGTCTGGGGGTCCTAGCAGGTCGGGGGCTTCGGCCTCGACGCTGTTGGGTGCTTCCGCCCCGACGCCGCCGGCGACTTCGGTTCCGGCGCCGCAGGTCCCCACTGGATCCGGTTCCGGGCCGTCGCCGGTCGATCTGGCGACCTCACCGGCGCCGACCCCCAGGGTGTCACCTCCGGCGCCGCCTCTGGACGGCGCCGTCCCCGTGCCTCCCTCGATTCGGTTCCGGCGGCGATGTGGGCGCCGCTCTCGACGTCGATTGGAGATTTCTACTTCCATGAACCGGCCCCATCCTTTGACAACCCTGACTATCAGGAGATGGGTGACGAGGAGTATTGGGAGGGGTCTGAGGACCCTCTGACATGAGAGTGTCAGACTCAGCAGGACTGTCAGGTGAGCTTGGGGATGCCAGTGGTCTGGACACTACGCCAGACACTGGTTTTGTCTCCCCTCCTACCGTGGCTTCGGAGGAGGGGGCTACCTACAGTGTGGTGCTGATGAGTACAGCCAAGGCCTTGGCCCTTGAGCTCCCCATCGCAGCCGTGAGGACTAACCTCCTCACTGAGGTCCTTAAACCGCAGTCAAGCTCGGCCGAGCCTCGGCTGCTGTTTAATGAGGCCTTGACGGACGTTCTTTTGGGCACTTGGTCCAGGCCCGCTACAGGTCAGCCTGTAGATAGGAACGTGGCCAGACGCCACCGCCCGGCTCCGGGTGACCCTTGCTTCCTGTCCTCCCACTCTACCCTCGAGAGTCTGGTCATCCAGGCCTCTAACTCCCAGACCGTATTCCCGACGACCCCGCACGATCGGGAATCCAAGAGGTATGAGCAATACGGTAAAAAGGTATTCTCCTCCCTCTCTGTGGGACACGGTTGCGGACATGCTGCCACAATGTCCGGCAGAGGTCCAGACTAAACTCGCCCAAGCCCTTGCGGAGGGTCGAGATGCGGCACGGTTTTCTATCCGGTGTGGGCTGGATACCACGGACTCACTGGGTAGAGCGATGGCAACGACGGGGGCGATTCGTCGCCACGCCTGGTTGAGGTCTGCCAATTTTTCGGCTGATGTCCAAAACACCCTTATGGACATGCCGTTTGATGGCCGTCGCCTCTTTGGCAAAAAGGCAGACCATGCGCTTGAGCGCTTTAAGGACTGCAGGGCTGCGGCCAAGTCCTTGGGTCTCTCGGCCCCGCGCCAGCAAATGGGTGCCTTTTGCTCCTTTCGTGGCCAAGGAAGGGGCGCTCCCACACATGCTGCCAGCCACGCACCGCAGCCTAACATCCAGCGCGGTGGCGGCCGTGGAAATCGCCGTGGCGGCGGTCGGGGACAACGGCGAGGCCAGTCCACACCTTTCCCTGCAGCATCCGCCTCTAAGCCCTCCTAGTCCGTGCTTTCAGGCCCATGTGACGCCAGTGGGGGGCAGCGTTCGCCATCACCACTTCCACTGGCGCACTTCGGATAGGTGGATGCTGCAAATCGTCCAAAGGGGCTACTCCCTCCCCTTCGAGACGACCCCTCCAGCCATGCCACCGCAATACCACCGCGTGTCGGGGGATCACTGGAAACTTCTACGAGAGGACGTTACGGCCCTCTTGGCCAAGGGGGCCATCAAGCGCGTTTCTGGGCCAGAAGTAGGGTGTGGTTGTTACTCCCTCTACTTTCTGGTACCCAAGAAGGGCAAAGGGGGCGTACGCCCTATATTGGACCTACGGAACGTCAACGGATTCCTCCGGAAAGAAGTTCAAGATGCTGACACTGGCTCAGGTCTTAGCTGCCCTGGACCCAGGAGACTGGATGGTAGCGTTGGACTTGCAGGACGCTTATTTTTACATCCCCGTCCTGCCGGCCCACCGGCGCTACCTGCGGTTCGCGGTAGGCCACGAGCACTTTCAGTTTACCGTGCTCCCCTTCGGCCTTACCAGCCTCCCACGGGTGTTCACGAAGGTGATGGCGGTGGTCGCAGCTCATCTGCGCAGGTTAGGGGTTTCAGTCTTCCCCTACCTTGACGACTGGTTGTTGAAGGCAGGCTCGCCCCAGACAGTCGTCAGCCACCTCCAGACGACGGCAGACCTTCTGCACCAGCTGGGGTTTTCCATCAATGTGCCGAAGTCACACCTGTGTCCCTCTCAGAAGCTCCTCTTCATCGGAGCGGTTCTCGACTCGGCGCAGTTTCGGGTTTATCCTCCCGAGCAGCGGGTTCGGGATATTCAGGCTCTGATCCCAATCTTTCAGCCTTTATCCCGGGTCTCAGGTCAGGTTGACGCTGCGGCTTCTTGGGCTGATGGCCTCCTGCATCCTTCTGGTGCATCACTCTGCAGTGGGACCTGAAGTTTCAGTGGGCCCAGCATCAGGGCAACCTGTCCGACCATGTCCTGATCTCGGAGGGCACTGTGAGACAGCTGCAGTGGTGGCTCGTGGACCGCGATTGGGTCAGCGGCAGGTCCCTCTCCCTACCCCAACTGGAGCACGTAGTTGTGACAGACGCGTCTTTCATCGGTTGGGGAGGACACATGGGAGAGGCGGAGATCAGAGGCCTCTAGTCTCCGGCGGAGTCCCGGCTCCAAATCAACCTTCTGAGCTGAGGGCGATTCGTCTAGCACTGAAGGCATTCCTCCCCTCTGTCAGGGGGGAGTGTAGTGCAGGTGTTCACGGACAACACCACCGCCATGTGGTACTGCAACAAACAGGGCGGGTGGGGTTGTGGACCCTCTGCCAGGAGGCACTGCGCCTCTGGCTGTGGCTGGAACATCAGGGAGTTACCCTGGTGGTTCAACACCTGGCAGGTTCTCTGAACGCCAGGGCGGACGAACTCAGCCGACGGTGCATGATGGATCACGAATGGCGTCTGAACTCGGACGTGGCGCAAGGCCTCTTTCTGCAGTGGGGAGAGCCTTGGTTAGATCTATTCGCCACCGAAGAGAACGCGCAATGTCATCAGTTCTGCGCGTTGGAATTTCCAGGGCGGCACTCGCTCGGAGACTCTTTTCGTCACGAGTGGAGTTGCGGTCTGTTGTACGCCTTTCCGCCTATACCACTTCTGCCCAGAGTGCTGAAGAAGATCAAGCACGACCGGGCCCAAGTCATCCTTGTGGCTCCGGACGGGACGCGAAGGTACTGGTATCCCGAGCTACTATGTCTGTCGATCCCCCGATTCGTCTGCCTCTTCAGGAGGACCTTCTGTCGCAGCAGCAGGGGACGGTCATTTACCCGAACCTGTCCAGTCTCCACCTCCATGCTTGGAGATTGAGCGGCGACAGTTGAGGCCCTTTGACTTGCCTCCTGAAGTTTGTACTGTGATTCTGGCAGCCAGGCGTCCCTCCACAAAGTCGGTATATGCCTGCAGGTGCAACAGATTTGTGGCATGGTGCACAGCAAAGGCTGTGGATCCTCTCTCTGCCCCTCTTTCTGAGGTTCTCCTCTTCCTTCTTTCTCTTGCCCAGCAGGGCTCTGATCTGGGCACTATCAAGGGCTACCTTTCTGCCCTTTCAGCCTTTTTAAGGCTACCTGATCAGCCATCTTTGTTCAAGTCCCCAATTGTAAATAGGTTTTTGAAGGGCATCACACACATGTTCCCTCCTGTTCCGTTCGTGATGCCTCAGTGGGACTTGAACCTTGTACTTACTTATCTGATGTGCGCTCCCTTTGAGCCACTTCATAACTGTCCTCTCCGCCTTCTTACTCTGAAGACTGCTTTCCTAGTTGCCATCACCTCTGCCAACAGAGTGACTGAGCTCCAGGCTCTTTCTTCCAAACCTCCTTTACTTTCTGTCCCTCCAGACAAGGTTGTGTTGCAGATAAGACCCTCTTTCCAGCCCAAGGTAGTCACAGCCTTCCACATCGGGCAGTCCATCACCTTGCCCACCTTCTTTCCGCCTCTGCATTCCTCTAAAGAGGAAGAGCGGCTCCACCGTCTGGACCCAAAACGTGCGCTGTCATACTATCTGGATCGCACAAGCCAGTCCCGGGTGGATGACCAACTCTTTGTTGGTTACATGGGCGCTAAGAAGGGACGGGCGGTGCACAAACGGACCATCTCTCGGTGGGTCGTGTTGTGCATCAAGGCTTGCTACTTTTTGGCTAAGAAGGAGCCTCCTGTTGGGCTGAGGGCCCATTCCACTCGGGCCACGGCGGCTACTACTGCCCAGGGCCGGGGAGTCCCCTTGCAGGACATATGTCAGGCAGCTACGTGGGCATCGCTGCACACGTTCGCAAGACACTACTGCCTGGACAGCCAAGTCCAGAGGGATGACTTCTTTGGATGTTCCGTCCTCCAGGACTTTCTGGTGTGATTATTGGTTTGCAGACCCACCACCGGGGTTGGTATTGCTGGGGTATCTATTCTAAGGTAAGGAATCTAATACTAACCTGTTTCTTTCAGATGAACAAGTTACTTACCTTCTGTAACGATATATCTGTAAGAAACAGTAGTTAGTATTAGATTCCTTACCGCCCCACCCATCCTCCCCATTCTGCGAACCGATATCTAGGGTTAAGGTCATCCCCTTTCAGGGCCCTAGTTTCAATG
Organism: Lissotriton helveticus; assembly: GCF_964261635.1. Lineage (NCBI taxonomy): Eukaryota > Metazoa > Chordata > Amphibia > Caudata > Salamandridae > Lissotriton > Lissotriton helveticus. The sequence goes on from NC_136065.1 coordinate 1,511,409,492, forward strand.
GCACCAGTGTTGGTTTTTAACATTGCTCTGCGTTTCTGGCGCCTAAAAGCGGTGTATAAGAACTGACGTCAGCGTGCAAGGGCGGCGTCTAAGTACTCCGGCGACGTCATCCCGGCGCCAACGACGGACGCGGAGCTGCAGACGATGCCTACCGACGCGCAAGGGTACTGCTACGCAAAAATTTCCGGATCCAGTCTGACGGCGGGGGATATTCGAAGGTGAGGAATCTAATACTACCTACTGTTTCTTACAGATATATCGTTACCGAAGGTAAGTAACTTCTTCTATAGTTTTCGTTCGAACATGCATAATGTAAAACAAACACCAAGTCCCCAGTAACAGGGGGTGCAAGGCTTTCCATTTGGCTCATGGGATTCTGGGGGGAAGCTTGCAGGGATTCAATGAAAAAACAAACACCAAAGCCCTTGTAACAGCAGGAGCAAGGCTTGCCATTGGCTCACAGGATTCTAGTGGAAGCTTGCAGGGATTCAAGCACAATAGAATTCTGGGTCTTGGGGAACATCATTCATGGTATCATAGCATGCCATAAAGCACCACTGGGGTAAATCAACATGAGCCCTTCACACTAGACCACTACTGGGGGAGGATGGGGTGCTAGAAGGGGTCCTTGTAAAGAGGGCGCAGGAGGGGTTTGTGACATCGTCCAAGCCGCTCTACTTGAACATCTATCCAGGGAAACTGGTGGCTTGACGAGAACATCCATTCTACTGAAAGTGGTCACAACCTTTCATGTAGGCCAATCCATCACTCTGCGCCTTATTTCTCCAAGGAAGAGAAGCAACTTCACTTTCTGTACCCAAAAAGAGCGTTGTCGTTCTACCTTGATGGCATGCGAGATTTCCGGGTGGACGACAAGCTCTTCATAAGATAAGTCGTAACGAAGAAAGGATGGGCGTGCTCCGAAGCGTACCATCTCACGATAGATGGTGCTCTGTATCAATATTTGCTACGCATTGCCAAGATGCAGCCTCTTGAGGGTTTACATTTCATTCCACCAGAGCTAAAGCTGCAACCACTGCATTAGCGTTAGGAGTTCTGGTCCTGGACATCTGCCAGGCAGCAACTTGGGCTTCTCTGCACATGTTGACCAAGATCTACTACCGGGACAATCAGGTCCATCAGAATGAGCACTTTGCTCGTTTCTTCCTGCAGGACTTCCTTGTGTGAAATTGGTCTGCAGATCCATCTCCACGGAGGTATTGCTTGGGTATCTATTATGCTTTAAGGAATCTGTGGCTAGAAGTCTCCATCAGATGAACAGGTTACTTACCTTCGATAACGCCCTCCCCACTCTGCAAACTTATTTCTAGGGACAGGGCATTCTCCTTCAGGGTACTAGTTTTCCACACCAGTGGTCAGTGTTCTTTGTGGCTCCGAGATCCTGCCACGGAAAGTCGCAAAAAGAAACTGACATCAGCGCATTGGGTTGGCGCCTTAACAAGCACCGCAAATGTTGCTTCCTTCATGGATGATGCCACCACCACCACCACACAGTGCTGAATGACACCACCTACCGCCATGCAGGGGTACTGCTCAGGAAAAAAATCTGGGTTTAGTGTGACGCTTGGTGTTGCTCTAATATGAATGTACCTTGAAAGATCAACATTAAGAGGCTTTTGGCAAAACAGGAAAGGTTAGTTTAATCAAACGTCAGCGTCTTTCTCAAGGATAGACGCTGCTATATCACCCCCTTGCTTAAAGATCTCCACTGGCTCCCAGTGGAGCAACAAGCCTTGTTTAAAATGGGATGTATACTTTTTAAAGCTATACAAGACACCGGCCCTGGATTTATTGTCTTGCTCATCAGTAAATACTCACCAAAGCGCACTCTGAGATCTATGCATCAGAACCTTCTGACGGTGCCTAGAATTAGACGTGAACACATTGGTGGGACCCAGTTCTCTTTTTTAGGTCCAAAGATCTGGAATGCATTTCCTGCCTTCCTCAGGCTTGAGGTTGACGATCTACGGTTCAGGAAACAACTCAAGACATGGCTGTTCACCTTGGTCTATAACTAGCTGCTATTCTGCTTAACTGCCCCTACCTGCCTACCTGAGACTCACCAGCGCCAAGAAACCTGTTGGTGTAAGTGCTCTATACAAATACCCACTTAACATAACATAACAAACACTACGACCGGGAGTACAGCATACATAGGCTTTCCTGTTTTCACTTTCTATTTTGGGTAAATTCTGGTGGGGTTTTTTCAGTGTTTTCAAGTGATTTTAGTACGTTAAAAATACAGTGGTTTTCAGTTGTTACACATTTTCACACCATTAAAAACAAAGGAAACAGTGTTTTTCCGGTGTTTATGCAACGTTTTGCTTTTATTATTGTTTGCTTTCTGCACTGATAGTGCATGGTATATAGCTACTGTACGTATAGTGTATATGAGATCCAAATAGATTTTTGCAAATTAAACTTATTGAAGTACACCATACAATACTTATTCAGTGAGCCTTGGTCATATGTGCTCGCTCTTTCCTTCCTATGTACACTTCTGTGAAAAGGCTCTCAACATTGACGCTTGAGAAGGGCAACGCCAAAACAGCCAGTACACAATTTGTTAACCCTGGCACTAACATAGCTTTCCATGCCAATACTGGTGCACTTGAAGATTGCGATTTTTAAGGCAGGGTCTGCAACAATTGCATTGAGCTGGGTGCTCATGCCCTCAAAGTTATTAAAGTGGTCAAAAATGGAGCAGCACTTTTAAAACTACACAGGAAATTCCTCATTACGGAAGGGATCTAGAACTTTTTTTTTAATATGTCCACTACAGCAGTTACGTTTTCCTGTAAAAATCAAAGAATGCAGTAGAGTGTACTTTTTCACATCACTATTAATATGCGACAAAAGATCCTCACGTTTCTTGCCTTAGGCGTCATCACTCAGCGTTAAGTTCTGTAAATGGTTGCCACATGGATAATATAGCATTCATAGCCCTTGGATTGAGAACTATCAGCTAAGGTACACAGTTGGGATGACTCTTTCTTTAATGCCACACAAAGCATGAAATGATAAATATTTGAATTTTAGTTCCTGTGCATAAGGAAACAGTGTACCAGAATGGACTAAAAAGTCAATAGCATTCCTCATTAACTCTGAAGATTGTAAAGATGCTTTCAGCATACCATCTAATAAGTGGCAAGGATCTCTTACAGGGAAGCACTTCAGTTCAGGTATCAACTTTGACAGGTCATCACACAAAATATTCATATACATAGCAGGAATCACTGCAAATACGAACAATATCACTCCTATCTTTGTTAAACTTGGAAAGAACCTTTTTTGCAGAGCATTCCAAGTGACACTGCGTTCCATGTTTTCCAAAAGTTTGGTGTCATGTATTCACCACTATTCGAGATGCTTGGTGATAGTGCTCTTTTCACATATACTTGTCACTTTACCGTGCATTGAATGTTTAAAGCCTGAGGTGTTGGCAATTCACCTACTATCAATACTGACTCACTAGAAACTAGAGGCTGATGTATTTAGGGTTTTTACCCACTCTCTGTGGGTAAATGTGATAACACAAATTAGGAAAGATTCTTATGAAAACAGCCATTTTACCTATCAGTAAAAGAATCAAAAACAGCTAAAATATCAAATATGATTTTGATATTTCCTGATTCTCTACAGTTTATAAAATAATTAAACAAAACCTAAAACATGCTTCTAAATCCTGCATCTTTAGACCAAAGACAACAAAACTGAAAAAAAGCAAAAGAAAGAAAACACTATTTTAGTGATATCCCTAAACAACAAAACCAAGCAGAATGTTAGCCCAGTCTTTCTTACTGCTAGCTTATATAACAAAGTTACATTGTATTGGCCCCTTCAGAAAGAAAAAAATTACTCTTTCACTCTCTTTTTCCTTTCTTTGAATGGCATTTAGTTTGTGGTTGGGCAGGTGTTTTTTCAGTGTGTATATGTTTTCACTGGTGAGGGCTATTTCTCTTTCAGTGGGGTTTTATCAGTTATTTTAGGTTTAAACCTAAAACCGGACAGCCTAAGCATACAGTAACGGGTCTTAACACTGACCCAAAGTATAGTTGTTTTTTAATGTCTTTTTATACATTTCTTGAAGCATGGTAACACAATTTGTAGTTCCTGTTTTGGGAGTGGAATGTAGGTCTTGTCATGAACCCCTAAAATACTCACACCTGATGACTAATGCAAGTGGGTCTCGACATTGTGTGGACGCAATGAGGGCTAGTGGGTAACGTGTCCAGATGTCCGGCACGGGGAGCGATTGATCACTGCATGTGTAGTGTGCGCTGTGTCCTGATTAGCTGAGCGTTCCTAACTTCATGCAGCATTTAACTTTATGGTATTTTGGGAACGCCTGCCCCTTCGGCCGTATGCGTTTTATTGTGGTCAATCTCCTAGGACTATTGTGGTGTAGCTGCCTATCTGTGGGACTAATCCGGGGTTTTCCTGTCCCTGTGTTTGTCCTGCTAGTTACGTGCCACCCCACCTGTGACCTGTCAATCAGTAGCCTCAGGCCTAGGGTGCAGGGTCTGCCTGACCACGTATTTCTGATTCTGCTTTGATGGAGAAGTCATATTTGGGGTTTTGGAAAACAGAGATTCAATTTTGTTTTGGTACGTATACATATCATTGCATACTTCAACATCAATATTAACACAGGGGATAATCTCTAAGGTAAGGAATCTCCGTCTAGATAGTCCCTACCATATAAGACGTTATTTAAGCTAAATAACTTGTTTTTTTAGTAATTATAAAAGCACTTTATCTGCAATTCTGTACGGCAAAAACTAAGTTTTTAGTAAAAAGAAATCATATTAGAACATTTTACTTGGTGATGTGCTAATGATGAACATTTTTGCTGAAACTCAATTACCACAGATTGTTTTGTAAGCCATTTTAGTTGGAAATTTTGTGTGCCCATTTCTATCGAAAATATGTTGTTTTTAAATTACAGAGTTACCAAATCATGCTTTAGTTATACATTTACTTCAAGTGAATCAGGTCAAGAGTTTTGTGTACACTATATGTGGGCTAGATTCTTCTTTTTTTTTTTTTTTGTCCTCATTCGCCAGCTCGCCACCCGTTTCTACTAACTATTCCACCACTGGGCTTTTTATCTCATAAGCTGGTTAGAGGAAGAGGCATAAACCTCACCTATTCTTGAATCTGGCCACCGAGATAACCAACCATTCCAGGCCATCTGACTCAACCGGTGTGTCCACCTCCTCCTCTATTATCGACCTGGAATAACGCATAGTAACTACCAGCGAGATAGGCGGCGGCTTAATCATCGGACAACATCTTTATTTACATCATATCCCATTGTCCCCTAGTCTACCCTACCCAAAACATAAAAGAAAGGGTACGCAAAACCCACGTTTTTTCTTAGTGTGATCTGAAATATCAAGCTTGGCTGTATATCTCATAGAGATCATTGAAAAACAATGGGGTAAACCCAATAAGTCAACAGGACCTGGGTGATAGTATATATATGGAAAAAGTGGTCCTAGACACAGTTTTTGAAAACAGAAACAATCAATGTAAGTGTTAATTATTCACACTAGGCAGTCAGATTTAATCTGAACAACAAAGGGAGATGTATTATTGATTAGTACTGCTATTAAATGCAAGAAACCCAACACAACAGTACCATAACAAATTATACTGCAGTTTATTTACATATTAATAAAATTGGCAATAAGAAATTAGGAAAGGTTGGTGCTCAAGTGATGAAAGGGAAAATTTAGAGTACAGGATTCAGAATGGTTCAATGCAAAGAAAAAGAAAATAAATTTACATTGCACATATATCAAGCCTACCCATACAGAGTATATACACACTATTATACAAGGGGACTGGGAAGATGGTATAGGCTTAAAATTAAAAAGGGGGCATAATCGTCGACGGGGACCTATGAAGGAATACTAGGTAAAATAACCGTTTTCCTTTGTCTGGGTCGGTTTGTTAACGCCCCCGGTGGCATCAATTACTGTAAGCGCTTTACAGCGACTAATTCATTAGCAGCGCCGGTTACCCTTAACACCTGGTTTGTTTATTCCAACACAGGTCTGCTTACTTCAGAGCCAAATTTCCTCGCTCTCTATTAATTGGTCACCTCTCTGCCGGTTGACCTCACTAGGGTGAGTTTTTATCCCTATTCATTAGACTTGACTGCTTGGTTGCGGTATTGTGTCTGGGGACTGATTAGACCCTTTCTTCCCCTCCTTTTCAGCACGATTGATATCGCCTGCTTGTCCACTGATACACTCACCATTCTTGACCTTCAATTGAATTTTTCTGGCATAGGTGAGTCGGGCAAAGGGTTAAACACTCCGTGGTTGGCGTGTTTATAGTGGGGTGACTGCGCCTTTGGAGATGGGCTAACAGTCTCCCTCCCCCCTTTTTGCTTACTTTTGTGCAGGTGTACCGCCCAACTGATCTGGCCTTGTGACACCGCCACGTTCCTTCCGTGGTAAAGTACCCAACACCCCCTTTTTACTTAATTTTTGGTAATATTGAACCTTTTAGTAATTACAATATATTTATACTTACCTTACAGGTGCTCCCCTTTTCCCCTGTCCCCCACCTGTCCTGAAGAAGACCCGTAGCAGAGGTCGCGAATTTCCCGTATTGCGCCAGGGTCGAAACGTCGACGATTATGCCCCCTTTTTAATTTTAAGCCTATACCATCTTCCCAGTCCCCTTGTATAATAGTGTGTATATACTCTGTATGGGTAGGCTTGATATATGTGCAATGTAAATTTACTTTCTTTTTCTTTGCATTGAACCATTCTGAATCCTGTACTCTAAATTTTCCCTTTCATCACTTGAGCACCAACCTTTCCTAATTTCTTATTGCCAATTTTATTAATATGTAAATAAACTGCAGTATAATTTGTTATGGTACTGTTGTGTTGGGTTTCTTGCATTTAATAGCAGTACTAATCAATAATACATCTCCCTTTGTTGTTCAGATTAAATCTGACTGCCTAGTGTGAATAATTAACACTTACATTGATTGTTTCTGTTTTCATAAACTGTGTCTAGGACCACTTTTTCCATATATGTATATCTCATAGCCAGTATCCAGTCCATTATTTTAGGGGTGAGCGGAGAGACCCACAACTTGCATAGCTCTCTACGGGCTAATAAAATAGCGTAAAAAATAAGTTTCACATTATCATTCATGCTTTTTTTCTCTAAATCATATCTCCCCGTTATTACTAGTTCGGGGCTTACCTCAATCTGCAGATTCAGGACTTGAGACAGACAATTACTTACATCCTGCCAGAATTGTCTTTTATTCGGGCAAAACACAAACCTATGTAGGTCGTCCACATTGGGGGTCTTGCATTTCGGGCACTCCACTACGCCACCAGCTTCGAATTTCGACAGTCTGCGAGGAGACCAATACGCCCTGTGGATCGTTTCGCCTTAAGTTTGCAGGTTTAACAATACTATAAAGCATAGCCATTGTTACTTGCCATTGGTTTTCCGTCGCGATCGTCGGCAAGCATTCTTTCAACAGAACCTCCGGAAGCAAGAAAGGGCCATCCTCCATATCCAATATCATCCAATACCACATGGCCACCTCCTTCTTGAAGACCCCTCTGTTCCAAGCTTTAACTCAGTCATTTTGTGTCCCATTTATGTTTTCTGGATCATTTGCCCAACTCTGAATCTGCAGATATTTAGATCTTGAAAAAACCTGCCCCCACATTTGCTGACATTGACCCCAGGTAACCAACTTGCCCTCCTGGAACAGATCTGTTCGAGGCATGTGGGCTGCTGAATTTATATCTATGCATAGATCGCCGCATTGTTGTCCTGGAAGAGTCTTCGAAGTATCACGAGATAGGTGGCTCCTCCCTTGGACTACAGTGCGCATGGGCATCCTCTCCATCTTCAGATTGTTTTTTTCCGCCATTGGGTTCGGATGTACCTTCTCGACTCCAGTTCGGAATATACTTTCAATACTTTTCGCGAGGCCAAAAGGCCTTCGGGGCCTCTGTATTGTCTCTCGTTCGGTGCCCAGTACTTCATCCAGTTCTTCGACCAGGACGTCGAGGCCGTATTGCCTTTCGAGAGCTAGGCCCCGACGAGCGTCGATGATGGAACGGAGCCCATTCAAGAGATGCCCCGTCTGCAACTCCAAATACCCTCACATCGATGTGCACCCGGTGTGCAACAAGTGCCTATCCCCGGACCACGACGAGGCCAGCTGTATGGCCTGTTCCAAGTTCCGGTCGATGAAAACACTTCGGCTTCGACACGCCGCGAGGCAGTCGGCCCAGCAAACAGCGCCAGATCCAGAAGATATCTTCGAGGCAGACGTCATCGAGGGCGCCGATCAAGTGGATCCAGACCAGCAGTCGGACCCTGCATCGGAGCACGAATCACACTATAGTGTGGACCAAGAACAAGACTACGTCCATGAAGAAGACATCGTCGAGGAAGGAGATGACGCAGACGCCATCGGAGCCGTCGATGATGACTCAAGCGATGAGCAAGGCCCATCCGCAATCGCGGGGCCCGATACTGACACTATACTCTCTACGGCTCAGGTCGAGGCATCGCCGGAAGGCCTTAGCCAAGATCTTTACCCGCATTCTATAGCCCCGCGTCCAGGCCCGCTAATAATACTTCTACAGAGCCATCGGTCAATCAGCCACTTTCAGCGGCAAAATCGAAACCGACAGCAACTGTATCGAAACCGAAACTGCTGACGTCAGTCCTCGGATCGACCGCTTCGGATTAGTCGGCTCCAACGCCATCTAAATGTGTTGTTAACCCTTCGGGGTCACAAGCGGACGTCGACCCAAAACACGGGACGCCGAAGCCTGTCTCTGCCGTCAAGCACGTCGCGCCGACGCTGTCGACGTCCACGCCCAAAGCTGGCGACACTGGCAAAGGACTCAAGGCTAGGAAGGCTGTCGATCCGAAACTTCCAGCCTCGGCGCCGATATCCAGCAAGGCCTTCGAGTCGAAGAGTGCACGTGACCCGAAAGAGCACTTCGCGTCGAAGCAAAAGGGCGTACCTGTTGCGCAACGACAGCTCGAATCGACGCAAGTCCGCAAGCAGCCAAGTGATCCTAAAAAGGTGGTCGGATCGAAGACGGCGACACCCTCAAAAACGGTCGGCTCGTCTCCACTGCTTTCACAACCTATTAAATATGGACTACCCCCAACCGCTCGACCAAAAACCGTCGAGCCACAAAAAAGCACCGACACTACCAAAAAGGTGTCGGCAGTTTCCAGGCGTCAGTCCACTGAAGAGGATGTCATTTTCCAACAACCCTCCTATGACAATCAAACGAAACTGTTCATTGACTCGGATACAGGTAGACTCACCATTTATAAACGGAAAATAGCTCCAGAAAGACCTTTGGAGTCGTACAAAATCCCTCTAAAGAGAAAAAGAGACTCCTTGCCTTTTCTCTCTGAGCCTGTGGAGTCCTATGAACAAGACTATTCCTATTAACCCACACGCACCTATGAAGATATAGGGGAGGGGTACAATGAAGATGAGTTCAATTATCCTGCTGACACAGATCAGGATGAACAGCAAACTTGGTCTGACCCTGTTGACCCTAGTGAGCCACAGACCACATCTGACACTCAGACCTATACCATCAAAACCTCGCCTACTGAAGATACTGCTGCGTTTAACGCTTTAATTGAAAGGGCAGCCAAAAACCATGATGTGGACATGCATGCTGACCCAGTAGAGGAGGACTTTTTGTTTGATACTTTCTTAACTTTAGAAAGATCAGTAAAAACATTGCCTATGTTAAAAGGTGTCCTTAAACACGCTACTGGCATCTTTAAGGAGACCACAAGGGCACGGGTTGTAAACCCAAGGATTGAAAGGAAGTACCGGCCTACACCTGTGGACCCTACGTACATCAAAGGCCAGCTCCCGTTGGACTCCCTCGTAGTGGCGAATGCTCGTAAACGGGCAAACTCTCAGACCAGTGGTGATGCTCTCCCTCCGGACAAAGAATCCAAAATCTTTGAAGCATCTGGCAAGCGAGTAGCGGCTCAAGCAGCAAATATTTGGAGGATCTCCAACACACAAGCCCTATTAGCCAGATATGATAGGGCACACTACGACACGTTAGAGCAGCTACTGCAACACCTGCCTGAGACTTATAAGGAGGGAGCAGAAATGCTAATACAGGAGGGGAAATTAATTTCCAATGCGTCCATCAAGTGTGCGCTAGATGCAGCAGACACGGCAGCTAGGGCCATGAACACAAGTGTGATGCTTAGAAGGCATGCCTGGCTACGCATCTCTGGTTTTAAGCCGGAGATACAAACCACTTTACTCAACCAGCTGGTTAACCCTGATTTTATCTTTGGCCCTGATGTAGACGCAACCCTTGAGAAAATTAAAAAAGACACTGAGACCGCAAAATCCATGGGGGCTCTGCAGTCACAACAGTTCAGGGGCAGTTCCTTTCGTCGCTCCGGTAACAGGGGAGCTTCCACAGGTCAAGCATCACAGCAAGCCCAATACAACAGAGGGGATCGCAGACCACCTATAACAAAAACAATAGGGGTGGCTATCGTGGAAACAGCACCAAAGGCAGAGGACGCGGAAATAATAACACCAGATTCTCCGCCACCAATAAACAGTGACGTCTTGTCACTGCCCCCCGACCATATGACACCAGTCGGGGGAAGACTCCAGCAGTTCCTGCCAGTCTGGGAAAGCATAACCACAGAGAGGTGGGTGAGAGACATTATACACCACGGCTATTGTCTAGAACTAACCTCCACTCCACTCAACATAAACCCAAGGCACCATCCTATGTCCGCAGAGCACATGCACTTATTGCAGCAAGAAGTCCTATGCATGCTGCAAAAAGGGGCCATAGAACTCGTGCCTTTAGATCAGCAGGGTACAGGGGTGTACTCACTGTACTTCTTAATCCCAAAAAAGGACGGGTCTCTCAGGCCCATTCTAGACCTCAGACCCCTGAACCAATACATCTTGTCAGAACATTTTCACATGCTGACTTTACAACAAGTTCTACCATTGCTCAGTCAGGGAGACTTCCTAGCAACCCTAGACCTAAAAGACGCATATTTCCACATTCCCGTTCACCCAGGACACAGGAAATATCTCAGGTTCACCATAAACAACCAGCATTACCAGTTCAAGGTCCTGCCTTTCGGGGTCACTACTGCCCCCAGGGTGTTCACAAAGTGCTTAGCAACAGTGGCGGCGCACCTTCGGAGACAACACATCCACGTCTATCCTTATCTGGACGACTGGCTTGTTCAAGCAAAGTCAGCCCAGCAATGTGCCAGCCACATGTCCCACACAATTCACCTACTACACAGTCTAGGATTTTCTCTCAATTACCCAAAATTACACCTTCAACCCGCAAATGTGCAACAATACTTGGGTGCGACACTCAACACTCTTAACAGCGACAGCGCACCCAAACGCAGCCAGAGTCAACAGCATGCAATTGCTCATTCAGAAGTTCAAGCCACAACACTCGCTCCCAGCTCAGGTTTTCCTGCGGCTGATAGGTATGATGGCCTCCTGCATCTTTATAGTCCCTCACGCAAGGCTACACATGCGTCCGCTTCAGGAATGCCTAGCACGACAGTGGAAGCAGGCTCAAGGGCATCTAAAACACCTAGTGTTGGTGACCGGTCGTGCATACAACTCTCTGCATTGGTGGAACACACAAAACCTTTGCAGGGGACGACCGTTCCAAGAGCCTGTACCACAGATTGTGCTGACGACGGACGCATCTCTCCAGGGTTGGGGAGCGCATGTCCTCCATTATACAGTGCAGGGACTACGGACAGCGCAGCAGCAAAATATGCACATCAACCTGTTGGAGCTCATGGCAATTTTCATGGCACTAAAAGCCTTCAGGCTGCATCTGTGCAACAAAGTCGTGCTGATCCGGACGGACAACATGACTGCCATGTATTACATCCAGAAGCAGGGGGGCACACACTCTCCACAATTGTCTCATCTAGCCCAGAGCATGTGGAAGTGGGTCATTCAAAGGAACATGTTCCTCATGGCGGAACATCTCCCAGGCAAAGACAACCAGATGGCGGACCTGCTCAGCAGGCACAGCCACCAGATGCACGAGTGGGAGATACACCCCTCAGTGCTCCCACCATATTTCCAGCAGTGGGGCCATCCAGACATTCAGCACCCAGATCTGCAACAGTTAAACCTTGCGATATGGCTCCTGAGGTCATAGACTTTGGCTACCTCAACTTGCCCCCTGACTGTATGGACATCATCAAGGAGGCAAGAAGGCCTACAACCAGGGCATGCTACGCGGCCAAATGGAAGCGATTTGTCATTTACTGTTCTACTAATGACATAAATCCGCTAAATGCGTCCACGCAAAACATTATATGTTATTTGCTGCACCTATACAAATGTAATCTGGCATATAGTTCCATTAGGATACATTTGGCCGCACTGGCAGCTTATCTTCAAAACAGACAGCATCTTTCTCTTTTTAGAGTGCCAGCCATTAAAGCTTTTATGGAAGGACTCAAAAGAGTGATTCCTCCCAGACACCCTCCTTCACCTGTCTGGAATCTAAACATAGTTCTCAGCAGACTAATTGGACCACCCTTTGACCTCTTCACTCTTGTGAGATACCGTTTCTAACATGGAAAGTGGCTTTTCTAGTGGCAATCACATCGCTAAGGAGAGTTAGTGAGCTTCAAGCCCTAACTATCCAAGAGCCATTCATACAAATTCATGCTAATCGGGTGGTGTTGCGTACCAACCCGAAATTCATGCCAAAGGTGGTGTCGCAGTTCCACATTAACCAAACCATAGAACTGCCCGTTTTCTTCCCAAATCCAGACTCGGTAGCAGACAGAGCACTGCACACGCTGGATGTCAAGAGAGCTCTCCTGTATTACATAGACAGGACAAAGGATTTCAGGAAGACTAAGCAACTGTTTGTTGCTTTCTCTCCACAACACAAAGGCAACCCCATTTCAAAGTCAGGTATAGCCAGATGGATAGTTAAGTGCATACAAATCTGTTATCAAAAAGCAAATCGCACATTAACAATTCCCCCAAAAGCGCATTCCACACGCAAGTTAGGGGTATCCATGGCTTTCCTAGGTAACATTCCTCTAGAGGATATATGTAGAGCAGCCACATGGACCACCATACACACATTCACCAAACCCTACTGCGTGGATGTACACTCCAAACAGCAAGCTGCTGTAGGTCAGGCTGTTCTCAGAACTCTTTTTCAGACTGCCGCAGCTGGCACGGGCAACCGCCGCTAAGGAGGATACTGCTATTTATTCTATGCATAGATATAAATTCAGCAGCCCACATGCCTCGAACGGAATATACTACTTACCAGTATGCATCTGTTCTTGGCATGTAGGGCTGCTGACATTTATATCGCCCGCCCTCCTCCCCGGTGCCTGTCGCAGCTGTAGCACTCAGAATCATTCTCAGGCATGGTCATCACTTACTGTATTACACTCCATCTCTGCCACAATGGCGAAAAACAATCTGAAGATGGAGAGGATGCCCATGCGCACTGTAGTCCAAGGGAGGAGCCACCTATCTCGTGATACTTCGAAGACTCTTCCAGGACAACAATGTGGCGATCTATGCATAGATATAAATGTCAGCAGCCCTACATGCCAAGAACAGATGCATACTGGTAAGTAGCATATTCCTTCCATCTCTGAAGTAGATCCGCTCTCTTTAGCGGGAAAGCCAAAGCATCCTTTGTCCAAGACGGAGATCCAGGAGAATCCCATAGTGGAGCCATATAACTAAAATATGGTAACTTTAATTTGCGTTACTTTCCAAGCTTCGTTGTAAGCAGCGTATATACCGGCGTATATGAAACGTTTTTGACGCTGTTTGCGAGGTCCCAATAAGAAATCTCGCAAGTCAGCACCTTCTTTAAGTAAAGTCAAGTGTTGCTTAATTTCAGGTAGTGTGGATTTCTGTAGCCATTCGAGGCATAGTTGTCCTACACTGTATGTTGTAATTATCCCTGGATGTTGTCTCTGGCCTGTTCTGTTTGAACCCCTGTTTATTGTTCAGGAATCTATCTTGACAGTTATTAGTGTCTGTGGGCCAGATCCACCATTTTTGCCAATCAGGATTAGTTCTGTTTTGGTGTAAAATATGGGATACGTCTATTTCCGCATCTGTAGAGCTATTACTATCAGGTATGGGCTTTGGTATAGACGGTTTGTTTAAGTCTTTTATCTTGGCTAAGCCAAGACAGGTTGTCTGTTGAATGGTGTCATTCAGGAACATTATTTGTTCTGGGATCATGCAGGCTCTGAATAATGATTCTAAACCTCGTACCTGCCAGTCTTTTGTACCCCAGACTGTTTTTGTCTCAATGTTGTTTTTACAAAATTCAAAACCAAATGTAGACATCTTTTCATAATTTTTTTTAGAATATATCAATTTAGTATTTGTCAACATGTTTTTCATTCCTGTCTTATTCATCATTTTAAAATAAAACGTTTCTGGATCAGTTGTTTAAAACCCTGAAAAGTATGGGAATTTCTCATAAAATGTTTTCGAGCTGCCTTTTGGCGGTGTTGGGCAATGTTCCCATTGATTATAAGCAAAAACATTTCTAGGATTAGCAGATTTATGCAAATAGTGATGCCCATAATGATTAAAGCAATACAATTCTTCATAGTTTGATGAACCTTCTAAATAATCATGTTCTGTAAATTTTGCTGACATTTCTAAATCTGACATCATATTATTAATATTTCCAAAGTCCCAATCATCAGAGAAAGTACTAGGTGATACAAAGTCACTTAACGAAACCTTGAACTGGTGTGGATATTTCAAGAGTTCAACCGGGCCATAGATGTCGTAATTAGTAGTGTCCCATGCTACACCACCAGGTATAGGAATGGCTGTGATGTTTACTGACGATAGTTCTCTTTTTTCAATGTGAGAAGATCTGTGAGGCTTTAGAACCAAGTTGATGTTCTGACTTGCTGTGTCCATTGTACTATATTTTCCATCAATGAATCTTCCCAAGCTTATAACCAAAATGAGCCAGAGTAGGAGGAAAGTACACCTAACACAATCCACAATTCAATCCATGGTGTAATCAGATATGTCTCTCCAAGTTGATGAAAGAGTTCAGTTATTTTTTCTTTGAAAGTTTTATTGGCTGGCTTTTCTTCATGTTCACTTGGATCTTCAGAAAAGTCATCGAAATTGATGAAGTAGCCAGATGCAGTTCTGTCAATTATTGGAATAGCTTCCGGATTTTCATTAATCTTTGGATTTGTATAGTCAGAGGCTACATCATTGTAGATTGGTGTTTCTTGATTAACTGTTGCAATTTGGGTTTCAAGAGGCACAAGTTCCTTGGCTTTGTTGCATAGTCCTTTATTATTCACTGCAGGTTTATCAAATGTGATTAGTCTCTCAGTTTGAACCTCTTGAATTGTAGCAAGGTTTGGTCTTCTGCTACTTCTTGGGAGTCCACTGGGCCTACTACTTATTATTGGCCACATGATTGTGGTTTTACCAGGTCGATTGATACAACTCTGTTCTCCTTTTTACCAGCAAGGGGCGGTAGTACTACTGATCTTGTTCCGCTGATAGCTAAGACCGGTACTGCTTTTCTGTAAGAAGGCCCAAATTCCTTCTTCACCGCGATCTTTTCTCTGACCAGATCCCCAATCTTTGGAATCCAGACAGGTCTTGCTGGGACAGGTGGTTTTTCTTCAGTGGCCGTTGGCTTTAGCTTTGTGTTACTTAGACTTCTTCTAGTTTCATTTAAGTCCTGTAAAACGGCCAAACGATCTTTGGTATCAAAGGTTTTTTGTTCCACCACTGAAGTCTGACTATCGAGATCTTCGATAATAATTCTAGTACCAAACAAAAGTTCATACGGAGTGATTCCACCCAGAGAATATCTTGGCAGATAATTAAGACTACGTTGGACACTTATTAGAAGTTTGACCCACCCGTCGCCCAAAACCCAATACCCTCGCTGTTATAGATTGCTTTATGTCACGGTTTTTTCTTTCCACTACCGCAATTCCCTCGGAATGGAATGGACTAGAGTACCGCAATGCAATGCCATGCCCAAGCTGGCCATGGCCTACTTGTAAGCTCGAGAGCTAAACGCAGGACCCTGGTCAGAATGTAGCATGCCAATTGCGTATGTATCGATAAAGACTCGCAAATCTTTTATAACAGTTCTGGCGTCAGCCGAGCGCTGGGCCACATCCAAATGAATCTCGTACAGGAATCCACTGCGACCATGATATATTTATAGTTGCCATCCCTTTGTAAGGGACCACAGTGGCCCAAGTAAACACATGCTAATGGTTTATCTGAGATTAGAAGGGGCGTCTGCGCTGGTCGTTTCACTGTTGATACCTTCATTTTTTGGCATATTTCACATTCTAGAACATAGTTTCTAGTCTGTTTTCTCATGCGTGGCCACCAATATCTCTGTTTTAATAACGATATTGTGGCGGAAACACCAGCATGTGCAGAAGCGAGCCCTTCATGTGCCGCTAAAATTTGTCTTAACCTGTGTTCCATGTTTGGAATTGCCCTATCCCCCACTCCAGGGATTACATCAAAAGGAACATTATTCGCATCAGTTTTGTATGAGTACTTTACTGGAAAGCCTTTTGGGAGTGTCTTACCACTGTCTTTTACTGAAGCACTGACAGCTTGCCTTATCTCGCTGTCTATTTTTGTTTTTGACCGGGTAATGGCAGCTACGGAAGCCATTTGCACCGCTGCCTTCGCGGCCTCATCAGCCAATGAATTCCCTGCAACGTGAACGCCATCACGTTGATGACTCAGTGAATGAATCACGTGAGTCTTTTGTAGTTCTTTCTGTAAAAGAACTACTTGTCTCCAAAGCATTTTATGCTTGATTGTGCCACCTTTTGCATCTTTGAAACCGTTTTGAACCCAGTCCTGCAAGTATTAATTGTAAGACTGGACGCAATAATACGAATCGCACACTATTAGTGTGGGGAATTCGCGATCGGTATTTTCAAGCGCCATCTTGAAAGCCTGTAGTTCAGCTCGCTGAGCTGTACAATCTCCGAGTGATTACGTTTTAGTGACCAGGGGTCTAAATTTACCTATGCGCCAGCGACCTTTAACAATCGCGCATGCTGAATTGTAAACTTGTTTATCCACAACGTGGTGTTGTGAAGATACGTCTGTGTAGATTACACAGGTGTACAGTTAGAGAAGCAGAATTTCGATTGGCAGAGGACATTCATATTCATATTGGAGGAATTCTTGCGTTTTTAAGTTAGGATCAAATTCGTATACTACGTCTGATGCTGCAAGAGAATTAACCCATTGTATCCATCTCGGATGTAAAGCTTTAGCATTCGGAATGCTGGCTTTTGTTACTGCCTCGAGGGCAGGTACCGGTGTAACGATTATTATACGTTTACCTTGTGCGAGGGCTCTTTCTTTTGCTACAGCAGTTTGGACCGCAGTCAGAATTTTTTCAGTAGAACTGAATTTCATTTCAGCTTGTGTGTACAAGTGTGATTTATAAGCTATTGGTACAGTTTCTCCCTCATTAGAGGTCAGGTACGTAAATCCGCATCTTCCTGGGATAACTCGGATTACAAGGTTGCGTTAGTTTGCGCGTGTTTGCAGTTTTGTTTGATCGTAAGATTTTTGTGTGTTTCTGAGTCCAATTAATTGGTTTGAAATCAGGTTTTATTAATTCGTAGAGAGGTTTAACCCTTTCTACGTAGTTTAGAATGTAAGTTCTTTCTAAATTCAGGAAACCTAGAATTGATTGTAAGTTGGAGCTTGGTGTACTGCACACTTCTCTAAGAAGTTGTCTGCTAGGCTTTTGCCTTCACTTGATAACTCATATCCTAAAAATAGGACAGTGAGGTGGGCAATTCGTGACTTTTTAAAGTTGAATTTGTACCCTTCAGATGCGAATCCAAGTATAATGGTGTTCACACTTTTCAAGTGTGTCTCCAGGTCTTTGTCTGTAAGATAGATATCATCGACATAAGATAATGCCTCATCATCATACATTTGTAGTATTTCTGTTACCCTGGCTGAAAATAATCCTGGGCTGTTCTTGAATCCCTGGGGGGGACGAAAGAATTGCCTTTGGGCCCCCATACTGGAGAAAGCGGTCTAGTACCTGCTTTCTGGTGCAATGTTTTGACAGAAGAATCCATTTGAAATATCTAATGTCGTTTTATATTTTTTGCCCACGATGTTATTCATTAATGCTGCACTGTGTGAGTTTTGTACTGCAAATGTTTTGCAACAAGAGTTTAGGTGTCTGTAGTCCAAAACTAGACGTAATGAACCGTCTGGTTTGGAGACAGGAAACAAAGAGTTGTTCATTTGTGAGGTGCATGTTTCAATCACCCCCTGGTATTCGAGTTGATCTAAGATCTCCCTGACTTGTTTTTTAGCTTCTTGCTTAACAGGATACTGCCTCTGTGCAGTAGGTTGATATTTTAACTGAATTTTATGGTGAGGAGAATCCTCATCCCATCCTACATGATTTTTGTATAATGCAGGGGCTTGGGCCACTGCCCATTTTCTAGCATATGTGTATTTTTTATGAATTGGAATGTGATTTGAGAAAGCAGGCATAATCATTTCTTCGCCATGTGGGCACTCCCTGACAAGCTCTGGTGGCCAGTCTTTCTCTGCTAGCAGGATATCATAGCCTTTTGATAGGTTCTCCCAAAAGAGACCTCTTATTTTCCTAGTTTTGTCCACCTCTATACGTAATGTTATTTCATATAATTTGTGGGGTACACCAACTCTGGTGTCTGCAGTTTCCACTTGAATGTATTCATTCGTGTCCTCTGTCTACAGAAGATTCATCCGGATCTTGCGAGCTATGGTCACTTCTGCTGCGCTGTCTAGCATTTTCTGGGCCCATTCTCCATTCTTGAGTTGTGTCCTCAGAATCCTCGACATGTTTTATTTTAATATTGGCTACCTTCTATTTGGGAAATTTTAATTTTTTACTTTGATGAGCAGCTTCCTTGTCTTTGGACGCTCTCTTCTTTATGTTCTGACCGCCCTCTTCTTTTCGATTTCTGTAAGGAAGTCTGAAAAGATCGAGAGGGACGTGTATCATTATCTTGATATCTGTCAGGTTTTCATAAATTCTCCCTATTTCTAAGGTTGTATCTTTTTTCAGAGGGTTCCCGTTGTGGAGACCTGCCCCCCGTTCTGGAGATCTATTTCTCCGTTGGGGAGACCTTCCTCTGGACTGGAATTGTTTTTTTCTGGGAGTGGTTTGTTTATTACCCTCCCACTTCTTTTTTGGAGTATTGAGATTATTCTTAATAAAGCTTTTTTCAGGATTTTCAGTTAGTTGTGGTTTTATTGGTTTCCCACCCAAACTATCTCTACCTAATTCTTCATAGGATTTTTCAATTATTCTGGCAAGTTCAAAAGGTTGTTCTGCTACATCTGTTTCTTTTAATTTTTGGCGGATCGCCACAGATGCTGCTTCTCCTTTTATGCTGGCTAATAGTATAGCCGAGACTTGCTTAAAGTCTTTCAGTAATTTCATACCTAGATTTAAAGCAGGCTCTGGATCGTATTCATTTTGAATCTGTCTTAGTACGTCTGGTATAACCGCCATAGACGGAACACCATGTGTTTTTGTGTATATTGAAGCAAAGACTGTTCCCAAAGTGTCACAGTCCTCCACATGTGGTGCAATCCCCATTGGTAAGCAGATTGTCAGAATTCTGTGTTTTTCATGAGGTGTAGTATCAGGAAAAACTGCCTCTATTTGAGTAATTTTTTGAGCTAACCAGAACGGAATTTGTTCCCGTTTTGCGGGTAATTTGCCAATGACTGATTTTATAGTCTGTGGTGTAATTTTATTTGTGTTCCCCTGGTGAGGGGTGTGCTGTGGAATTTTTATTGCTGGTTGGACTGTTAAAGTCCGCATGACATATTGGACCAATTGTCTATGTATTTTAATTAATTGTTTTAGCTGAACTAAAAGTTCTCCATCTGACATTCTTTCAATGTCAGCATGTGGTGTGTAGCTGACTAGAACCGGCCATGTGTGTTAGGATTTCGACACTCCTGAGGCGGAATCCGGGAGAGACTCTTGTGATTTTTTAACATTGTAATGTGAATAATTGTTTTTACCTTTATCTGTATGCTCGAAGCATTCTGGGCACTTGCACTTTCTGTCCCACCTGGCCAACCACACGCAGCGGAGGCTAGCGCTGCCGCGGGCGGGGAAACTCATTCTTCGGCGCCATCACTCGAGCAGCCCACAGGCCACGCCCACTAACACGAGGCCACGCCCCCATCAGCACCCTATAAAAATGTGTATATTTCGGACGCGCAGCGGGCGTGCCGTCAGCGCGCCAAAGGCGCGCCTAAGGGAAGCCCGTCTGCGCCCGTCCGCGGCCGGCCGGGGCATGGGCATGTCCCTCTGCCGGTTTTATTAAATACACTTCTGCTGACCTAATCCGATTGCATTCCCATTGGCCCCCCCCCGTGTCTCTGTCGAGCTGTGAGTCACTGGGGCTTGTTTGCGCCAGAGCCACCTTTCCTGAGATAGTAACCCCTCTGCCTTCAGTCCCTCTTTCAGCCATCAATTCTCCTCCTATCAATAGGTCTCCATACTCCAATCTCACAGCGACCTATCTTAATACACGCTCACTGGTAAAACACCAGTTGGAAATCTTTGCCCTGTTAGATTCTGAGAAACCGGACATTTTGCTACTAACGGAGACATGGCTCAATGAGGAGTCTGCCCCTGACATTCTTGCTGCAATCCCCACTGGCTATTACATCATCCAAGCGAACAGAGCCTCTGGTAAGTCGGGAGGTGGGGTCGCAGCGATTGTTAAAAACGCTATCAGATTCTCCGCCCTGACTCCAGTCGGTATCCCCTAGGTCGACTATCTTGTACTGAGACTGGAATCTCCAGTGACCCCTTTTATCTGTGTCCTAGTCTACCGTCCCCCCCAGTCTATGCCTAATTTCCCTATGATGTTTGGGGACATGCTCTCCCAACTCGTTATTAATAATTCCAGAATTTTAGTTCTAAGTGACTTTAATTATTGTCCCTTTGATGTAAAAGAGAGTGCTTGCTCTGCTACATTCTCTGATCTTTTATCTAGTATGAATTGTCTTTCTCACATAAAATCAGCAACCCACATTAAGGGTCACGTTTTGGACCAGATTTGGACTTCCAACCTGGACATATCCACCCTTTCCATCTCACCCTGTCTATGGTCAGACCATTCTATAATCTCCTTTTCTCTCATGGCCGCCCCCTGCCTTAGCAGAGCCTTGGATGGTAACCTTTCGGCCCGGAATTGGAATCGGGCCGATCTTAGCGAATTTGTCTCCTTACTGAGAACCTCCTCCCCCTCTAATTTTGGCTCCATTGACACCCAAGCTTCTGCCCTTACACACTGGCTGGAGTCAGCAAACGATACTGTGGATCCGCTTAGACAGATCAAGCTTAAGCGCTTGCATGACGCTCAAAGGTGGTTCACTGAGGACCTTAAAGTCCAGAAGCTGGGTCTTAGGCAGGCTGAGCGCCGGTGGACACGGCTATGCCTCTGACATGAAACTGCGTTTTTTAACCCTGCTTAAAGAATATAAAACAGCGGTCCTGCAAGCTAAGACCACTTATTTCTCTAAAAAGATGGTTGAATCCGCCACTAGAACCAAGGATATTTTTTCAATTGTGGAGGAACTGTCGAACCCAGATAGGGTTACCATTAAACCTCTCCCTTCCCGTGCACTTTGTGACTCCTTAAATCTTTTCTTCGTGGAGAAAATTGCCAATATTAAAAACAGCATTTTGTCCTTGGCCCCGCTCCACCCCCTTAGGTCCGACTCCTCCCTGCTCTCTGCCAACTCCACGCAGCTGACCCAGATTCCTCCAATCTCGGAGATGGAGCTTCTTGCTCTCTTACAGAAGGTTGCTTCTGGATCCCCTACGGACTGCTGCCCTCCCCTGATTCTTCGTGAAGCTTTTACAGCCTGCCCTTCCCCCCCTCTGGCACTGCTGAACAACTCTCTCTCCTCTGGCCTAGTTCCTGGGTCATATAAAAGGGCAGAGGTTGTGCCCATTCTAAAAAAAACTACGGCAGACCCCACGGTCATGAGTAATTTTCGCCCCATCTCCCTTCTCCCCTATCTCAGCAAGGTCCTGGAGTCTCAGGTTACTAACATCCTGAGCACTTTTATTGAAGACTCTCACTTACTTGACTCCCAACAGGCCGGATTCAGACCCAATCATTCCACGGAATCCGTCATACTTTCAGTTATGGAGGAGTTGCGGAGAGGGGCTGACTCCAACACCAGTCAGGTCTTGGTGCTCCTGGACTTGTCGGCCGCCTTTGACACGGTCGACCATGATATCTTGGTTGGCCGTGTCAGGGAGGCTGGCATCCGGGGCACCGCCCTTGATTGGGTTCGCTCCTTTTTGAGCAACTGCCGTCAGGCAGTTCGACTCTGTTTTCTGCTGACGAGGTCGGGCTAACCTGCAGCGTCCCGCAGGGCTCCTCCCTATCCCCTCTTCTTTTTAATTTATACCTGACTCCCCTTATTCGGTCCTTACGAGGCAGCTGTGTCACCGCGTTTAATTAGGCGGATGACATCCAGCTGGTCTTCGATATTAACTCTTCGGACCAGTCCATTGATAACTTTCAATCCACTCTTTGTCACATCAGTGACTGGATGGGGGTGAATCACCTGAAACTCAACCCCGACAAGACAGAGTTGGTGCTTGTCGGGGGGGCTGCCAACCCTTGGAAATCCATCTTTTGGCCCACGAGGTTGGGTCTTCCCCCCCAATCCTGTCAACTCAGTAAAAAGCCTTGGGATCATTATCAGCAATAACCTCACGATGAAGCCCCAGATCAACGCGGTAGTCTCTTTCAGTTTTTTCCAGTTAAGAAAGATCCGAAAGATTGCCCGTTTCCTGACCACCGAGGCTCTCACCCTGGTCCTGTTGGCTTTAGTCATCTCCAGGATAGACTATGCCAACTCCCTTTACGTTGGTATACCGGCATACCAACTGAAGAGGTTACAACTTATACAAAACCAGGCTGCACGGCTTATCTACCATCAGTCCAGACACCAACATGTCCGTCCTTTGTTAAAATCCCTCGACTGGCTCCCTGTTTCTGAGCGCTGCAAGTTCAAACTGGGCTGCATAACTTTTAAGTCCCTTGCAGGTACAGGCCCCTCTTTTATTTCTTCACTACTGCACCCATATGTTCCCTCCCGCAATCTCCGTTCCTCCCATCTGGCCTTACTTCGGGCCCCGACCTTTAAACGCAAAAAACTGGGGGGACTAAGGTTCTCATTCCTTGCCCCGGCTTTCTGGAATGCTCTCCCGTTAGGTCTAAGACTAGCCTCCCCCTACACCCATTTTAGGTCCCTTCTCAAAACTCACTTGTTTTGTAATGCCTACAATTAACGCTCCTCGCCCCACGGACTGTCTGTTTCCTTTTGCTTTAGCGCCAAGAAACTGCTGGGTGTAAGTTGCGCTTTATACATTTTTTTTACATTACATTACATGTGGCTCCTGGTCTACCTTCATCGAAAGGGACGTATACCTCTGGAGATTCCTCTGCTTTGTAGTAGTGGAACTCGTGGGTCACAGCATTTGCTGCTGGAAAGTTTATCCATGTGTAGAATACCTCTGTCTGCCGATATTCATGGGCCTCTACCACAAATATGACCGTACCACCTCTTGATGATACTCCATTTTCTATAAGTTTTATAGTTATGGTTTTCCTTATATTTACCGGGATGAATATAGCATCCGGGTCATTTGTTTGGAGAGCTGTGTCATCTAAGACCACTTGAGCTGCTTTTCTAGCTCTCTCCCTTTCGTCTTCCCTTTCCGGCATTTTTCTGCTGACAGAAAGTTTGCAGAGCAAGTTTCAAGGAAACAAAGATTAGGTGCACAATATTTTGGAACACTGTATCCTTCAATGTTCACTAAACCAAAAACTAATACATTTGATTCTCATCCTACTAAGTTTTGGCGGATATTAACCTTTCACCCGCTCCAGACGTCTATTGGAGTTTTTACAGACAAAAGGGGTCTGTGTGAAAAGCACGACTGAGTTACTCTAGTATCTAGCGTTAAATTATCGCCTTACCTAACGTTGGGCACCATGTAGTGTAATTCCTATATTCCCAATAGGCTCTGCGCATTGGAATAACATAAACAATAGTTTAGACGTAGGACTTAGGTCGACTAGGTCTCTATTGAATATGTTAAACTTAATTATGAATGCCAGCTAGCTCAGAGGTCACTAGAAACATTCTCGAGTAAACAAGAAGGTGTTAACTTTCCTGAATAGACAGGAAGGGATTAGTTTCTGACAACCGCATAAACATGACAACTTTGCTACCTCCAGAATAAGGAGTATACCTCCAGAGTCGCGGAAACAATAAATAGCTATTTCACTCAGTCAATCGTGCATGCTGAGTTTCACCAGACGCGCAGAGAAATAGAGAGACGGGCGTTAATAAAAGGGGTTATTTATTGAACAGTCTTCTTTCTCATGCAAGAGAAGTGAGTTGCCACAATTGCAATACTTGTCATAAAGTAAAGTGCGTACAGTAAAAGGAGTATTATGAAATAATACTGTAAAAGCATGGTATGGTTTCTAAGCCATACGGTGTTTAAAATAGATAAAATGTATACATAGATAAAATCATGACTAAACGTACTCAACTGCTGCTTCTAAGATACGCCTACCCCGGTGTACCTAACCTAAGCCTAGTACGTGGGAAGGAGTAAGTGAGCTGCAGTTTAAGTTAAGATAGTTTCTGCCAAGAATCTGAATCAAGAATTCTCTAAGGGTCTAATCGGCTCCGTACCTTGGTTCTAGAATGTAGGAGGTCTTGTATCCCTCTCTCAGGACTCGATCTCCCAGCAGCCCGCAAGGGTGACAGGGAAACACTGGAGCTGGATTTCTCGGCAGGAGAAAAGACAGCGTCTCTCTCAGTGCGTCAATGGGAGGGTTGGCTTCCTTCGGCACTCGCTACAGCAGGGCGTCGGGCAAGTAGATAGCCGATCTGCTCCAAACCACCGTGTGTTTTGCCAGGGCAGATGCTGGTATATTTATACCTGGAAGGTGCCGAGTTTGACGTAAGTGTGGACATAAGACGTCACTAAGAACTCGCAGTTCTTTCAGGATTCCAGGAGTTCTATGACAAATCAATACAGAAGCAGGGGGAATTCCCGGGCTGCTGGAGGCTTGGTTTGTTTAAGAACACATTGTGCTTTCTAGGAGTCTATGGAAGTAGCCTTGCCGTATTTGGACTGCATTGGCTATGACTTAATATGGGTATGATTCTTATGCCTTTATAAGGATATGATTTGATATAACGTCACAAGGGCATAAATCGGGAATATTTAAATTGGGTCCTAGATTCGTTTACATCACCACCACGTCCATCACCACCACGTCCATCACCACCATGTCCACAACCACCACATCCACCACCATCACGTCCACCACGTCCATCACCACCATGTCCACCACCACTACCACGTCCACCACCACCACGTCTTCAATCACCACCTCCACCACACATCCACCTCCACCACATATCCACCACCACCACGATCATGTCCTCTATGTCCACCAACACCATGACCACCATCACCACGTCCACCACCACTACGTCCACCACTACGTCCACGACCACCATCACCACCTCGTCCACCACCACCACCTCGTCCACCACCACCACCTCGTCCACCACATCCACCACCACCACATCCACCACCACTATGTCTACCACCACCACGTCCACCACCACCACGTCCACCACTACCACGTCCACCACAACCACGTCCACCACCGCATCCACCACCACCACATCCACCACCACCACCACATCCACCACCACTACATCTTCAATCACTACCTCCACCACCACTATATCCACCACCACCACTACGTCCCCCACCACTACGTCCACCCCCACCATGTCCACCACCACCACGTCCACCACCACCACGTCCACACCCACCTCCACAACCATGTCCACCACCACATCCACCAAAACCACGTCCACCACCACCACATTCACCACCACTACGTCCACCACCATGTCCACCACCACTACGTCCATCACCACTACGTCCACCACCACCATGTCCACATCCACCACGTCCACCACCACCACGTTCACAACCACCACACCCACCACCACCACACCCACCACCACCACACCCACCACCACCACGTCCACTACCACTACCACCACCTCCACCACATCCACCACCACGTCCATCACCAACACGTCCACAACCACCACGTCCACCACACCCACCACCACCACATCCACCACCACAACATCCATGCCCACCACCACCACGTCCACCACCACACCCACCTCCACCATGTCCACCACCACGTCCACCACCACCATGTCCACCACGTCCACCACCACCATGCCCACCACCACCATGCCCACCATCACCACACCCACCTCCACTACACCCACCTCCACTACACCCACCTCCACTACCACCACGTCCACTACCACCACCACATCCACCACCGCCATGTCCACCACGTCCTCCACCACCACCACATCCCATCACCGCCATGTCCACAACCACCACGTCCACCACAACTACGTCCACCACCACTACGTCCACCACCATTTCCACCTCACCACCACCACGTCCTCCACCACCACTACCACGTCCACCACCTCCACCACCACCACATCCACAGCCACCACGTCCACCACACCCACCACCACCACATCCACCACCACAACATCCATGCCCACCACCACCACCACGTCCACCACCACACCCACCTCCACCACGTCCACCACCACCATGTCCACCACATCCACCACCACCATGTCCACCACGTCCACCACCAGCATGTCCACCACCACCATGCCCACCACCACCATGCCCACCATCACCACACCCACCTCCACTACACCCACCTCCACTACCACCACGTCCACTACCACCACCACATCCACCACCGCCATGTCCACCACGTCCTCCACCACCACCACCACATCCCATCACCGCCATGTCCACAACCACCACGTCCACCACAACTACGTCCACCACCACTACGTCCACCACCATGTCCACCTCACCACCACCACCACGTCGTCCACCACCACTACCACCACCACGTCCTCCACCACCATGTCCATCACCACCACATCCACCACCACGTCCACCACCACCACATCCACAGCCACCTCCACCACATCCACCTCCACCACCACGTCCACCACCACCACCACGTCCACCACCACCACGTCCACCACCACCACATCCACCACCACCACATCCACCACCACCACGTCCACACCCACGTCCACACCCACGTCCACACCCACGTCTACACCCACATCCACACCACCACGTCCATCACCACCACGTCCATCACCACCACGTCCATCACCACCACGTCCATCACCACCACGTCCACAACCACCACATCCACCACCCCTACGTCCACCACCATGTCCACCACACCACCACTACACCCACCTCCACCACGTCCACCACCATGTCCACCACATTCACCAACATGTCCACCACTAGGCCACTACCACGTCCACCACCACGTCTACCTCCACCACATTCACTACCACCACCAACTCCACCACCAAGTCCCACACTACATCCCCCACTAAATCCCCCGCCACGTCCTCCACCACCACGTCCTCCACCACCACGTCCTCCACCACCACGTCCTCCACCACCACGTCCTCCACCACTACATCCACCACCACCACGTCCACCACCACTACATCCACCATCACTGCATCCACCACCACTGCATCCACCACCAACACCTCCACATCCACCATGTCCACCTTACCCACCACAACCTCCACCACCTCCACCATGTCCACCACCACCACATCCACCACCACTACGTCCACCACCATGTCCACCACCACCACCATGTCCACCACGTCCACCACCACCACGTCCACCACCACCATCACCACCACGTCCACCACCACCACGTCCACCACCACCACGTCCACCACCACCACACCCACCATGTCCACCACCACGTCCACCACGAGGCCACCTCACTCACTCTATTGCCCTCACTCTATCGCCCACATTATCTGTCGCCCACACTATTTGTCACCCACCCTAACTGTCGCCCACCCTATCTGTCGCCCACCCTATCTGTCGCCCACCCTATCTGTCGCCCACCCTATCTGTCGCCCACCCTATCTGTCGCCCACCCTATCTGTCGCCCACCCTATCTGTCGCCCACCCTATCTGTCGCCCACCCTATCTGTCGCCCTCAGTCTAGCTAGCTATCGCCCTCAGTCTAGCTATCGCCCTCAGTCTAGCTATCGCCCTCAGTCTAGCTATCGCCCTCAGTCTAGCTATCGCCCTCAGTCTAGCTATCGCCCTCAGTCTAGCTATCTATCGCCCTCAGTCTAGCTATCTATCGCCCTCAGTCTAGCTATCGCCCTCTCTCTATCTATCTATCGCCCTCACTCTATCGCCCTCACTCTATCGCCCTCACTCTATCTATCTATCTGTCGCCCTCTCTCTATCTATCTATATGTCGCCCTCTCTCTATCTATCTATATGTCGCCCTCTCTCTATCTATCTATATGTCTCTCTCTCTCTATCTATCTATATGTCGCCCTCTCTCTATCTATCTATATGTCGCCCTCTCTCTATCTATCTATATGTCGCCCTCTCTCTATCGATCTATATGTCGCCCTCTCTCTATCTATCTATATGTCGCCCTCACTCTATCTATCTATATATCGCCCTCACTCTATCTATCCATATATCGCCCTCACTCTATCAATCAGTCATGTGTTAAGCGCACTACATACCCACGAGGATCTCAAGGAGCTGGGGGGGGGGAGGTGGGGACTGCTACTGATCGAATAGCCAGGTCTTCAGTATCCTCCTGAAGGTCAGCAGGTCTTGGGTCTGTCGTAGGCTCAGTGGGAGGGTGTTCCATGTCTTGGCGGCACGGTGGGAGAAGCATCTACTGCTGGTGGTTGTTCTTCGGATGCGCGGGACGGTGGCGAGTGAGAGGTCGGCGGAGCGGAGCTGGAGGTTGAGGGTGTAGAAGGAGAGCCGTCTGTTGAGGTAAGCTGGGCCGGTCTTGTGGAGTGCCTTGTGTGCGTGGATGAGGAGCTTGAAGGATATCCTCTTATTGACGGGGAGCCAGTACAGGTTTCTCAGGTGGGGGGTGATGTGGCCGTGTCGTGGTACATCGAGGATTAGTCGTGCCGAGGCGTTTTGGATGCGTTGTAGTTGATTGATGAGCTTGGTCTGGCCCCCTCGTAGAGGGTGTTTCCTTAGTCGAGTCTGCTGCTGACGAGGGCCTGGGTGACTGTCTTTCTATCTATCGCCCTCACTCTATCTATCTATCTATCGCCCTCACTCTATCTATCACCCCTCACTCTATCACCCCTCACTCTATCACCCCTCACTCTATCACCCCTCACTCTATCACCCCTCACTCTATCTATCGCCCCTCACTCTATCACCCCTCACTCTATCTATCGCCCCTCACTCTATCTATCGCCCCTCACTCTATCTATCGCCCCTCACTCTATCTATCGCCCCTCACTCTATCTATCGCCCCTCACTCTATCTATCGCCCCTCACTCTATCGCCCCCTCACTCTATCGCCCCCTCACTCTATCTATCGCCCTCACTCTATCTATCGCCCTCACTATATCTATCGCCCTCACTCTATCGCCCTCACTCTATCGCCCTCACTCTATCACCCCTCACTCTATCACCCCTCACTCTATCCATCGCCCCTCACTCTATCCATCGCCCCTCACTCTATCGCCCCTCACTCTACCTATCGCCCCTCACTCTACCTATCGCCCCTCACTCTACCTATCGCCCCTCACTCTACCTATCGCCCCTCACTCTACCTATCGCCCCTCACTCTACCTATCGCCCCTCACTCTACCTATCGCCCCTCACTCTACCTATCGCCCCTCACTCTACCTATCGCCCCTCACTCTACCTATCGCCCCTCACTCTACCTATCGCCCCTCACTCTATCTATCGCCCCTTACTCTATCGCCCCTCACTCTATCTATCGCCCCTCACTCTATCTATCGTCCCTCACTCTATCTATCTCCCTCACTCTAACTATCTCCCTCACTCTAACTATCTCCCTCACTCTATCTCCCTCACTCTATCTATCTCCCTCACTCTATCTATCTCCCTCACTCTATAGCCCTAACTCTAGCTGTCTATCTATAGCACTCACTCTATCGCCATCACTCTATCTATCTATTGATCGCCTTCACTCTATCGATCTATCTTTCGCCATCACTCTATCTATTGCCCACACTCTATCGCCCTCCCTCTATCTATCGCCCTCCCTCCCTCTATCTATCGCCCTCCCTCTGTCTATCTATCGCCCTCCCTCTGTCTATCTATCACCCTCCCTCTGTCTATCTATCGCCCTCCCTCTATCTATCTATATCGCCCGCCCTCTATCTATCTATCGCCCGCCCTCTATCTATCTATCGCACTCCCTCTATCTATCTATCGCCGCCGTCACTCTATCGCATCACCACAGCATCACTCAGCACCACCACAGCATCACTCAGGGGCCCCACAACATCACTATGCCCTACCACAGCATAACTGAATGCCACAGCATCACTCGTCGCCACCACAACATCACTCAGCGCCACCACGGCATCACTCTGTGCAACCATTAAACAACTGGTTCAAATATGTTTTCTCAATGTTTCAAGCTTTATTACAAATGTCACAAAAAGATGTTAATATTTCACTTCTGTTCTTGGATTTTCGTCCCAATAAAATACACTGAACATAATCTTCACAAAAGTTATTTACAAAAGTTTAAGCTATTGCCTTCATAAATTACAATAGCTTTTATTTAATTATTAAAAACAATTAAAAGCCATTGTTATTTGTAATATCAATACATCTAAGTTACGTAAATACAACACACATTACCTTACAAATGCTATAGGTGTCACATTTGAGAAAGTTAACACTATTGGCATTTCAAATGACAAAGCTATTAATTTCGCTATTTTCAAAACCAACACAGAAATACAAAAATTGGCATTTACAATACCAAAAGCTCAAACTTTCCTATTGCGAGACCTATTGCATTGCAAATGCTTGTTTGCATTTGCACAGGGAGCAGCTTTACCTTGCTCAGACCCTACTAGTGACAGGTATTTTACTAGCTTCCCATTTAGCTGCAGGTCCTTGGGGTCGAAGCATGCAATCACATCCTGTCTCCGAGTTCGAATCCATAATTTGTTAAAATGCACTTCGAGTAGTCCTAACCTTTCCTCCTTTAATTTGGTGCAAGAGCAGATTAGATGTTGCATATCCTCAGTACCTTTCCCACATAGTCTGCATGTCTTTCCACATTTCTCTCTCTGCCAGGGAGGAAGGTGCGAAGTAGCTGGCAGGATTCCTAGCATGTATTTTAAGAAAAGTTATTTGGTGTACCTTGAGTACCACAATTTGAAGTATGCATGTGGCCCAAGTAATTTATAGCTGCTCAGTGTCACCCGGGCGTGGCTTCTTTTTTAGCAGGTGCTAAATGAGGAGTTAACATTTGCTTCTTGTCAAGAGATATATTGTGTTTCAAATGCAACGTGTTCTTCTATTGATCGATTTTAGCTAGAACTGCATGTTTTGTTGAAATCTTAAAAGTAGTGAGACAGTCAGTGTTCATACATTGTATTTTACTTGTTGCACCTAGTTTTCTTTATTTGTAGCGACCCTTATCTCAGATGCTTTTCTGTTTTTGTCTTGCAGGTGAATGATTAGCAGCCTGACAGAAGGGATGGGTATCAGTGACATTCTTGTATTTTCGTGAGCAATTTATCCATGATTCGTACTACACAATCAATACCTACTGCTCTAAAGTGAGTGCACAATCGCTGCCATGTTTTCTAAAATTAAAGGTATATTTCTGCACAGAACATAAACTGCAACAAAAACCGAATTTATTAATTTCTGTGAGGTATATGTGATTTGAAGAGTTCTGGAGCTCATAATCATGAAAATAGTGACAAATGTAGATTATGACCTTTTTCTTACATCTACGGTATCGACTAACTTGGAAAGAGTGCTAGGATGATGCATCTATTGGAGAAGATTCTACAACAGCGTATCTTCCCCTAGAAACTGGTTTCACATGGTGGCTTAGATTTTACCTTCCTTGTATCTAGCACCATTTGAAATCAGTGTTCTAGGAGTAAGAATTGCAGCATCATTCTGGTTCTGAAGATCCTAATGCACCTGGCAGGCATACAAAGAAATAACATACAGGAAAAGAAATGTATGAACTTGTCAATGAAACTGGTTGATGATGTGGTGAATCTTTCATGGTGATTCATTGGACATACAGCAGTAGACTCAATGTGTAGAATGGACCGATTGAGTTGACCTTCACCATGATAAATGCTCAAGGTTATGAAGTAGTGTCTGGTGTTCTTGTTTCTAATGTTCGTTGGCATTGATTTTATTAACTTAATTAGCTCTTGGTCTTTCAAGTTAATTTTAATAAAATCAAGTTACTAAGACCTCTATGATGATTGTTGCTAATTCTACTAGATGCTTAGTGGTTTAAGCATTACAATGTTTTGTTTGTTTTAAAATACCAGAATGTTTTATTATCTTTGTGCACTCTGAACTGAAATTCTCCATGCCCTTTAGTTATCACGCCAATCTACAAGCAGACTCTTACTAGCAAGGTGCAAAATTGAAGCCACCCACAATAAAAGGTGCTATCCCATGCATGGTAGATTGTTTTTCAAAATCTACTTGCCTAAACAACCAAATTATAAAGGAGTCAACATGTCCTTTAAAGGGATCTACTTGTCCCATATATATCCCCAAATAAATAGATATGCTGTTGGTGGTAATCCTGTTTTATTTCCTCTCAACTTAGTCTTCTTTGCTCTCTGATCCTCCACATTCTCACCACAGCTTCCATTCCACCCACCTTCCGTTTGCTCGCAAAATAGACTTTCACTTCACCTCCAGTCTCACAATAAAGGCTGCATTCCTTTGAACAGTCATTTTATTATCACCACAGGGTCCATCCTTGCCCTCAGTCTCCCACTTTAGGCTGCATGCCCACTTCACATCACTCAGGGGCGTAGCTTGGTTAGTAAGGGGGGTGGGTGCCTTAGATTTTCCAACAATCGAGCTAGGACATGTTGGTAAAATACATTAGGTCAAATACAGTGTCCCCTTTGGACAAATTGTAAACTAGAAGATACACTTTCAACCTCATAGAACAGAATCACTTCAATCCATCCATTTAAGCAAGAGCGAAGATGATGCAAAGATAGTCAAAAATTAAAAACGTGTACAATTTATTGTAACATTTAAAAAAGCAAACATACAGAAAATTGATTATGCATATATCCAAACACAATTTATACAGATAATGATAATAATACAATGGGAATAAAACATAGAAAATATTTCTAAATAAAATGGAATAGGACAACAATAGTCAGACTTAATTAAATCAAACTCCAAATTTGTATAAATATCTTTGAGATGGAGATGTTATGTAGTCCAATGACTTAGCGTGTCACAATTCAGAATGGCACCGACGCGTTTCAGTTTTGGCAAATTGATTACAAGCCAACACCTTCTTCAGGATTAAAAAATATATATTCCCACATTTTACGGTATATCTCACTTTAGATAGTACAGAGAATTCCAGAGTCTTCCAATGCTCAGTCCAGAACTTCAAGACAACTTGGCACACTCATTCTGGAGGCCCCTATTGAAAATTCCCCTTAGGTACGTCACAATGATAAAAAGGGTTTCTTTCTCTTTCTACAAAGCTAGACTGCCAGGCACGGACACCCATATTGACGGCGGTACTTTATCTAACAGCCGACTGCGGGTGGTCTAGCTTTGTAACGGGAGTCGACACTACCCTCCAATCTGAACGCTATCGGACATAAGAGACTATCTGCAACGTAGTTTTACGTGTTACGTCGATTGGCCGTAATTTTAGAACCAAAGGGGTCTACGCCGTATGCCTGGTGAGCCACCGTGTGACGAACCTTAAGAAAGAGAAAAAAAAACTTTTTATCATTGTGACGTACGTAAGGGGAATTTTCAATAGGCGCCTCCAGAATGAGTGTGCCAAGTTGTCTTGAAGTTCTGGACTGAGCATTGGAAGACTCTGGAAATCTCTGTACTATCTAAAGTGAGATATACCGTGAAATGTGGGAATATATATTTTTTAATCCTGAAGAAGGATGTTGGCTTGTATTCAATTTGCCAAAACCGAAATGCGTTGATGCCATTCTGAATTGTGACACGCTAAGTCATTGGACTACATAACATCTCCATCTCAAAGATATTTATACAAATTTGGAGTTTGATTTAATTAAGTCTGACTATTGTTGTCCTATTCCATTTTAATTAGAAATATTTTCTATGTTTTATTCCCATTGTATCATTATCATTATCTGTATAAATTGTGTTTGGATATATGCATAATCAATTTTCTGTATGTTTGCTTTTTTTAAATGTTACAATAAATTGTACACGTTTTTAATTTTTTACTATCTTTGCATCATCTTCGCTCTTGCTCAAAAGGATGGATTGAAGTGATTCTGTTCTATGAGGTTGAAAGTGTATCTTCTAGTTTACAATTTGTCCAAAGGGGACACTGTATTTGACTTATTGTCTGTTGGAACCTTACCCCATTGGCTGCTGGGGTCCCTCTCTTTTATTAGAGGTAAAATACATTATACAACAAGCAGGGTGCATTAGAGGGACTTACGGTGCAGTGGAAAGGCAGAGGAATGCGCATTGGTAAACCTAGGGGAGAGAAACACAACATTTTGTAAAATAACCAAAATTTTGAGGACCTTCAAAACAAAGATGAGAGAGGGCGTGTGTGTGTTTGCAAAAATCCCAGATGAATTCCGACCACGCCCCATCATATTCGACTGAAAGCAGTTGTACCATCTATTCATAGAAAATATAATTATTTGGGGGGGTTGTAAAACCGAAACCCCCTCCCCCCTCGAACCTGCGCCCCTGCATCCACTAGTATACTGCACAATGACTCCATGCATCCTGTTCGTCCACTGTTCCTAAAACAGGGTTCATGCTCCCTATTTTTGTCTATTTTCTCACGAGGCCAAGTTCCATTTCACTTCCCATCCTCACTCCCTCTAAACATTCCATTTCACTTAAATGCACTCTCACCAGAGGCAGGCCAGATACCTCATCCCCCCTGTCTCTCCAGAAGACTAGCTCCAAAACCACCTTCTGTTTTAATCCAACTGCTCTAACTCTTTTGCCCTCCACTCACCCCACTGCCTCATAATCCCTAGTTGTGCTGGGCTGACAGCAGTAAACAGTATCCCTTCCCAGTTGGCATTCAGAGGGAGTCTCAGTGGTATGCCTTTGGACTTTGTACACCAGTTATATAAACTTTTATCCCACCATACATACTGCCCCGAAAGACCTCAACCACCCATTATTAGTATTAACACTTATTTGAAGTGACAATTGGACAACACAACAATGCTGCTCTGTTTCTTGGCACTAGACAACTTGGAACAAAGGGTAACATGCTTGAGTGTCATGCCTCGATGAATGGGTCAGGAGAATGTTATTATATTTCTTGATTTCCAGGTACTTTGCTTCATTTTAAAGAGAAGATGTGTTTGTGAAAAACGGCACACGCAAGCATCTGATGCCGTTTAGACAAGAAAGTATATGTGGAGGGGGATTTTTTTCTCATGAAATTAATCACACTTTATCCTGATGGCGCTTGGAGTGTGAAGGGCCTTCAGATGCGGTCAGAAGGCCAATTTTTCTGTGAAGTAAAACACTCTCCAATCAGTAACTTCTTTACATTACCGACCCATTTGCAAGGCCCTAATTTTTGCTCTGTTTACATGCATTTATGATGTAAAATAAGAGAGGTGATTAGAAGGTCCATGTAGTGTGCGATCTAACCTATGCAATTATACATCTGTGTTTTGTTTGCAGCCCTAGTGTGCTACCCATGGCGTTAATGGATAATCTGGAATCGAAAACAGAAAATTTGTTCAACCTTTAGAACAATCATGTTTTGCTTTACATTAAATAAAACAGGTCTTTCCTCCTACATCATTTACAATTGTTTCTTGCCGTTATGTTGTTAATTTATGTTTTTTTAAATCTTGCCTGTCTGACGGAGCTTGCACTTGGCTTAAAACCTGCCTTTTGGTTGCTCTTATTGCTCCTCTCATTTCTCTGCTTCATAGTCTATAGCTTACCTTGGCCATCTTGACCATCTTGTTCAATCTTCCGTTTGTCTCTCCACTAGAGCACAGCCTCTTTTCCATCCTCTTAATTGGCTGCTCTCCAACGGTTTTCCTTGCGTTGGATGCCAACCTTTTGCTTTGGCAGTGATTGGTTTGTTTTGCTATGGTTTGTATAAAACATTGTAGGAGCTGCTGGGCCCTCGCTATTATGAAAATGTGCAAAAAAGTGTGATTGTGACGTGTAACTGTAGATGCTCATGCTGTGCATACGTCCGTCAACTAGTGTTGGGTTAAGACGTGTAAAACTTGTTTTTCTTTGAAAGAAGTCTTTTGGAGTCGTGGGACCTAGTGACTCCACCTATCAGTGGTATTGCTCTTGGGCATTGGCTTCATTATTAGATTGTGTTTTCTCGCCTGTTGGGGTCAGACATGTCAATTTGAGATCAGGTTCAACGCTGTGTGATGTTCTTGCCGTGCCCTCTGATCTGTTTCCTTGATGGTTGTTCAAAACAATTCTGCCTACTCGTTTGTCACCAACCTCTCGACTCCCAACATCCGGGTCGAGAATGTCCCCCATTCTTTTTCTGTCCTGCTTGCCCTCCAAGTACCTGAGATCTGACCTCCTCGAAATCTGCAATCTTTGTCTCCTCACTACCGCGAAGACTCTTATTCGGTGTGCTTTGTGTTTCTTAAAAGAAAGTCTCTTTAGAACCAACATTCTTGTCACCTCCCCTCGGCTGCTATGGCGCATAGATGGTAGAATGAAGAGACCCCGGGCATCTTTGGGGAGCGAAAGGAGTCTGATGGTGAAGAGGTGAATGCTCCAGGTGATGAAATTGAGGCCGCCTTCTTGCCGGGAACCGTCGACTCCAAGGTTGATGTTGAATACGTAGGGCCGCCACCGGCCCAGAATTGAAAAGAAAACTGCAGTGAGTACATATACTACCCGTACTTCAAAGTAGAGGTGCCAGCCTTAAGCTCCTGTTCCGCCTATTTATGTATTTAAAGGATTTAGGAAGTGCGCAGCTACCCAACAGGGTTTCCCTACGAGGTCTCTGGTGCGCCACTGCCTTCTGGCCATAGTTGACGCTGAGAGTCCGAGCCAGACGCAACTCCTGTCCCTCTCTTGGCACCATAGTCCTCTTTGAAGTCTCGAATCTCATCCAGTGCTTCAGTGCCGGAAATGAAGGTGCAGCCTTGACCACCCTCGGACTCAAAACGCGTGAAGCAGAGACAAACTGCACCAAAGCATTCAGAGGCAAGACTGAGTTTGGCTCCGAGATCCCCAGACCCACAGCTTTCAAAGCGGAGATCGAAGCCTTCTGAACAGCGAACCTCTTCAATTCCATCACAGCCGCCTTACCCTACTGCCTCCTCTGCCGCTTCTGACTGCTCCAGACAGCCAATCCTTGAGCAGCTGTAGGAACACCTTAATGCTTGGCACCAACGCATCCATATTCAGCCATGCACTGGTCGGACTCTAGTGAAACATCCACAGGTGCCGAAGGACTCTTTCCCATAAAGGGAAGTTGACTTTTGAGGAGGCCATCAACCCCACAGTGCTTTCTACTCCTAAGCATGACAGGGCTACCTCTCCAGCTCCTTTTGCTCATCCTCCTCCTCCTTCACCTCCCCCTGTGCCTCCTATGTTGCCTTCGGAGTCTCCACAACACTCACTTCGGAGTTCCTCACACTCTGGGAACAGAGATTGTTCTAGGCTCCCTTGTGACCCTCATGACCCACAGGCCCCTGACCCCTGGGACGACTATGATATAGAACCCCTCACAGATGCAGACCCAGATCTGTACCCTGCTAAACCCTCTCCTCCAGATGATATTACTTGGTACCATGAGCTTCAACATAGGGCATTTCCACAATGTACAGCTCCATATGCAACAAGAGGATGATGTTTTCCTTGTGAAAATCATTTCCACTACCAAATCCCTTCAAATCTTCTCCATGCTCCAGGTGTTCTCAAACCTGACGAGGAGATTTTTGAGGAACCAGTGAAGGCAATAGTTATCACCCCCTTAAGTAGAGAGGAAGGAAAAGGCCTCCCCTAGCCACCTTCCGTACATTTGCAGCCAGTAATCGCTAACTCTCTGGTGGTTCATTCAGCCAGGAAACGTGATAATGCACAAGACACTAGCTATGCACCCCCTCCTGACCTGGCAAAATATAGATTCTGCAGGCAAAAGAGTGGCGGCTCACTCAGCGATGCATTGGGGAATTGCCAATTTCATCATCTTGCTCTTCCGGTATGATCGGGCTCACTGGGATCAGATGGCGTACTTGGTAGAAAATCTATCAGAAAAGGATTGCAAGAAAAAATAGCAAGCAGTTTGTAGCATAAGGAAAGGTTATTTCCTATACCAATTTCAGCTGTGCTTTGGATGCTGTGAATACAGATGCTTATGGCATTAACACAAGCATCCTTTAGCGCCACCATGTGTGGCTGCAATTCTCGGGGTTCAAGCAGGAGGTCCAACAGCACCTCCTAAATGTTCCATTTGATGGGCAGCATCTCTTAGGCCCTCAGGTTGACAAGATGCTCCAAAAGATTAAAAAAAAGACTGATACGACGAATGCATGAGTGCCCTGAAAAACAGAGTTTCTCTTCGGGAGGTGGTGGTGCATCCAAGACATCCGCTCCAGAAACCTCTTCCACCTCCCCTAGATCAACGCAGCAAACACCCTTGCAGGGTTACTACAGGGGTGAATACAAGGGGAACAATGGCAACTGACTGCCCCCAAAAAAGAGATGTTCTTCAATTCCCTCCCAGCAACCCTCACCCCCAAAGTACATAACAGGTGTCTGTGGAAGATTGCAGGGTTTTCTACCCTACTAGTCAGAAATCACCTCCGACCATTGGATTCTAGATATTATACAGGAGGGGTATTGACTGGAACTCACACAAACACCACCAAACATCCCCCCTCGACAACATAAACTGGAGAACATATGCGACTTCTTCATTAGGAGGTGCAGGCTCCCATGAACAAGGAGGCCATAGTGCCTGTTCCGCCTCGACACTGCGGAAAGGGTGTATATGTGTATATTCCCTGTTCTTTCTTATCCCCAAGAAGGATGACCCACTCGTTCTCATCCTCGATCTCGGTCCTCTAACAAATATGTTCTGTCGGAGCTCTTACGCATGGTGATTCTACAGGGCGTCATATTATTAATTGCAGAAAGACAACTTCATGACCATCCTAGATATGAAGGACACATACTTCCACACACCCATCCATCCAGCACATTCAAGACACCTAAGGTTTGTGGTAAGGGGTCATCATTATCAGTTCAATGTACTCCACTACGAGGTTACCACAGCTCTAAGGGTTGTTACCAAATGTCTAGCTGTAGTGGCAGCTCATCTCAGGTGGAGCAGATCTAAGTGTTCTCTCAGCTAAACATCTGGCTGACCAAGAGTGCCATGCAGCAACTTTGCCTACCGCTCAACCAGACCACAATTGACACTTTGTACAGTCTGGGCTTCACCATCAATCTGACCAAATCCCATCTCCAGCCCCTTTCAGTACAGCCCTTCCATGGGGGCTTTCTAGATGGGCGAGTGGGAAAGACTTACCACAGCCCAGCAAGAGTACAAGCTGTCCAAAAGCTGCTTCCTCTTTTTCAGCCAGATTGTGAGGTGACAGTCAGAACTGTGATGCGTTTATTAGGCATGATGGCCTCTTGTATAGCTATAGTCCCCTATGCCAGGCTCCACAACCCCCTGTTACTTGAGTGTATAGCGGCATAGTGGTCTCAAGCGGAAGGTCATGTAGAGGACCTAGTGTTAGGTTAGTGCCACACACATCACTCTCTACAGTGGTGTAATACAAACAACCATGTTACAGAGGTGGCTCTTCCTGGACCCGTTTCGCAAAAGACAATAACCACGGATTGTAGGAAAGTGGCTCTATATAGGCTCTATATACACTGGGCCAAAGTAAGGTACAGTGTGTATAGAGTCCCCAGAGGTTTGGCAGAGGCTAAAGTTCGATATAACCTTACTCTCTAAAGTGGTAGCTTGGTCGAGCAGAAAGGCAGTATCAGAGGACAGTGTAAACCATTTGTTGTACACACTCAGTCAGCAAATGGACTCACACACTCAAAAACTGAACTCAAGGCCAATGGTTTTGTATCAAAAGATATAGTTGTTTTATTTTAGAACCAACAAGATATCAAAATATACTTTCTCAGGATGAGTTACTTTAGTTAAATACTTTTCAAATAGGCAATAGACTTTTTGAATGCAATAGTTAGTTTGTTGCAATAGGCAACACAATTTCAAACACAATGCAACATTGAGCTAAATGGGAATTTCTGACTAAATGCAATAGTTAGTTTGTAGATTACTTTTCTAACCACAGGACTGGATCCTAGATTCAGTCCCGGCACATGAGCTGTAAACAGTTAAGTAAAAGCGTTTTGGTTACAGTAGTGATTTTTGAGGAATATTATTGTATTTTAAAAGTTGACACTTGAAAACTTTTTCAGTTGAAATTACCAAAGTTATCCTATGGAAGGGAATTCAATTTGCAGGTAAAGTATGTTCACGTTACTTTTGTAATCCAGTGCTGGACTCCTAGGTTCACCAATGGGACCTCTATCTAACACAGGCAAGTAATTACGTTTTTATTGTTGGCACGAGTTTTAGAGAATATTTGTAAGTTTCAAAAATCGACACTTAGAAACTTTTTCAGTAAAAAGCAGGCAATTATATCCTATGGAAGGAAATTCAAGTTACTGGTAAGTACGGTTAGAATTACTTTTCAGGATCAGTACTGGGATCAAAGATGCAGCACTGAGGTCTCTCCTGATAACAGGTGGGTAAATCGGAATTCGTAGTTCGGCTGATTTTAGATGAATATTTTAAAGTTCCAAAACTCCACACTTGGAAGAATTTCCAAGTGAAACCAGTCAATGTTCGCCTATAGAAGAAAAGTGGGTTATCAGCTTTTAGGTAAGTACTCAACTGGAAGAGTTAAGGTTCTGGTCATAGACTCATGGGTCTCTCAGGGTCAGCTAGGTACAGTTGGTACACCCTCAGAGGCACAGGGGCAGTCAGGTGCAAAGGTAGTTATGCCCAATGTTAACCAATGAGAGGCAGGGGGCCTTCGGTTGGTGGCGGCTGGCTAGCAGGCCACGCGGCTGTGGAAGCTGGGCTCCTAGTCACTTGCTCAGGGCAAATGGGGAAGTAGGATAGGACAAAGGTTGCACTGCCAGGTGCACTCGGGCGGCTGGGTGCAGGGTGCTTTTGAGC
This sequence comes from Lissotriton helveticus, assembly GCF_964261635.1. Classification (NCBI taxonomy): domain Eukaryota; kingdom Metazoa; phylum Chordata; class Amphibia; order Caudata; family Salamandridae; genus Lissotriton; species Lissotriton helveticus. Next base: position 1,511,451,099 of record NC_136065.1, read on the forward strand.
CGTCGGGCGCTCAATGTTATTCAATGGAGATCTTGAAGAGGAAAAAAAGGCTGCAGGCTCGGGGACGGTGGATCTTCAGGAGCGACCAACAGTTCGAGGGGTAAGTTGAGATCTATGAGGGTAGGTAGGCACCCCGGAATTGGGCACAGGAGGCCGGGGGGGTGCGGGGTGCAGGGGTGTCTTTGGACGTCAGAAAATCTTACCCTCTGCTGGTCGCAGTTGGAGGGGTCCCTGGTTCTGAGTCTGCAGGCGTCGTCTGGGTCGTCGAGGAGGGTCCTTGGGCACTGGATTCCAGGTCTGAATCGCCGGGGGGACGTCCTCATGGTCTTTGTCCACTCTAGCACCCGCCGCGCTCGGCGGGTGCAGAGTGGGCTGGATTTGCGGTTCCTGGCTGGCACCAGGGGTATTGCTGTTTGAGCAGAGCCACTGCTCGTGGGAGTCCCAGTCTCTAAGAGGTTCAAGGCACGCAGGTCCTCCGGGGTTCTTGAGGTTGCTGTCCGCAGGAGGCGCCGGGATTTAGCAGGAGCAGGTTCAAGGAGCAACAGGCCTGTAGGACTGGGGCCAAGTCAGTTGGTGTTGTCCTCCTGTTAGCAGCTGCACAGCAGGTCTTCTTCTTCTTGGTCTTCTTTCTTGTTTCGAAATCGGGATCTGAGGAAGGAAGGTTCAGGGTGCCCCTAAATACTAAATTTAGGGGCGTTACAGGTAGGGGGAGGGCAGGGACCAATAGGTCCCTCTTCTGGGGTGAGAACACCCCCTATCCTGCTCCTCTCCTGTGGGAGGTTGTCAGTAGCCTTTCTCTGATTGGGCAGGGCTTCCCATCTTCAAGATGGCCGGAGCCCAGAGTTGTGCTTCACCTCTCCACTCCTACCTGAGGAGTGGAGTTGGCACAGGCTGGCACACCTCCTTTCCTCACGTAGGGTTTCCCGCCAGTCTTCCCGCCAGAGTGGGGGTCAGAACCGGTGGGGGCCAGTTGCTGAGTACAGCAAGTGGTCTGGGGAAGCTCACAAAGGCGGTATGCCTTTGAAGCTTCCCCCTTCCCATCCTGGAGGAGGAGACCTAGCACCTCGCCCAGGATGTGCATTGTTGCAGGCCCAGGAGATTGGGGGGCTCTCCACCCAGGGGCCAAGCAACATGTCTGCTGTGCGGCAGCCTTGCAGACAAGACGTGGATTGTAGGTTAGTTTTCAGGGGGCATCTCTAAGATGCCCTCTGTAGTGCATTTTACATTAAATCCCACACTGGCATCAGTGTGAGTTTAATGTGCTGAAGTTTGATATCAAACTTGTCAGTCTTCAGTGTATCCTTTATGGTGCTGTGGAGTTCATAATGACAACCTCCCAGCACCATATACTCTTAATGGCATCACTGCACTTACAGTGCCCAGGAATGGCCCTGGGTATTTTAGGGGCACAGGGCTCATGCACCTGTGCCCACACCACTGGCATAGGGCACCCAGCTAGAGGGGTGACAGATGTATGCCAAGGCAGTGGATTTGTGGGCATGTCACACAGGGATGTGTGCCATGTCGACTCTCTGTTTAGTTCTGCACCCGGGCACTCGGTCTGCAAAGGCAGTGTGTGGGTGTCAGGGTGGCACAATTAGTGCTGCAGACCTTAGGGGTCTTCTCTGGTCACAATGCCCTGGGTACCTAGGGTACCTTTTTCCAGGGGCTGATGTGGCCAGCGATGCCAATTGGGTTTCAGCTTCAATACAGTTTTTAGGGAAGTAACAAAGGCCCTGGGCACGTGATTGGCAGGAGCCCAGGGCACACTCAGTCAAAGCACATCAGCAATTCAGCAAAAAGTGGGGGCATACCAAGCAAGAAAGATGGCACTTTCTCACATGGATGCCTCACTCACAGGTTGGGGGACACATCTCAATCATCTCACTGTTCAGGGTCTGTGGATCCCTGCCCAACAAACGTTTCACATCAATTATCTGGAGCTGCTGGCCATTCAGCTCTACGGGGCACCCACTCATCCAAGTAAAGACACCACTGTATGCACGGACAACACAACTGCCCTGTTCTACTTACAGAAACAAGGAGCACATAGTTATCACAGCTGTCCAGTGTAGTCCAGAACATCTGACAGTGGGCAATACATCAGAGAGTATATCTGCTCATTCAACATACTCCTGGGGAGGACCTTGGTCTGGCTGATCTGCTAAGCTGGTCCCACCAACAAGTCCATGAATGGGAACTTCCCCCTCAGGTCCTACTCCCGTACTTTCAATGTTGGATGTTCCCACGGATAGACCACACCCACAGTCCATGGGCAGTGCACTATGGATATTTGCCTATGGTTGTCCGTCTCTCCCACTTCTTCTGGTCAGGAGGATGAGACAGACATCCCTCATGCTCATCTTACTGGCACTAACCTGAGCCTTCCAGCACTATGCACTATTGTCATACTATAAATATAATACAGCATCTGTAGAAGATATTCCTTGTTAACCTCCTTTACTTACTGAAGTCCGGTCTCGCCTACACTTCTATCCATTTACACCTAGCTGCTGTAGCTGCCTACTTACAAAATAGGCAACATGTTTCACTATTGAGAATACCTGTCATTAAGTTCATGGAAGGCCTCAAAAGGATCATTACACTGTGGACACCTCATGCTCCTGTCTGGAACCTTAACATAGTCCACACTAGACTCATAAGCCCTTCTTTTGAACCACTTCACTCTTGCCCACTGCAATTCTTCTCTTGGAAGGTGGCTTTTCTGGTAGCCATCACTTCCCTAAGATGAGTTAGTGAAATGCATGCTCTTATCTTAGAAGAGCCTTTCTTCCAGGTACATCAGGATAGAGTAGTTCTCAGTACCAATCCAAATATCCTCCCTAAGTTAGTTTTTACCTTTCACCATACCCAGACAATCGAGCTACCGTCTTCTTCCTACACCCATAGACTGTAGCAGAAAGTGCTACACACACACTTTCAATATCAAAAGAACACTAGTGTATTCTATCAACAAGACAAAACCTGTCTGTAAGACACAACAGCTGTCTGTGTCCTATTCCCAGCCACACAAAGTATATGCTCCTTTCCAAGGCAGGTGTGGCACGTTTATTGGTCAAGTGCATACAGACTTATTATGCCAAAGATAACCGAACCCCGCCCATCTCTCCCAGACCTCATTCCACTCGATAGAAAGGAGTCTTTGGCTTTCTTAGTGGTAATTACCACTAGCTGACATATGCAAAGAAGCTACCTGGTCCACCCCTCACACCTTTACCAGACACTACTGTGTGGATGTCCTGGCATGAGAGCAAGCCAGAGTTGGCCAGGCTGTCCTACATACGCTTTTCCAGTCTTCTGTAATGTCCTCAGACTAAGCCGCTGCTTTTGGGCATACTACTTTACAGTCTAAGCTCAACATGTGTATCCACAGCTACACATGCCATAAATGGAAAATGTTCCTTACCCTGTAAGCATCTGTTCTTCGCAGATAGTGCTGTAGTTTTACATGCTCCTCCCTCCTCCTTGGTCGCTTGAGGTTGTTGCACATATTCATTCCCTGTTATCTTTCATTTCTTGCTATGCTTAGTTTTGCAGCGTGAATCCTTTTCTGGATTCACATGCTGTGCATTATTCCGTCATCTAGTGGTTGGGTCTGAAATAGTCTTTGTTTTTGTGGTTTTGTTTAGTTTTTCGTTCCTTCTTCTGCACGTCGTCGACCACCATTTGGTGCCAGGTACGTCCCCTGCGTGATGTCAGGCGGCGCCCTGGAAGTTGTTGTGCGTGGTAGCCATCTTCAGATTCTGTTTTTCACCTTTTGGGTCTGTAAGCAAGAGGAGACACTCCAAAGATTTGGAGAACATCCCTGAAAAGAACTTGAGTTTTTGAATAAAATAGAAGAATCAGACACCAATCTCACAGCCAGAGAATACAATTTCCACCCGGGACAACATCACCAAGACTGAAAGCCTGAAGGTTCGACAAATGGCGAGGAAGTGGCCATGGAAAATACCCCTTTCAAATTTTGCCCCCTAGTGCCACCATAAATTGCACAACGCGATCCACACGACATTTGCAAACTCTGCCTATCCAACAACTACAAGGACTGCAAGGCCTGCGTGGTGTTACTTCCAAAAACACTCAGGACATGCAGAGAGAGGCCCACTACGCAACAATGTCTCAAGCACAGAAGAAGACTTCCCTGAAGGACTTGGGCCTCTCCAGCGACGATGAGGACCAAGGAGCTCCAGCAGAATCTATGCATGAAGGATGGGGTATCGAAATTCTGGAGGAAGAGTCAGAAAAGACACATGTCCTCAAAAAGATGGTGAAGGACACAGAAAAGAAGACGGATGAGGTAAAACACCATAAACATCCGTCGGAATGGAAGGGCCACGATAATAAGGCACAGCCAAAGGCACCCCCAACAAAAAGAAAAAGGCGATCGAAGGCCAGCCGCGATCCAAAGAACCCCACGGATCCCTACCTAGGGACGCCAACGAGGTAAGATCGCTCAAGGCACCGAAAGCGAGGGTTGAACACGAGCCCCCAAAGGGGGGGACCCCACCCGCAAAGACAGATGCGACCAAAAAGAGAAAGTCTCCGGTCTCTGACACAGAGAAAGCACTCGAGGTCGGAAAGAAAAAGAGACTGCTCAAAGCCGAAATGGCAGCACTTCAGAAGAAGGAGTTAAAGTCTTCATTCAAGGAATTCTGTATCCCAACGATTCCCAACGCCAACACAGACAAAGTCGATGCTGAGGGGATGGAAGATGCCAAAGGAAAAGAAGAGGAGATCCGCCAGTCACCTCCAACTCCCGAACCACGCGGTGACGACCAAGAGGAGAACATCGGCGCACCAGAGGAAGAGGAAGCCTCTGAAACTTTCGAGGTCCAATGGAACGACCTCGACATAGAAAGCCCAGAAGAGGACATATGCTGTTACCCCTTGAAGGCTTCTCCCCCAGATGACATAACCTTCTACAACTGCTTAGTGAAGAGAGTAGCTGACGCTTTTGGGGTCATCCTCGAGGAAGAAAAGGGAGACACATGCTTCCTCATAGAAACATTGGCTCCAGTCAACAAGGTGCACGCAATACCTGCCAATGCTACCAAGCATCCTGGATCAGGGCAAAGAAGACTTAAAGGAACCTGCCTCAAGTAAGTGGGTAACACCAAGGGTTGAAAAAAAATACCAACCCTCTTCCCAGGACCCAAGCATATACAAGGGAATACAGTCTCTGAAGTCATCAAGGAGACTCTAGATCAGGGAGGGAACAGTCTCTGAAGTCATCAAGGAGACTCTAGATCAGGGAGGGAAGGCCGCATAGATTTTGTGAGATCTCTCTGCGGCCTTCGATACCGTACCCCATGAACAGCTCCTAAGAAGACTGTTGGAGTGCGGTTATTGGAATACGGTACTTCAGTGGTTTACTTCGTTCCTAGAAAATCTGCAGCAAATAGTCTGGTCCCCCCCTTTTTAGCATCTATTCCATCACTTAAGGTGGGGGTCCCGCAGGGATCTATTCTTAGTCCCACACTGTTTAACCTTTATATGTCCCCCCCTAGCAGATCTGGCTGAAGCTTATGGAGCTAAATTCGTTTTGTCCGCGAACGATACTCAATTGCTCTTCACATGTGACAGAAAGTCAGATCTAAATGGTGAAACAATAAAGGCCTGCCTCTCAGAAGTGTTTTCGTGGTTTCAACTTCACCAACTAAAGTGTAACCCCGACAAGTTTGAAATCGTCCTTTTTGGTCTCCCCCCCAGATACGGCATGGCGGAATTGGTGGCCACAGGACATGTCTCCTCCCCTAGCCTCGGTGAAGTCAGTTAAGAACCTGGGAATAAGAATCAATGACAATCTATCTATGAACTCCCAACTACAAGCGGTCGCAGGCTCCTGCTTTGGATTGTTGAAAATGCTCAGGCAATTTCTGCCCCTCCTTACTGCAATGCACAGAAAATCTGTAGTCCAGGCATTGGTCCTGTCCCGGCTGGTCTACGTTAATAGTCTTTACTTGGGAATCCCGGACTATCTACTGACACGCCTGCAGGTAGTGCAGAACTCCGTGGCTAGGGCTATTGTTATGCTCTGGCCTAGAACACGTATGTTGAGTCATTTGAAATCCCTGCATTGGATCCCAATCCGGAAGAGGATCATATTTATGTCTATGGACCTGACGTTTAAGTCTCTTCACGGGCTGGGGGCCTCGGACCTTAGGAAGAGAGTTCAATTCTATTACCCACGTCGTACTTTGAGATCTGCAACACTGCACTTAGCCTGCGTCCCCAATTTTTTCCTTGCCCGAATTGGTGGTCGGTCATTTCAATATCAAGCAGCAAAGATGTGGAACAGTCTCCCTTTGGAGCTGAGACAGACACAGGACCTCCTTCCTTTCAGGAAATTATTGAAAACCTTTCTTTTTTTTCAATAGTTGACATGCTAGCTTACTGCCGCGTTCTATTTAGCCCTACCTTCCATTCGCAGGGCCGAGACACTCCTCGGAGTCGCCGTGCGCTTTAGAAATCCCAAATAACATTACATACAGTGCCTGACTCCATTATTATCACCACAGCAAGAAGGGCAAATGCCATCTGTAACAGTAGACTACCTCCAGAGAAGGAAAGCAAACAGATGGATATGGTGGGCAGGAAGATGGAGTAAGAAGTGGCAACGCAATGGCACATTGCAAATTCAAATGCCCTACTAAACAGATACAGATACTAGCAATGGGATGACATAGAGGAGCTCGTGAACAAGTTCCCTGAATATGACAAGAAGAGGGTCAAGGCTATCGTCCAGGAAGGCAAGAACATAGCAAACATGCCTAAAATCAGCACTTGACGCAGCAGAATCTGCCAGTAGACAAATGTGCACAGGCACCACACTAAGAAGCCATGCCTGGCGTAGAATATTTGGTTTTAAACAAGAGGTCCTAACCTCCATCGTTATAGCCCATTTACAGGAGACACACTATTTGGAAAGGAGGTAGATGAGACCCTCCAACAAATTTAAAGAAAGCTACGAAACTGCCAGAGCCATGGGAGCCCTGCAGCAAAGAGGTCTCTTCAGAAAAGGAGGTTTTAACGGAAGAAAACCAACAGGAAGGGGAACATTGTTCAAGGACAGCAAACGTTTCACCAACAGCAGGGCCAAGGAAATGGCCAACAGACAATCCAGCAGGCAGGATACCAAAACTGGCAACAGTAGCCAAAACAGTCCTTTCGAGGGAGAGGCAGAGGCCAGCCCTCTAGAGGAAGAGGAAATGGTTCCAACTGACTCCTATACATGGTGGGAAGCAGGATATCACAATACCTGCATCAGTGGCAAACGATCACAACGGACAATTGGATAATAAACTTGATAAAGTACGGGTATTGCATAGAACTGACAAAACCACCACCAGCAAACCCACCAAAGATTAAAAAGTTCTTCAAATCAGAAATGGCACACTGTATATCCTAGTGCCCAAACAAAACCTTTCACTAAGGCCCATCCTGGACCTAAGGTTCATAACCAAATTCATTTTGACACTACACTTAAAAATGGCTACACTCCAATACCGAAAATTCAAAGGGCAGATTACATGGCAACAATAGACCTCAAGGTTGCCTATCTACACATTCCCATGAACAAAAGCCACAGAAAATATCTCTGGTTCTTGCATAGAGGAACACACTGTCCATTCAAGGGGCTCCCTTTCGGAATAAAATCAGCCCGACGTGTCTTCACCAAGTGCCTAGCTGCAGTAGCTACCTAAGAAGGTTAAACCATAGCCATGTTTTCAGACAGTAACACAGTATTGAATATCTGTTAATTACCCTGGCTAAATGGTAAAAAAATTTGACGTTTTGACCTCAATGAAAGAGTAGGTTGTTGTATCCCTTACGCCGGGGTCTCCATCAGGACTGGATTAGTGGGGAAAGGGAGGGATGATATAGGGAAGAGCATGGAAAAATGTAGAACCATGGTTGTGTAATCGAAGTTTACATATCAATGGAATAAATTCATAGGGCAATAATTACCAAAAGTGTCCTCGGAGAAGAGGCTGTGAACAATGATGGACGCATGGGCTCCAAAAATGTGAGCGCGATGAACAGCACCTAAAATAATATATATATTTACATTTTAAAGGTGCACAAACAACTTATGTAAATACGAGGTTCGCATGCAGTAAAAAGGGGACCATGAACTGGTCACTTACTCTGTCTAAAATTGATCAGAGGCTGAGTCAGGCCGGAATAGTCGGCTTTGAAGGACTTGGTAAATGATATCTGAAGATTAAGGAAGGAAAAAATGCTACTCAGGTTACGGAGTGAAAGCACCTCATAGATAACTAAACATGTAAAAGTACTGCGCTAGAGAAAAGACAAAAAATATACAGATCGCAATACCTGGACTGTTGTACAAATCAGCCAGAGAGACACTGTATCCAGGTCAATCTATGGATATAATGCAGATCTAGTTTAAGAAACGTGACAATAATTAGATCGTGTAGACACGAGTGTCAAAGTACAATGGCAAATACCTGGGCTTTACAGTGCAGGCCAGAGTAACTCTGGGATTGTGATCGCCTAAGATAAATTAAAGGCAAAAAACAGGGACCAGGTATTATTTAAAAGTAAGCCTCAAATGCGGGCAAAAGCATATAGACGGGCCAAGCGGAGCAGGAATGACTCTCTGATGCCTTGCTGGGGAAATCTCCGTGCAAGATGGACGAATCCGGAGGAATTAAAGCTGCTATTTAGATAAAGCCGTCACTGGCACCTGTCAGCAGGAAGCGTGCAGACGCTCAATGCTCAGCAGTTGTGACTCGGCAAGAACTGTTAGTGAAAAAAGAACAACCTTAGGGTTTTAATAAAATGTGTAAAGATGCTAACGTAAACGCACCTTCTGAGATATTATAAACCGTGTTTTAACAGATATTCAATACTGTGTTACTGTATGAAACCATGGCTATGGATTGTTCTGCTAAATTGTGAATCATAGGCTCAATATTGGAGCCACGTGTCCTTTCAAATGATATAATGTGTTGATACATACCTAATTCAGCAGTCACTCCCCTCCCCTCACTAAACTACAATAACATTCCCCCTTTTCTTTGCATATGTTAAAATGTATAAACATTATCAATAATAGATCAATTCTCAGTGTGAATAAAACACTGCATACAACAAATATGTTCTGTCCTCATTTATGTTTGGATTTGTTGGAATTTTGTGTTTTGTAAGATTGCTTTCTGGGCCCACTGTTGCCACATACTGTCTTCTACCCAGGTCCCAGAGACTATTTTGGGTTTATAAGGGTAAACATAAGACACAAATGTCTCAGCTATGTCCAAAAGACAATTCACACGCTCCAAGGATTAGGTTTCTCAATAAATCACAAGAAATCCTCTACAAGCCCAGAAAAGGAAAAAACAAGACTCTACTCGAAACTCGCACTTGCTTATCCTACACAAATGAGGATACAAGCCATCAAACAAGAAACTTTCCTCTACCCGAGGGGTCAATCTCTGACAGTGAGGGGAGTCATGAAACTCATGGTCATGATGGCGTCATGCATCCCACTCATTCCTCATGCCCGTCTAAATATGCGCCCCTTCCAGGAATGGCTTGCCAACAACTGCTCACAGGCCACATGGAGTTGGGAGGATCCAGTGGTTGTTACACACAGACTACAAGCAGAAATACAATGTTGGTCATCAGGAACATAACACAGGGCAGACCCTTCAAAAACCCAACTCCTACTGCGACAATCACAACAGATGCATCCCTCAACGGCTGGGGAGCACAATACAAACAGCTAAAGATATGAGGCCAATGGAACGACCTCAACTCAATAAAACACATCAATTACCTGGAAATGAAAACAGTATTCCTAGCGCTGAAGGCATTCCAGAAACACATTCGCAAGAAGACTGTCTTGATTCAGACAGACAATACAACCACAATGTTTAACCTCAACAAACAAGGAGATACAAAATCATTTCCTCTAAGAAAGCCTGCACAACAGATCTGGCAATGGGCAATTTCTCAGAGGATCAATCAGTACACCTACCGGTAATGTACAACACAACAGCAGATCAGCTGAGCAGGCAGAACAAATGCTCCGACGAGTGGGAATTGAAGCTAGAGATAATAGAGTACATCTTTAATAAATGGGGGACCCCAAAGATAGACTTGTTTGCTACAATACAGAACAAGAAATGCGAGTTCTTTGCTTCCCTCACCACCTATCAAAGGGGAATGCCCTGTCATTCGATTGGTCAAAGACATTTGCATACGCCTTACCACCAATACCTCTAATCGAGAGAGTTCTAGAAAAACCAAGTCAACCAGGAACAAACCTAATTCTCATGGCCACAATGGACCAGACAAACATCGTACTAAAGTCTGCTAGAACTGTCCAAGGGACCGATAAAATCAGAGCGAGCGACCTACTAACAATGCAACAGGGGCAAATCTTCTACCCGAAGCCGGCTATATTACGCCTAGCAGTCTGGCACCTGAATACAAGTTTGGCCACCTAAATTTGTCTCAGCAAACAATGGAAACTCCAAAGGAGGCAAGGAAACAAATAAGGCAATGCTATGCTGCAAAATGAAAACGATACACCACTTGGTGCACAGAAATCAACCGGAGGAGCATATTCAACAAACAAGAAACTGTAATCATATATCTAACTCACCTCCTAGACAGTCACATCAACTACTCAAGCCTAAAAGTTCATTTCGCGGCCATCATAGCTTGCAACAGAGGAAAGTCATGCAAAAGCTTCTTTACAAGATCTCTCATAAGAGGATCCCTAGACGGACCTAAAAGAATTGTTCCACCGAGAATAAGCCCCAGCCTCCATGTGGAGTCTAAATACAGTTCTCACACAACTTATGACAGAACCCTTTGAGCCCATACATAAGGAAGACCTCAAACACATCACTTTAAAGACAGCTTTGCTAATTGCCATTACTTCTTTAAGGAGAGTAAGTGAACAAGTGCTAAATATACAAGAACCATATATGCAAATCCATAAGGAAAAAGTTATCTAAGAACTAATCCACAATTCTTACCAAAGGTTGTATCCAAGTATCAATTGAATAAAAGCATTCTCCTACAAGACTTCCTCAGGACCCACAAACAAAAGGAGAAAGGAGCCTCAATACCCTGGAGCGCTGCTGTAGTATCTACAGAAAACAGAACAAGTTTGCAGGAGCAAACAGCTGTTAGTTGACTACTCACACACAAACACAGGGGCTCCTGTCACACAGGCAACAATTTCACGATGGATCGTCCAAACCATCCAACCATGCTATGCCACCGCAGGTAAAAGCCTAGGTGTACGACCAAGCGCTCACTCAACTCGGAAGAAGTGAGCAACTATTGCATTCATGGCAAATGTGCCTCTGGACACTATATGTGCGGCAGCAACATGGGCCTCCCCACACACTTTCACCAAACATTACTTTGTGGTCATAAAAATAAAGACGCACAAATAGGACAAAAGGCACTTCAACACCCGTTCGCAAGATCTTCCTTTAACCACAGCCTCCAGAAAAATGGAGAAACCGCTATGTAATCAAATGCACCGCATGTGAATCCAGAAAAGGATTCACGCTGCAAAACAAATTGATTACTTACCAGTAGGAGTAGTTTTGCAGCTTGAAGGGTTTACTGGATTCACATGCAACCCATCCATCCTCCCCTACAAGTAATATAAACCGGAGAAAATTAGTTCAGGGTGCGAATTAGTCAAATATTCATGAATAGTCAAATAGTCAGGAATGAATTCAGGGTGCAAACTTGTCAAATAATTTGTGATTTATTAGTATTGTTTACTATCGGTTGATTAACCAGGCAACCCCCATAATATTAATTTCCCTCACTTTGAGTTTTTTCCCAAATCAGTCTAGGACCAATTGTTTTTCATATAATACTGTACCCAGGTCCTTTGACTATGATTGTGTTTCCCCATTAATTTGTAATGGTTATCCAGCAAGATCAGACACGGTACCAAGGAATGCAATGCCCTCCACAGTAGGCTGCGAGTTTGCCTCTTCCAGCATCTTATCCACCTGTGCTGGGGGACACTCAGGGGCTTTTCCTGGCAGCTGTCTAGGCCATTCTACCAGGCTCCAGACGTTCTTGACTCCCCTCCTGGGCAGCCATGGACCTGGTGGTCGCACAGATCCACTCCGGCAACCCTAACGTTTTCAGGTGTGACCTGAGCTCCACTTCCTTCCAGGTAGTGTACTCTAAGTCATTCCCCAACAGACAGTTAAGTTAAAATAATTTTATAATTTTATAACCAACAAGGGTTTCCCAGCGCAAACCTGAAGGAACAGAAAAAGTGAGAGATTATTGATTAAACAATTTGGTGTAATAGTACATGGGCATAGCAGGGCTCACAGTAACTTACTTTTATTTCCTCCTATGACCTCCGTAGCTATAGCGACCATTCGACCTGTTCCACCTCTGATGCATACAACTTGATGGTTCCACTCTCAGCCTATGTTCTTTACAGGAAATACCTGTAACACACAACCTGAGCTGACCAGAGGTTTTAATCATTGCAACATACCCTGACCCATAATCCAACATGGCTCATCCAGTTGATGGGTCATCCAGCAAGTTCCAAAACATCCCCATATCTGACCTTTCTTTATGTGCATTTTCCCTCTGATCTAAAGCTCTAAAATATCTTACTGAGTTCCACAAAGCATTCCAATTAGGAGGTACCATCCGACGCCACAATTTACAAATCTCTCTCCTGGCCAGCAGGATGAGATAAAACACCAATATACCATGCAACCCACATCTCAAATAGCTAGCTTTGCCGCAGCCCTTTATTCTGGATATCTTAGGAGGTGACCAGTAAATCCTATAAAGTGTGGGAAAAAAATGGTTTCTTCTCAGTGCAGCAGATTTAACCAGTGGGTAAAGAATTTCTAGAGATACTTGCCATAAATCCTTCAGCTCATCCCTTGGCAAGTATTTCTCCCAGACCCGGCCTGGCTGTTCCATTTTTCTGTCTGCTGCTTCCAGAAGGTGACTATACCATTGAGCCACTTCTTTCTTCCTTGGGGCCAAATCGTGTAGCTCATTTTCCATGTAATAATCTACCATTAGGGGACAATGTTGGCACTTGCACCAAGACGAAAGTTGAAACAACTTAAGTCTAGACAGAGCTCAGCTCGTAATTTGAGCCCAAAAATCCCAAGAATGACCTTCATTACCTGCTACAAGATCCTTCCAGTGTGAGACTCCATCCTCTTTTAATGGATGAGCTAGAGCGTCCGAATGAGCTAGAGCGTCCGAAAGACACTCCGGTGTCCTAGGAGAATCCGACACTGGGGCTAATTCACTGTAGTAAGAAAGTCCTAGGCAATCTCAACAGTCTGACCATATCTTGGCCGCCATACGCAGCGTCTTCAGACAGACTTTAAAAAAAAATGTAGGAGAGCCGAATTTATACATGAATCCTTGCTCCACTGTGCCCACCAGCATGGCTTTAAATATGCCGCCTATCAATGAATTGTCTGGAGTGAGCAGCAGCATCCTACAATCTTTTAATTGGTAGGCCCAACAATACAATTGAAGATCTGGTAGGCTCATGTCCCCCTCGTAATAATCTGCACCTAAGTTTTTTCCAGGACAGTCTGATCCCTTGGTCTGCCCAGATAAAAGAGGATATCTTATCCTGAATTTTAAGAATATCAGCTCTTGCGAACTCTAGGGGAATATTATTAAACAGATAGGTATATTTCGGAAGGACACACATCTTGATCAAGTTAACCCGACCGTAATGGGAAAGTGGGATGTTCTGCCATCTTTTTAATAAAAGATCAACCTCTTTTGAAACTCTAACTAGGTTAACTTTAGGGATTTGAGTAAGGTCCTGCGTTATTATGATTCCCAAGTATCTGAGCTCCCTAGCAAAGATCTCCTCCTGATCTATGATATTCCATGTCATAATCTCAGTTTTGTCATTATTTATTTCATAGCCCAACAATTTCCCAAAAATTGGAGCTTCCCCAAGAAGCTCCAGGAGGGTAAAGTTAACGTTCGAGGATAATCAGATTAACTCATCATCATATAGAGATAATTTCCTCACAAACCCATTTATTTGAAAAGAAGCATACTTCTTATTTAGTCTTAGACTCTGGGCTAATGGTTCCATGTAGAAATCAAACAAAATGGGGGACAACAGACAACCCTGCCTAGTACTGCGCCCTATTTGGACAACAGGAGAAAGGCGACCGTTAACCAAAATCCGCGCCCGGGGGGATTTGTGTATCTTCTTAAGAACCTCTCTAAAACTGTTGACTAAGCCAAAGATCTTCAAGGTCCTATCCAGGAAGTTCCAGTTCACATGATCAAAAGTTTTGGCTGCGTCGATGGTAATGATTGAAAGAGAAAGACCCTGTGATGAAGCCAAATTGACTGCCCCAATTAAAGTATGTACCAGATCCAACATCTGCCGTCCCGGGAAGAAACCTTTTTGATCCTCATTGATTACTGGCCCAGTGATCTTACAAAGCCGATTATTCAAGATTCCAGCAAAGACCTTATAGTCCGCATTTAGTAACTAAATCGGCCGATATGACTGGCACTGAGTTGGATCCTTGCCGGGCTTTAGAATCAACGCAATAACTGCATCATTCCAAGAGTCAGACAGGGGAGATGAACCTTCCAAGATTTCATTGTACATTTTCATCCAGACAGGGATCACCTACCCCCTCACAATAGACTCAAACCTCAATCGGGATTGCGTCAGGACCTGCCGCTTTCCCTTTCTTGGCTGAATCTAATACTGTTAATATCTTGCTCCCTGTTATTTCTAGGGTGAGGCTTCCCTGACTGTCTTCGGTTAGTATTGGGAGCTGTTTCCCTTTGAGCCACCCATCTATATGTTCCTCCTCCACTGGGAGATCTTCTTGAAATAACTCCTGAAACAAATGCGCAAAAGCATGTTCTATATTCTCTTTATCTTCCACTGTTTGTGCGCCTACTTTAATCTTGATAATACAGTTATTAGATCTATCAACACTACTCTTCATGGCAAGAAGTTTGCCACAGTTCTGCAGTGCTCGAAATCTCTCATTTTACTTGCCTCCCATTTTTGGAGTAAGATCTCTTTAGACTTCAGTCTAAACTCCAACTGCAACTCCTCAACTCTCTTTATTAGGGTATTGTTATCCGTGCCGAGGGACCCATTCATCTTTAAATCTGCTTCTGCCCCTGCTATCTGTAGTTCTAAATCAGCAATATCTTTCCTCTTGGCCCTATCGCCCCTTTTAGTATCCCTCTCAGCCAGGCCTTGAAAGTATCTCAAACCACGTGCAAGGGGACTGACCCCAGTTAATCCCGAAAGAAGTTGGATGTTTCCAATTTTAAAAAAACAGGAATTGAGGATTGCAGAAGAAATCTCCTATTTAAAGTCCACCTCCTCTGGATGAGTGCTAGGGGTAGTTCTAGATTAAAAGCAATGGCACCATGGTCAGATAAGTGTATGGGCAGGTATTCCATTGAGCTGACTTTTTCCAGATCTGGGAGTTCCATGAATATATATAATCCATTCTAGAATTATGGGAATTCTTTTTGCTATAGAAAGAGTATTCCCTACTCTCCCATTTTTTTTCCGCCATACTTCACAGAGATTAACGTTTTTAATATGGTCAAGAGATGAGCTTCAACACCTGGAACGTCTGTGTTCTAGGGGAGGACCTATCAAGTTGGTTATTTAAAAGCACATTAAAATCTCCTCCCAAAATCAAAGGAGACTCGTAGTCAGCCAGGGCAACATAGAGATTATTTAGAGGAGTTATATCATCCTCACCAGGCCTTAATAACTAACAAGTGTATATTTAGATTCCTGACACTTGATTTCCACAATAACCCAGCGCCCTTTATCATCAACCCTAGACTTAATTAGCTCGACTCCCGAATTCACTTTAAGTATGACTGCAACCCCTTTTAAGCAGCATTGCTGGTCTGTGGCTATGACCTTGTCGACCCACCTTATTTTTCCAAATAATGCCTTAGACTCCGATTGTAAAAGATGGGTCTCCTGTATCAAAAGGTTCCTAGCTGAGCTGCTTTTAAAGTACTGCAGAATGAGACGCTGTCTTCCTTTAACCTTTAAACCTGCTTAGGAATTCGAGATGCCGCGTTTTTTCCAAGCAGGATTCAATTTAAAAGGGTCCCTGTGGATTCTCTGGATCTCAGTTTCCCAAACATGGGCTGCAGCGATCTGAAAGAAGGCTATAACTTAAATGTCAATAACATAGGCTTTTAAATTATCACCTTCCAATCCTTCTTTCAGACCTAAGATCCTAATGTTTCTTCTTGAAATATTTTCAAGACTCTCCAGCCTTTCTGTTAAATCTCGCTCTTTATCTTTCAATCTGAGCACTTCTTGGGTGTTACCATTAACCTCTATGCCCAGGTCCCCCACTTTATTCTCAAGGGCTTCCATCCGGTGCGTCAGTGCCGACAGATTTCCTCTAGGCTGGTACAGGTATCTTGAATTTTCTTCTGATTGGTTTCAGAAGTGGAGAAACAAACCCCCAATCTCTACCGATAACTGCCTTAACATCCCATGTAATGTATCCGGACTTTGTGCTACTGGGATTGGGGACGTATTGCATGGCTCATCTGATTCAGCTTGGCTGCCACTCCCTGCCATAGAGGTAATTGTGGTCTTGCTTAATGGAGTGAATTGATTAGAGAGAGGAATGTCAATATTTAACTCCTGAGATTCACTTGACGCAACCTGTTTGACGGTTCTTCCAACACCCTGAGGATTAGCCATGAGTGAGGGAGGCACTTTAGTCACTTTAATAGGGACTTAATTTTTCTTCTGACTTCCCAGGAGTAGATTTCCCAGATTTATTAAGCAATTTCCTATGTTTATGATTTGTTACTGACGTATCTACGACTTGGAGCAATTGTTCAGGATGTTGTGCAAAAGTCTCTCCTCCTACAAGGGCTCGTAATCTTAATTTATACCTATTGCCTAGAGGAACCTCTGATTTATTTGGTTTTAACAGGCCCCCCTCAATAGGCTGATCCCCTCTTTTTTCAAGCTGACCAGATTGCTGTGTGGCTAACTCCATAGAGCAAGGGGCGGTCTCATTCCTTAACTGAGATAACTTAAATTCCTTAGTTAAAATGATTTATCACAACGTGTCGCCAGGCTCACTGCTAGATGACTTTCTTCTGGGACAACTCTAGACCCAAACTTAGTGCCTAAATCCAGCTGCAAATGGCGCTGACGTTAGTAATGAGGAGCTTTGTTTCTGGGTGAAATACACCACATTTGCTGCTTCTACAATAGCTCAAGCAGGAATTGAACAGCTGAACATAAGGTAGGCACCGGGCATGCCGGCACTCAGCAAGTGCCCTCGCTGCCATAAACAATGGATGTATGTAATCGCCACACATCCAGGAGCTCACCAACCTAAGGATTCAATGGATAACCCCCGCCCCTCACTGCATCGCACAGAAGCAGCGTCTCCAACCTCGTGCCGTCTCCACTGCACAGCGCCTAGGTCGTGGTGAACAAGAGGTACCGTCCTGCTGACCGCACTACCGCCTCGGCTCCCCTCGCTCCGGAATCACCAAGAGTCACCCGGAATCACTAACATCAAAACAGGAGCAGCACAGGAGCTCCAGCGGCAGCCCGAGAGGCTCAACACGGTCCCAACGTGGCTCTAAACACTGCGCTTGCGGCATACACAAAACAGAGCCTCAGGGGAGGACAGAGGACAAAGGCAGCAGATCGACAAAACTGGTAGGCACAAACTGTTTAGGGAAAATTCTGGGATTACAGCGTCAAAACAGCATCAAGACCGCATAGCCGAGGCTTGAGGGCAGACGACCCGCGACCGGCAAACCAGCTGGCCGCCATGTTCCCTCCCGTCCCCGCTCACAGTAACTTCTATCAGAAGACCTTACATCCCCCAACGCCCCCCTTCCCCCATCCGAACACCCCTTAACAGGAGCAAGAGTGGCAGGATAGTGGCTCTAGTGGCTCTCCCGGTTGTCTGCTACCACAACCTGGTGAAATGTATTGGGTATCACTATGCTCATACTTATAGCTCTTCAGGACAAACTTTCCAGTTAAATGATCTGTGAAGCCGTTCTTCTGGTAGCCAAATTGGGATTGGGATTGGGATCCTTTCCCCTGTGAACTGTTTTGTGGGCCTTGAGAGAACTCCTTGGTTTTCTTTTTATCTCCCTCTCTTTCTGCTATTGGGAATTATGACCACCCATTTGGGAGTCCACACACCAAATGCCTTCATAGACACTCTGGTGCTGATGCATAGGTCTGCCTCCTAAGGAAGAATCATGAAGTCAGTAAACCTGCTATCCACTAGGTGTTGGTGCAGCTCTATAAAACAAATGCTGAACATGTGCTTCCTCAAAATTAGGTTGTACTACCCAGTAAAATCCCACACCTTGCTGCCCCTCGCCCAGCCCTTCAGAAATCCACCCAGGACTGATTTAGGAGCTTGTGGCTGTCCCTGAACCTCTTTGACAGTACATCTCAGGGGTCAGCCCAAACTTAGCAATGAGGATTGCCTTCATGGAGGCATCCCTGGTCTGATCCTCTGCCTCTAGTTCCAGGAGCAATAAACAAACGAGTCGCCAGTACTGTGCAATCACTGGAACATTATTTTCAAAGGTTATGGGCTACAAATCGCCTATATCCACAGACCACTCTTTCAGTCGGGTTGTTTGGTTTTCAAAGTTCAATAATTTTTATTTTTATTTGATTCCTCTTTTTTAATGTTTAAAAATATTTTTGATGGAAACAACAGTATAGAAAATCATAGCTTCAATCAAAAATGCATTCATTGTGAATAGAACAGGGGAAAGTGACAGGCCTTTAGTTAGGAGAATTTTTTTGGGAGAACAGAATGGGGCAGAAAAATCCCATAAGGTGAACAAAGGAGGTACTACACATTTAACACATAACACTCAAAGACTAATATGACAACAGACAACAAAAATTGGATTGTGAGGGAGAGGGCAGGGAGAGGATTATTTTAGATTATAGGCCCTGTAGCGATTCTCTTTCAATTGACAGGTGAACCTATTACATTCAATGAAGGTACGAACTGATTGCTTTTTATTCATGCATAAGACCATCAGAAATTTCTTTTTCATTTAGATGACTGACAAGATGTCATTGATTTTATGTCTTACAGATTCAGTTGTATGGTCCTGAAGAGAATCCCTCTACTTACAGGGATTTGAAACGCGTCGACCTCTTTTCTTTTGTTTGTCTAGACCAATCGAATACAATATATGCTTTGTGGAAAAAGAAATTTCAGGGCCCTCTTAGCCTCAGCCCACTACCCCTCCTTTCCCAGCTTCAATTTGGTCAGCTCTATCTTGAGCTTCCTTTCCTCCCTTCTGTCCTCCAACTCCCCTGGGGTCAGACCCCTGGAAGATACACTTTTCCCTGCACGGGAAGGGATTTCCAATCCTGGAAGTAGGTTGTAGGTTACCCCTTCTTCTACAGGCTGCATTCCAAAACCTTCCTACAAGTTCTGCTCTAATCCTTCCTCATCATCCTCTCCCTCCTCTTCATCTAGTGTTTGGTGGGCCTCTGCCCATGCCCTCAATGCCTTCTGGAAATCTGCCTTTGGTGCTCTTTATAGCGAACAGCTCCTCTCCTTGCAAATCTCCTTGAGCTGTGCCACAGTTTAGTTCTCCAGCTTTACCAGCTCAAACTCCATCTTTAGAGGCGGGTCACATGCACAACTGTCTGGTAGAGTAGGAATGAATTTATAAACAAAAAGGCCAATCAAGGAGAATTTAAAACTCAAATTGGTCATGGCTATGAGATGGCAGTGTACACCAAATAACTGTATGGCACTGCACAAACACAAGTCCTATCCTCACCGCTGATCACCAATGTTAGAAATTGGGTTACTGGTTGACTATGGTTTATTTATAAAGAAATCTGGGGGGAAAAGTGTATGAATTTACAATATGGACCCATTTATGTTTTAGAAATTGGGTTACTGGTTGACTGGGGTCCTTGTTGTTAGGGTAAGACACAAGCCAACCCCCAATTAACCTGTGCTCAACACCCTGGTATACAGCAGTCAGGCGTAACTTAGAGGCAATGTGTAAAGTATTTATGCAACACTTCAAACAGTGAAATGGTGAAAACACCGCACAAATAGATACCCTACCAGGTTAGAAAAATAGATCTGAATTCATTAAATAAAAAAAGACCAAAACAACAAAAAACAGATTTATGTTTTTTTTAAACAATAAACTATAAAATGGTGCCTAAAAGCAGAAAGCACCAACTGAGGCTCCATGGTCGCGCTGGACCGGGTCTAATTCAAATGTTCAGGCCGATCACAGTGGAGGGCAGATTGCATACAGTCCCAGATTAGTCCCGCTGAAGGTGTATCTTCTCAAGTTTTGTTCCAAGAGTATAGTTTGCATTGAAGCTGATCGGGGGTATTAGAGGTGGCGGTCGGTGTGGTTTGGAGGGCATGCTGGCCGTCGTAGAACGAGTGGGCTGGAGCTTTGCGTTTGCAGTCCTCCATAGCCAATCGATGCTTTCTGTAGGACAAGATAGGCTGGCAGCGGCTCACGCTTATTTTCGGAGCCAGCGGAGCGGTTCCGGTGCGAACTGGCCCGTTCGCGGTCTCGAAGTGCCCCAAATCTTGATTTTAAGAGTCCGTGAGCTATACCAAGGATCTAGGGCTTGAGAGACGCCTTTTGGGGATCAGGAATTTGCTGAAGCTGATTCCAGGAGCAGGTTGGGGAGCCTTTGTTTCCGGAGGCTCAGGTCGGGAGGCCAGCAGACCAGCCCTTTGAGTCACTTCGGGGTCCTGGGTTCAAGGTGAAGTTGCATGACCAGCTCTCCTTCCTCAGGCAAGAGGGCAGCAGGACAGAACTTCTTTTAGAGCAGCACTCCAGCAAAGTAGCAATACTTGTAGCAACACATCAGTCCTTTTTTCTTGCAGGGTATTCACAGGACCAGAAGTGTACTGAAGAGTTGTTGACCGAGGCCCTCCTTTAATACCCTGATGCCTTGATTCTGGAAGGTAGGAGAAGCATCTAGAAAGTGGCTTTGAATTGTATGGTACTTCCAGCCACGACTCCAAGCTGACTGAAGTGACAGTACAGGTTAGTTAGGCCCTTTGTGTGAAGGTAGTGCACAGGATATTTAGGTGTAAGTGGGGCTGAGCTCAGCTCTGCCCCCTCATCCTATCAATAGGTGGCCCATTCAAGCACACACTTAATCCCTCTATTGTAGGACTGTCAGGGAGGAAATCCCAAAGTCTAACTTCCAACTACACCCCGCCATGTGACCCAAGTCAGGCTAAAGACGCAAACGGGCTAAGGACAAAAAAATGCCAACTTACTAAAAGTGGTATTTTCAAAATTGTAATGCAAAATTCGACCTTACCATTGGAGATGGTCAAATCCATCAAGGATCACCCGTGAGGGTCTTGAGGCGCTGGTGTTGGTAGCTGCTTTGTTTAATTGTTCATTCAAACAGCCAGGTCTTGAGTCCTTTCCTGAATTGCTGGAGTGGTGGGGCAATCCTGAGGTGCAGGGGAAGGTTGTTTCAAGCTTTGGCAGCCAGGTGTGAGAAATTGGTTATCCAATCTCTAGTCCTTTCAAAGATTGACTACGTAAACACTTTACTCTCCAGAACCCCCAAAGTTCACCTTGCCCCCCTCAAATCTGTCCTCCACTTAGCGGCCAGGCTACCAACTGGCTGTAAGCGTTCTGAACACATCTCACCTGCCCTCAAGGACCTCAAATGGCTTCCCATTGAAGGCAGATCCGTGTATAAAATTGCCTGCATTACTCACAAAGCCCTTTATCAAAAGACACCAATTTACGTCTCCAACAAACTCACTAAAGCAGGTTGCGCCCGGACGTTGAGAAGCACACATTCTCCAGTATTAGGGGTGTCTTTCATAGATTCACATGCTTGAATAATGTCGTTGAAGTGGGAGTCCCACGGTACATAAAATAGTAGTAAGAAACATATATACATAAAGTGTATATATAAATAGATATCAAGATAGATCTAAAGGAAATAAAACCTTAAAGTACCATAGAACAACATTGGCCCATATAAAGTATAGAGGCAGAATTCACTTTAGTAGCATATACATGTCATTATAATAGTCCACATTCTAGCCAATCAGGCTGCAGCACCCTCTAGAACCTTCTCCTCAGAAGCTCAAGCCCTCAGATTTTCTACCGCACATCGTGTGAAGGGAGTCTCCCTGAGCTCTGCTCAGTTTTTCTTCTTCAATCTTCAAATCTTCAATCAACATGTCTTCAACAAAAAGATCTTTATTCCGGCCTTGTTCTGCCTGTGGGAAACTTTGCCTTTTCTCTGAGGACCCTCATAAAAAATGCATCTACTGCCTGTACCTGGACCATGAGGTGAGGAGTTGTAAGTTTTGCCGAACTTTTTCAGCAAAGACCCTGAAAGATAGAGAGGCCCGTCTCCTTATGTGGCTACAGAGGTTGAAGACGTCAGACAACCCCGTGTCTGATTTAGAGAGTGTGTCTTCTTGTCAGTCCAAGACTTCTCTGAAGCGTGGGTCAGAGACTGAGCTTCCTTCGCCATTCCTAAAAAAAGAAGAAGCTTGTGGACACTACTAAGTCCGTCTCCCCACGGGACCTGCCAGCCTCTACGCCTACGGGACATAGTTCTCTGGTGTCGCAGTCCCATTCTGTGCCCTTGTCATCCAAAACGAGTGCTGGCTCGTCAACGTTCCCGTCGACAACGACGAGATCCGTCGATGTGATACCTACGTCGACCTGCTCTGTGTCGTCGACGACAACTACGTCGACGATGGCCAGGGAGGTTCGGCCTATTTCTTCAATTGTGAAAATCTCGTCCCTGGCGAAAAAATCTGTCTTGTCGACGACCCAACCTAAACGACACTCGTCGTCGAAGACTCGACGTCGAGCACCTCGTCGACGTCTACCTCGTCGTCTATGACTTTGCCGATGCACAAGACTTCGTCGAGGGCAATAACATCTTCGTCGACGTCGTCGACGACGAAGACTTTGGTTTCGTCGACGGCATCCACCTCCTCGTCGACGCCTGGAACAATTTTCACTGGCGACTGCAACCACCTTCACTGTGGTGACTGCAACTACTGTTAAACGTCCTGCTCCGCTGGTTTTGAGCCCTGTCCAACACGGGTCAGGTCCCCCAGCTCAACTGTTTGCGTCTGCAGAGGAGGAATCTTCTGATGTTTCCTACGCTGATGACACCTTTCGTCCCGCAAGTAGCCCGTCGGAGCTACATATCAAATATCAGGATGTGGATGTGGATTCCTATGAGAGGGAGTTGCACATCTCCATACATGATGACCAACAGGATCTGGAGCCTGGAGTTTCTATGGCGCAGTTGCCGATGTCTTTAATCGCAAATCTGCAGCACATGCTAGACGAATATAATCGTCGGTTTCCGCCTTCTTCGCAGGCCTCTCCAATGCCTCCTCCAGCACAGGAGCCCGTTCAAGTTGCACCGCCACGGTCGCCTGTTCCCCAGGACCCTGGTACTGATGATGATGTTCATGCTGACACACACCCAGATGATGACGCTGTCCTCGCAGATTGGAATAATTATCAGGCCCAGACGCCGTCTCCTCCTCCTACCTCCCCTCTTGCTTCTGCCACAGTGGATATTGGGGGTTTCCACCTTTTAATGATGAGGGCGCGAAGCGTTTCCACCTGCCTATGGTCGTCAAACAGCAAGACTGTTTTCTTTACGATTTCAAGGATCAACCTTTAAAGCAAGTGCATACCATTCCAATAATTGATTTCATCTGGACGGAGGGGCTTAAACTCATGGAACGGCCTAATTCCATTCCTGCCATACTTCCACGCCTAAACAAAAAATATAAGGTGCCTGAGGATTCACCTGCCTGCCTTGTGTCTCAACCGAAGCCAGACTCGGTGATTACGCAGGCTGCCCAGAAGAGGTCACGTAACCCAGCTTCTCCTTTATCGTCACCGCCGGACCAGGAGGGTCGCCGCCTGGATACCATCGACAAAAAGTTCACCACGATGGCTGCAACTACGGTCAGGACGGCAAATTCCTTAGCCATCCTCGGCATATAAGACCGACAAATGTGGTCAGAGATTGAAGCTCTAGTCGATCTGATTCCTGAATCTTCAAAGGGAGAGGCACAAAAGATCGTACAAGAGGGTGAAAAGTTTTTGTCCGAAATTATAGACTGTGCCATTGATATTTCCTCAGCTGGTTTCAGGCAGCTGGCAGGTGCTGCTGTTTTAAGAAGGCAGGGCTGGCTTAAGGCTACGTCTTTTCGCCCTGAGGTACAGGCTAAGGTACTCGATTTACCATTCGATGGAGAGTCCCTCTTCGGCAAGCACGTGGAAGACGCTTTAGAGTCCATCAAAAAAGATACAGACACTGCTCGAGCCCTAGGTTCTCTCCTGTACAGGAAACAACCATTTCGTGGAGCACGTGGCAGGGCCACATCCTCCAATTTTTGGGGCTCATCCCAGTACCGCTGCTATGGTGATAACAAACAGCGTTATTCCAACCAAAACCAGAATAGGCAGTCCGATTCCAGGCCTTATAGGAGAAAAACCACCTACAGAGGAGGTAACACCTCTAAAAAAACAATGACTTTTCAAAATCCAAGCCTTATCGTGCTCAGCGAATTGGAGGTCGAATCTCCCACAACTTTTACGATTGGTCAAAAATAACTTCAGACCGTTGGGTCTTGGGTGTCATCTCAAAGGGCCACGCCCTGGAATTTCTCAAGTTTCCACCCAACCACCCACCCTCTGGTCCCCCACCAACACACTTAAAGGAACTGTTTGCACAGGTTGCAGTTATGATCCAAAAGGTAGCAGTCAAAGTGGTTCCTTGATTACAACAAGGGACGAATTTTATTCCCACTTATTTCTTATCAGAAAGAAATCGGGGGAGTGGCGACCGATTTTAGACCTCAGAGCCCTCAACAATTCATCAAGTCCCAAACATTTTGAATGCTAACCTTGCTGGAAATTTTGCAGTTCCTGAACCCCGGAGAGTTCCTCTCCACAATCGACCTCCAAGATGCATACTTTCATGTGCCAATCCATCAACGTCACAGGAAGTACCTTCGCTTCAAAGTAGGGTCAAAACACTTCCAATTCACAGTTCTGCCTTTTGGCCTTCGTTCCGCTCCGAGAGTCTTCACAAAGATCATGGCTCCGGTTGCGGTGTAACTACGCATACAAGGTATACAAATCTACCCTTATTAGGACGCTACTTGATTCAGGCACCAACCTTTCTTGCAGCACAACAACACACTCAGACTTGCCTGTCTGTCTTCAAAGCCTTGGGTCTTTCCATCAACCACGAGAAGTCAAATGTCCATCCAGCACAGCAAAGAGTCTTTCTGGGAGCATTGATCGACACTCATCTAGCGAAGGTGTTTGTTTCTCAAGAGCGCCAGGATCGCATTGCCAAATTGGTGGCTCTTCTACGCTCAAGAAAGTCAGTTTCTATCCGCATGTTAAAATCCTTCCTGGGCATGACCTTGTCCTGCATACCTCTAATCCCCAATTGCAGGTTGCACATGAGAGTTATCCAAGAATAATTGGACAAACAATGGAGGCAAGTCTCAGGGTCGTTCAACGACAAAGTCTTCCTGACCCCTCGCATTCAGGGTGCGCCGGAATGGTGGGCTCGCCTTCCAAACATTGCGACAGGGCGTACGTTTCAGGACTCCGCCCCCACGCTTACACTTACGATGGACGCTTCCTTGGAGGGTTGGGGTGCGCACCTCGAAGGATTATCCGTCAACGGCAAATGGACTGCGGACCAGCGCAAATGGCACATCAATCGGCTGGAACTCTTGGCCATCTTCCTCGCCCTGAAATTGTTCCGTCTGCTGGTGGACGGAGAATCTCTGTTGGTGCGTACACACAACACCACCAGTCAGACCCCCCAGGATATAGCGGCATAAAAGTGCCAATTTAGCGGCACAAAAATGTAAATTTAGCGGCACAAAAATGTAAATTTAGCGGCATTATTGCGGCACTTTATTTTACTCGAAAAGCATTCCTTTTCAGCCCTAAATCAATGGAATCTGTTTTAGCATAGTATTCCTCTTTGAAATAGGCATGGTTAAAGTTTCTGCAGCTCTACAGAAGCACAGCTCCAATCTACTAACCTACTAACCTTGTGGGAGGGGGCGTATTTCTCCCTGGGATTTTCTAGCGCCCATGAGTGCACCCCTGCCGGGGCACCACTTTCACCGCACCCTGGGTGCAGTCTCACAGCTCCCCTTTGCTCCTGGGTGCAATCACACAGACCCCCATCTCTCCCTAGGTGCAGAGGTACAGCCTCTTCTTGTGTTGCGTGCCTTTTATGGGTAGTGCTGACAGGGCAGACATCTCGCAATAATCATCCTTTAGAACCAGGTTCCCCAGTTCCAAATTCAGTCGCTCTGACCATGGAGTCACATCCTCTCCCCCACTAAACACCATACCGCCCACTGAGAGAAACTTGCACTGCCTCAACTATAACCCAATTGTGCCCGCTATAAACACCTGGATGCGGCTCAATTTAAATTACACACTAGACAAGAGCAATATCCTGCCTACAAAAAAAAGTAACATTATCCTGGAAAAAGCAAATACTCATAGGGAATACAAAATTAAGTAAAGCATGTGAAATGTAAGCAGGAAAAACATGGTTACTTTAACACTTTTACACTCACTATTCAGAAATCAGTGAGTGCTTTTGCCTGAAAAGTTAAGGGCACGGAATGGACCCATTTCAATGTCCATTGCTTATATCCTTACAGAATGTAAGCAGTATAATAAAAAGACCCATTCCCTGAACACCGAGACGCAATACACATTTTGTTTTCCAATCCATGTGTTGCAGTACCTCCAGCACTGGTGCACTAGTTCCCCGCTCGGGGGAAAACAACGCTATTCAAAAGAAGACAAGTAAACAAAAGTAGAGCTTCACTGGCAAACTCTGTAGAGTGGTGCAAATGTGTTTGGGTATGAATGAAATCAATCTGCCCACTTTGCTATCACTCGGTTTTGCTTTATTTAGTTATTTTTCATGTTTTGAACCTTTCTTTCCCACAGCTTCACTGTGGAACATTGCTTTCATTGGGCCGATACTGTCCAGTACGTAGTACACGGCACTTTTTTATATTGAGAAAGAGTACCGGCACTTCTCCGAAACAAGCAGGTACTAGAGTACCTGCACTTCTATTTATCCATTTCAAGCACTGCTTTGGACTAGTAAAATATTACAAAAAGACGTCAATTACAATGTTTTTCTTTTTTGGATCCATTTCACAAGGAAACAAATCACCGAACGAAGAAAAGACAGGGGGAGAACCGTTTCTGAAGGCAGGGATTTCAGTAAGAGAGAAGCTGCTACACAAAGAGAGGGAAGAAAAGGGATGGAAGAAAGAAAGGGGGGAGGGCAGTTGAAGCGGCAAAGCAGACAGTGTATTCTGTGCGCAAGAAGGAAAAGACAGTCCTTTCCCTTCTCTGCGCGCCCCTCTCGTCCCGGCGCTGAAATCGTAATTTTGACATTCTTTCCAGTCAAGCCTGCAAGCTGAAGAGAAGCGATACTTTCCTCGCCTCGCTCCTCTTTCATAACTTTTGTAAATAATTGAGGAAGCAGCGCATCAAATACGGTTGTAAAGCTGCTGTTTCACGGGATGACGTATAAACGGCATGAGGTATGGGCGCACAGCCAATAAAATTGCATCATTTTTTCATGTCTACCGGGAGAGTTATTTTCGCGGGCAATTTGGTAAATATCGCACCCGTCGCGCTTACCAGCTGATTTCGAGATTTTTTCGTGACTCGCGAAATGCTGGAGGGTCTGACCAGTATGCACTACCTCAACGAGCAAGGGGGTACGAGATCTCTTCTGCTCTCCAGACAGGAACAACAGATCTGGGAATGGGCAATACAGCATCGAGTCCAATTAACTGCAGTGCATGTACCGGGCGTCTCCAACGCCCTTGCAGACTCTCTCAGTCGATCGGCCACGGACAATCACGAGTGGGAACTTCATCAGCCAACTTTGGAGTATGTCTTTCGCCGGTGGGGCCAGCCGGAGCTGGATCTCTTTGCGACTCCACTCAACCGCAAATGCCTACGTTACGCAAGCTGTCATCCCCACAAAGGGTTGAGCGGCAATGCATTTTCGATCAACTGGTCGAAAGGATTCATGTACGCTTTTCCACCGATCCCTCTTCTTCCTCGCCTCCTGCGCAGGATGAGAATGCAACCTTGTCAAATCCTGTTGATTGCGCCCAGGTGGCTGCGTCGACCGTGGTTCACGGATCTCCTTCTTTCCCAGTGCTATCCGATCCCTCTCCGCCCACTGCCGCACCTTCTCACCATGAACCATGGGCAGATTTGCCATCCAGACCCGGCATCTCTCCAGCTTCACGCTTGGAACCTGAGCACCGCGAGTTTGCCCATCTTAATATTGATCCTGACTGCAGAAAGGTCCTTGCTCACGCAAGGGTATTTTCCACCATCAAAACCTATAAATTGAAATGGAAGCGGTTTTGTGTTTGGTGCCACTCGCAGAACATTGATCCTATGCTTGCTACCCCTGAGCAAATATTGCCTTTCTTCCTCCTTTTGGCAAAGTCAGGACTATCACATTCCACTCTCAAGGTCTTCCTGGCTGTACTTTCCCGTTTCCGACATGATGGTTCCACATCTCTGTACTCCTCTCGGATCATTCGTCAATTCTTTAAAGGTCTCTTCCGGATGTTTCCACCAGTCCGGCGTCCTCCACCTTCTTGGCTTCTGAATCTTGTCTTAGCCCAGCTTCTTAAGCCGCCATTTGAACCTATCCATTCACCTGATTTAAAATTCCTTACTTGGAAAGTTTCTCTCCTCCTCGCACTCATGGCGAGTGAGCGACATGCAGGCGTTTACCATTCAGCCACCATTTCTTCAGTTTTCAAAGGACGCTGTTGTGCTCCGTACAAACCCTAAGTTTATACCAAAGGTACCTTCAGACTTCCACCTTAACCTGTACTACTCAAAACTTTTTCCCCTAACCCTCAGTCTCCTGCTGAGCGTTCTCTTCATTCCCTGGACCTCAAACGATGCCCCATATTCTATATCCAACGCACTGCTGCCTTTAGAAATTCAGACCAGCTCTTTGTGGCTTATGGACGGATGCGCAAGGGACATCCAGTTACTAAACAAACCATTGCTCGTTGGATTTCTTCTGCCATCAACGGGCTGGCAAACCTCTTTCCGCTCCGGTGCGAGCACACTCGACAAGGGCAGTGGCTTCATCTACTGCTCTGTTTGCTGGAGTGCCTCTGCATCAGATATGCAGGGCAGCAACGTGGTCCAACAGGCACACATTCACGAGGCACTACCGTCTGAAGACAGCTAACGCTGCGGTCACTGCTGTGGGTCAAGCGGTGCTGCGAAATCTCTTCAAATAGAAGTTGAGCCTCTGTTGCTTCCCGCCTCTGTCATAAAAGGTTTTTCTTGTGCATTTCTGTAAATGTTGCAAATGTGTATTTATATCATTATCTTTCATTACTGCCTTTTATGACTTTTAATATGAGGGCGTACTGCTTTCTATTTTTATTCAAGCTTGTGAAACTATGAAAGAAACCCTTAATATTGGAGAAGAACAAAAGTTACTTACCTGTAAACTGTGGTTCTCCAGTATTGGTGTCTTTCATAGATTCACATGTGACCCACCCTATCTCCCCTCAGAGGCTCTCTACTCCTCCTGCACTTTTGGTCTCTTTGGTGCTACGAAAATCTGAGGGCTTGAGCTTCTGAGGAGAAGGTTCTAGAGGGTGCTGCAGCCTGATTGGCTAGAATGTGGACTATTATAATGACATGGATATGCTAATAAAGTGAATTATGCCTCTATACTTTATATGGGTCAATGTTGTTCTATGGTACTTTAAGGTTTTATTTCCTTTAGATATATCTTGATATCTATTTATTTATATATATATATATATATATATATATATATATATATATGTACTTTATGTATATATGTTTCTTACTACTATTTTATGTACCGTGGGACTCCCACTTCGACGACGGGGAATTATTCAAACATGTGAATCTATGATATACACCAATACTGGAGAACCACAGTTTACAGGTAAGTAACTTTTGTTCCTCTCTTCTTCTCGTCCCCCCACTGTTAAATAAAAAAAAAGCCTCTCATTCACGCTCCTTCTCTGGAAAGACCCCCAGCATTTGGAATGCCCTCCCCAAAGATCTAATATGTACCCCTTCCTATATCAGTTTCAAACAAGTCCTTAAAATACACCTGCACAACAAATATTGGGGTACCTAATCCCTCTCCTACCATACTTGTTCTACACTCCCCTCCTCCCTTAAACACTTCTTCTTCCCCCCCTCTGCTTCACACTTCCCCAACCTGACCCCCTCCACCCTACTTCCCTCTTTTCCCATCCTAACTTCTCCCCTCCCTCACCTTCTCACATACTTAATCCCTTCTGTGTTATTCTGATCACTGTACCTACCCTTATGGACTGTTATAAAATGAAGCATTTATACATGGTGGACTGAAAGTCAATTGAGCAATATAGACAATAACAGTATATCAATTGTTCTGTATTTTTCCCTAAATAGTTTTTATGCAAATGTAAAGCGCTCTGATACCCCCCGGTGAAGCTAGCGCTATATAAAACTTCTTAAATAAATAAAAACTATGCTCTTGTAATTGATGTAACTTGTAACGCAACGATCCTAAATGTAAAGCGCTCTGATACCCTCCTGGGTCTCTCTGATACCCTCTTGGGTCTAGTTGCGCTGTATAAAACTTTATAAATGAAAAATAAAAAAAAGTATTGTAGGTGTCTGGTAGGTAGGTGGGAGGTCATGCGTTTTTTTATGTACACAGGTCCCTCATTGTGCAGGGCTTTGAATGTATGGACCAACATCTTGAACTGGCATCTCTTCTGGATCAGGTGCCAGTGTAGCTTCTTGAGGTGAGGTGTGATATGGGTTTGTTTGGTGAGATCTAGAATGAGTCTAGGCGCTGAGTTTTGTACAGTCTGTACTCCCTTCAGGAGGCAAGTGGTGATTCCTACATAGAGCATGTTCCCATAGTCCAGCCTGCTGGTGACGAGGGCCTGCGTGAAGGCCCTTCTGGAGTTCACTGGGAGGTGCCTGAAGTTCTTTTGCTGCAGGCATAGGGTGTGGAAGCAGACAGATGAGACTGGCTTTACCTATTTCTTCATGTATAGCTTGCTGTCTAAGATGATGCCGATATTTCGGACATGGTCGGGGGTGGGGGGTGGGCAGATTTCAGCCAGCCACCACGCGTCGTCCCATGGAGACATGTTGTTCCCAAAGATGAGTGTTTCCATGTTGAGCTTAAGACAGTTGTCCTTCATCCTTTCTTTGACATTCATCATGCATCTGTGGAAGATGGCTCTGGTGGTGAAAGGGTCTTCTGACAGCGAGAGGATGAGCTGGCTGTCGAAGATTATGTTAAGTCTGTACGAACTAAGTGGCAGCAGGATCTGACACTGAA
Organism: Lissotriton helveticus; assembly: GCF_964261635.1. Taxonomy (NCBI): domain Eukaryota; kingdom Metazoa; phylum Chordata; class Amphibia; order Caudata; family Salamandridae; genus Lissotriton; species Lissotriton helveticus. The sequence continues at coordinate 1,511,482,642 of NC_136065.1, forward strand.
CACCCTGAACTAACGTTGAATGTGCTGGAGGCTATTTCAGGGATCCGCACGTCCCTTGAACAGAGAATGGACACGATCTCGACTGACGTAACCCTCATCAGGGCAGACATGACAAAAATCAACTCCAGTCTTCTGGGAGATACCTCGCAATTGCAGCAAGACGTTAAGGAGCTCCAAGACTTTCGGAAATATGCTGAAGATAAACTCGACGACTATGCAGGTCGAACCAGGAGAAATAACATTTGCATTATTGGGGTGCCAGAGAAGATGGAGGGGCCATCCGGGGACCAATTTGAAAAATACCTCGTACTTAACCACTTGGCAACCAAAGGGACTTTCCAAATTATTTGTGGTAAAAAGGGCGCACCGAGTACCTGGTGGTCGACTGCGACCTGGTGCGCCTCAGCACCCAATACTGGGCAGATTGCTGAATTTCAGAGATAGGGATGTGATACTCCAGAATGGCACCACCTCTTCGCTATCAGAACGCAGAGGTCTCCTTCTTTCCGGACTTCACCCTGCGAGTACAAAAACAACTGAGGTCGTTCATCAAGGTGAAAAAGAAGCTACGCGACAAAGGGGTGTAGTATGCCACGCTGTTCTCAGCCAGGTGAAGAGTGGAGGCAGAGGGTAAGGCGTAGTTTTTTTAACACCCTGAGGATGCTGGGGACTGGTTGGAGGGCTGGAGAGGTGCGAAAGGACATAATGTCTGATGAGTGGCATTCAGAACTAAGCTTATCGCCTGCTCTGTCTTGGGGTGTGCAGTACTATTGATTGGCCTGCCTTGACTATTTATGCACACTCCGCAGATTGGGGGTGTGCGGGGAGGATATTCTTTTAATATCTATCTTGTGCTGAGGCACATGCTTTCCACTGGTTTCTTATTTCTGAGGGAGTACAGAGCATTGAACAAGAGTGGGGGTTGGGGTGGCGGAGCTTTCACACCTACAGTTTACTTCCTTTTGTTAATTGTTCAGGCGACAGGCAAACTACATTGTTTATTTGATGGGCAGTTTGAGGCCCAATGTGCAGGGGAGTTGGGTTGGGAGGGATTGTTATTGTTTTTTCAAAGCTCAGAGATGAAGGCATTGTTTCTCCGTAGGCAGGGGAGGAATTAATAATCCACAGGTATGCAGATGACCACGCCTTAGACTGATGAGCTGGAATGTCAATGGTCTAGGGTACAAAGTGAAACTTTGTATAGTCTTACAGCACATTAAAAGGTATTCGCCAGACATAGTGTTCCTCCAGGAGTCCCATCTGGCAGGTAACTCCTGTCAGGCCATGAATAGATGGGGGTCTAGATTGATGGTGCACTCTGGTTTCTCTTCAGGTTTCAGGGGGGTGGGCATTATGCTTCAGAAGTCTATACCACTCATGGTACATCATATGTGGACGGACGAGCTAGGCAGGTATGCAGTCATCACCGGGCAGTGGGAGGGTAGAACATTAACACAAATGACAATTTACGTCCCACCTGGCTTACAGGGCCACACTTACAAAGACGTAGGGACCATAATGTTGTCGTTCCCGGAGGGTCACCTCGTTGCGGATGGAGATTTCAACTCCGTAGTATCGGGCGCTGTTGACCACCCTCCTCCACGTGACATTGGCCCTTCGCAAAGATGGCCCCCAGATTTCATTGAGGCAATGGGCCTGGTGGATGTATGGAGGTTGTATCACCCTACCAGTCACCAATATACTTTCCATTCAGGAGCGCACAACAGTCTCTCCCACATTAACTACCTTCTTGTACCGGCATCCCACATTAGTTGCGTCCGGGTAGTTAGACATTTAGCGAGGGAAATATCTGGTCACTCCACCCTCTGGGCTGAATTAGTCTTAAACGAGAAAATGGTCTGTAGAATTGCTCTGATTAACTCCTGGTACCTGCCTAATCTGGTGGTCAAGAAGGCCCTCCTTCAGGCCATGGATTGCTACTTCTTGGAGAATATAGGAACAGATACATCACAACAAACTCTCTGGGAGGCTTTCAAATTGGTACTTAGGGGACAAATACTCTCACTTATAGCAGGAGTCCGGAAAGAAAAGGTAAAAGACCTGGTTCAAGTGGAAACAGATATCCTCCGACTGAAGGAAGGGAGCGACAGGGAGGCTGCAGGTAATAAACTGCATGAGCTCAGGCTCGAGAGGGAGGAATACAAGTCCATTGCCACTGACGTGGCCAAAACATTGGTCAGGGAAAAAGAGGGCAGGATATACGACTTGGGTGACCAGGCCGGCAAGCTCCTCACCTGGATTGATAGGAGGGAACTGGTGAGTCGCCTTGTTCCAGAAATCACAGATGCACCGGGGGTAATAACAGATCCGCAGGCAATTGTTAATGAGTTTGCCGAACATTGCCACCAAGTATACCACACAAGCTCTAACTTGTCGAAGGAGGACTCGGGGGCACTGCTTGTGGACATACGATTTACTGCTCTGTCATCTGATGAACGGAAGTCCTTAGATAGTGCTCTCACAAATGACGAGGTTGCGAAGGCGATCAGAAACCTCCATTCCGGTAAGGCACTAGGCCCAGACGACCTGCCAGTAGAACTGTACAAGTTAAAGCCTGATTCCGTCGCCTCACATCTACGGGCAATGTTTGAGGAGAGCAAGGAGAAGGGAATGCTTCTCCATGACCAGCGGGTAGCTACCTAAGTGACAATCTATAAGGAAGGTAAGCCCAGGGATAAGTACTCATCGTGCAGACCTATTTTCCTGTTGAATGCGGAGCCCAAAATCTTGGCCAAACTGCTGGCGAGTCGCTTGACCCAAGTTCTTAGTCAACTGGTTCACCCTGATCATTCGGGCTTTATGTCTCATCGTAATACAGCACTGAATTTGCGGAGGCTGCATGGCATGTTGGGCATAATCGAAACGATTCAGGAACCGGCAGTGGTAGTATCATTTGATGCCATAATGGCATTTAACACCATCAAATGATCATATCCTTTAACAGTCCTGACATAGCTGGGTTTCGGACCCAAATGTATTGACTGCGTAAGGCTGCTATTTGCCGAGCCCATGGCACAGGTAGTGGTCAACAGCAAGAAGTCGGAGGTGTTTGCGTTGGGTTGTGGGACACGTCAGGGCTGTCCGCTATTACCACTGTTATTTGCAATCTCCCTTGAACCATTAGCAGCATGAATTCGTAAAGATCCGATAATCCGTGGCCGCAAGTGGGCAGACACTTGGGGGTCCCCATCTACGTACATGCGGATGACATTCTCTTATATCTTGCCTCCCTCAAGACCTCGCTTCATAGAGTCATCAACATATTTATACATTTCTGGAAGAATTAAGGATATAGTATTAAATGGATCAAGTCCGTAATATATGTCTTCAGTGGTGAGCCCCCACCCCATCCAAAAACTGCCCAATCCAGGTGGTCAGGGACGGCTTCCAGTATCTGGGTATCTTCATATCAGCAGACCCAAAGACGCAATACGACCGTAATTTGCTTCCCTCCCTCGAGAGATTGAGACGAGATGTGGCGCATTGGAGGGCACTCCCTTTGTCTCTGCTGGGAAGAGCAACACTTTTTTAAATGATGGCTTTGCTACGTTTCCTATATGCCCTGCAGAACCACCCTGATCTAATCCCAGCAGGATATTTTAAAGAAATTGAAGGCCTTCAAAGAGAGCTACACTGGGAGGGCAGGCCACGTATAGCCTTACAAAAGCTAGTACTGTCATGGTATGACGGTGGGATAACTCTCCCAGACATCAAAAAATATTATTGGGCTTCTCATCTGGCCGCAATCAATGACAGTACATATCGGTGCTGGGATGATCCAGGGTATAGGATGGACAAATGGCTGCTCCCAGGAAGCAATTTCAACAGGGCCATATATTCCAAAACTAAAATGTTTCTACTCACCGGGCCAACTAGGCACTCAGTGCAAGTCTGGAAGGCAGCGAAGAGAAGTTGGGGTGGGACCAGAAGCTCACTCGAGCCGCTCGTTTGTGGGACCCTGAGCAGTTAGGAACCCTGCGGGCATCTAAAGGCTTTGAGATGTGGGATCTGATCGGGATCTCAAAGATGGGAGATCTGTGGCAGAAGGGGACGATGGTGTCATTTGCCGCCCTGAAAAACAGATTACGGATTAGCTGACAAAGAATATTTCCGGTATTTACAGGTGCTAGATGGTTACATGCCCACAAAAGCAATCTCCCTCACCTACAAGAAATTAATAAATAACACTTCCTATCCTCTCGTTTTGATAAGGGGGCAGTGGGAGAGAGATGGATTAGAACTCGACGACAAAGAGTGGCAGGAGGCAGTAGCACCCCCGAGAGAAGTCATGATTTCTTCCAGTCTCCGCCTGGTTCAGCTGAAGATCTTAAATAGACTCTATGTGTCAGGGTCCAGACTTGTTCGCATGGGGCGAGTAACTGATGGATTATGCAGGAGGCAATGTGAGCAGGAAGGCACATTCATGCATATAATATGGGATTGTGCAGGTATTCAGACTTACTGGAAGGGGCTACATGAGTGTATGAATGAAGTGCTCAAAGTAAGACTCAGACCTGAAGCCAAACGATGTCTATTGAATGTCTGGGAACCTACCGATTTAAACAGCAAAGGGAAGATTTGGGTCACATTGGGGCTGTTGGTGGCTAAGAGAAACATCGCCCGGCTGTGGGGCTCTGGAGTGTTGCCCACATTGGCTACCTGGATGGCAGACATGGATTGGTGCATGCTTAGAGAAAAGACATTGTATGTTGCACGGGGGTGTCCCAAAAAGTGGTCTGCAATTTGGGACAAATGGAAGTCCTTACCTCTGAAGAACCTCGAATGCCTTGAGTCCCTACTTTATCTGTAATACCGCTGTGGTTCATCGAAAAATGATGTCTATGTAACAGAATGCTGAGCTATTCCTCCTTTTGTATTCAGAAATGTCATTTTTCTCTGTTTAATAAAAAGATTTATTGGAAAAATAAAAAATCTGTACTAACTGACGCTGTTGGCCGGGGGGGGGGGGGGGAGGGGGCAGGGGGCTTGAGGGGTTCATGTATGTGTTGAAGAAGGTGGGGCTGAGGAATGCTCCTTGGGGAACGCCGCAGATCTTCTTTGGTTTCAGGGTGAAAGGTGGGAGAGAGATTCTCTGGGTTCTTCTGGTGAAATATGAGGCACTCCATTGAGGGCATCTCCCGGGATTCTGATGTGGTGGAGTCTGTTGATCAAGATATGATGGGAGACGGTGTTGAAGGCTGCTGACGGGTCCAGGAGAATGAGGGCTGCTGTTTCCCCATGCTCCAGGAGGGCTCTGATTTCATCAGTGGCTGTGATCAGGGATGTCTTGGTGCTGTGGTTGGCTCGGAATCCATATTGAGAGGTGCCCAGGCGGTTGTTGTGTTCCAGGTTTTCGGTGAGTTTCTGGTTGATTGCCTTCTTTGTGAGCCTTTGATGGAAATTGGAGAAGGGAGATGGGCCAGTAGTTCTTCGGTTCTGCTGGGTCGGTGGAATGTTTCTTTAGAACGTTTCCAGTCCTCAGGGATGGAGGCATTCAAGACTTTCTTGAGATCATCACCAATTGTCTTGTTCCTGAAGTTTAAGATGTGGGGGGACAGGGATCTGTGGGTGCTTCTGAGTGCACAGAGTTTGTGATGGAGATTGTGGCTTGAGTAGTGAGAGGGTCCCAGTGGGTGAGCAGGTGTTCAGTGTTTGTGTCCGTGGGTATGAGCACGCTGATGATGTCGGTGGGGGAGGGTTGGGGTTCAAAGTTTTCGTAGATGTTTGATATCTTGTTGTCGAAAAAGTTTGGTAGGTTGTCACACAGTTCTTGGGAGGGAGAGATTTAATTCCCGGCAGCTGCGAGATTGGAAAACTCCTTCACGAAGGCAAAGAGCACCTTGCTGCGGCTTGTGCTGGTTTCAATGATGTCTGCTAGTGCATGCTTCTTTGTTTCTTTCAGGAGGAGGCGGTGGTGCTGGTTTAGTGCTGTCTTGAAGGTGATGGGGACTCCTGTCTCTTTGCTTGTGCGCCACTTCCTTTCTAGTTTCCTGCAGTTGCATTTGGTTGATTTCACCTCTGTGGTGAGCCACCTGACTCTTCTGGCAGGTCCTTTGGATTTGGTTAGTATGGGGCAGGGGATTATGTCAGCACATTCTGTGATTCACTGGGAGAAGTTTTTCACAGCCTGATCAGGGTTGGATGTTGTGCTTGAGAGGTGTGAGTTGAGAGTGTTGTTCCACTGGTCTTTTGATAACTTTTTCCAGTGTCTGTATGTGGAGATGGGGGGGCATGGTGCCAGTGTTGGTAGATCCTGAAATGATGAAGTGGACGCTGTAGTGGTCAGTCCAGGTGAGCTGTGAGACATGAGTCTACTTGTCTCTGTTGCTGCCAGTGAAAATGCGGTCAAGCATGTGTCCTGCTATGTGGGTAGGGTTGGTGATAAGTTGCTTGAGGCCGATGTTGCACATGCTTTCCAAGAGGTCGTTGTCTTGGTGTCACTGGGGTTGTCGAGGTGGAAGTTAAGAACCTCTAGGAAGATGTAGTGCTCTGAGTCGATAGCAAAAGGGGCAATGAGGTCAGGGATGGGGTTGCAGAAGCAGGGGTGTGGTGCTGGTGGTATGAAGGCGAGGGTGCCTCTGATGGTGCTTTTTCCATCTGTGTGGAGTTGGACGTTAGGATACTCCATTGTCTGAGTCGAGTCAGAGGAGGTCATGCAGCGGATGGTGTATTCGTGGATGATGGCAGTTCCACCTCTGTGTTTGTTGGTTTAGTCCTGGTGTCTTTTCTTTTAGAATCGGAGGTGGCGATGGTGATGACCGGCAAGTTTCAGTCAGGTCTCTGTGAAGAAGATGGGTAGAGGAATGAGATTGTGTCCCTGAGCTCCTTGGTGTGTTTGCCAAGCGATCGTGGATTGAGTAGGATGCACTGGAGTTGTACTGCGGCAGTCTCTGTTGGCATGGTGTATGCAGTCATGTTTGCGGTGTCTCTGACGTTGCTGGTCGATTCGATGGGTGTTGCAGGTGAAGCATTATTGCTGGCAGGAGAACCGTGCTCTGGTGGTGCATGGAGATCTGCGGCAGCAGTTGTTGTTGAAGCGTCCACGATCTAGCACTGGGGTGGAAGAGCCAAGATTCCTGGAGCTAGGCAGCATCCAGGCACGGATGGGCTCAGACAAGGTTTATCTATATAGTTCATAGACACTAAAAATGACATAGCCACCAGGTCCCAATTGGAAATCACAGCTTATTAAATGTAATAAGGAATCCCCAATGTGATACAAAGGGAGGGGTAGGCCTTATAGTAGTGAAAAACAAACATTGGAGTTTTTCACTACCAGGACATGCAAATCTCAAGAGTAATCTTTTAATTACAAAGCACCTGCCCTCTGGGCTACCTAGGGCCTACCCCAGGGGTGGGCGTATATGTCATTAAAGGGGAGTTCAAGGCTTGGCAAGGACGTTTGAATGGCAAGTTGATATGGCGGTTTAAAACTGCATTGAGGCTGAATTGGCAGGACTGGGAATGTTTTATAGTGTTACAAATTTAAGTGTCACAAACAGTGCTGTGGGCCTACTAGTAGTATTTAATTTGCAGTCCCTGGGCACAAGTAGGTCTTCTAGGGCATTAAAAGTAATTTAAATAAGTCAATGGGGTATAAGCCAATTTCACCATGTTTTAAGGAGAGAGGACAAGCACTTTAGCACTGGTTAGCAGTGGTAAAGTGCACAGTCCTAATTCCAACATAAATAAGTTTAGCAAAATGGAGAATAGGCAAAGCGATTGGGAGGGGACCACCCTAAGACTGACAGGTCTAACAATCCGGAAAAACAAATTTGATCAAGAAACAAAGATTAAAAAGTTTTCCAATGCCCTTTTGATATTGAAAGTAAAAAAGAAATATGTGGTAGTGAGAAAACAATAGGAAATATTCCAGGACTTCATAGTTAAAGTTTAGATACCAATAAATGCACACATTCAAATATCCTAAAGGAACGTGCAATGGAAAATATACAATTTATGAGGTACGCTACATTCAAATTCTACAATGTAATTCAGTTAACCCCTCCTATGCTCATGACGGAATGGCTCCGTCATGAGCATAAGTGCCAGTGTGCTCATGACAGAACCATTCCTTCATGAGCACATATTTAAAAAATCCCTCTGCTGTAAACAGCTGAGGGATTTCCCTTTTTTTTTGCTTTGGGAGGTGGGGAAAGAGCTGCCCCAACCTTCCAAAACATACTAGATGTTTTCATTGTAATGGCTATCACACGCATTGCGCGCTGTCATCATTACAATGAAAACTTAACTGAAACTTAGTTTCAGTTTTACAGCTTTGGTGCTTGTGGGGCTATCTCAGCACCCAAGCACTGAAAACATGGGAGAGGTATAGTTGGAAAGGGGAGAATCTCCCCTTTCCAATGGTACTCTTCCCTAGTGGATCCCTGCTTGGGGATCACCCCAGGAGGGCGATCCCCAAGCAGGGATCCACCCACTAGCCACCAGGGAGGGTGGAGTGGCCCCTTGGGCAAGGAGCTTTGTTCCCCCTATGCAATTGCAACCATGCCCAAAAAATGCCAGTCTTTCTGCCCCCCCTTACCCCCCCTGCCCAGGAGACAGATTTGGGCACTAGCCCCTGATCTGCCCCCCAGGGGGCATCAGAGAGCACACTAGGCGCCGCAATTATGCTGGCTTTTTTATGCATGGAGGTGGCCGAGAATGGGCATACTAATGGCCCTAGTGCAGTCGACACATAAGGAAACCTAGCAAATCTCTACATTTTTTTAAACTAGACACCTAGGGGAATCCAGGATGGGTTGACTTGTGTACCTCTCACTAGGTTCTGTTACCCAGAATCCCTTGCAAACCTCAAACTTAGTTTAAAAAACACATGTTCCTCACATTTCTGTGATGGAAAGTTCTGGGATCTGCGTGGATCCACAAAATTCCACCCACCGCACATTCCCCAAAGTCTTCCGATAAAAATAATCCCTCACTTGTAGTGCCTGCGACAGGAATTGTCCAAAAACGCAACGTGATCACACCATTTTTTCACAGTGAAAACGGACCCTCTTTTTGCAAAGTGCCTAGCTGTAGATTTTGAACCCTGGCTCTACCGGCACCTAGGGAAACCTAGCAAACCTATACATTTTTCACAACTAGACAGTCTTGTCTGGCTCTCACCAGGCTCTGTTACACAGAATCCCTGGCAAACCTCAAAATGTGTTAAAAAAAACACATTTTCTTTACATTTCTCTGGTGGAAAGTTCTGGAATCTTTGTGGATCCACATAATTCCACCCAACCCGCATTCCTCAAAGTCGTCGGAGAAAAATGGTACCTCACATGTGTGGGTAGGCCTTGTGCCCACAACAGGAAACTGCCCAAAACGCAACGTGGACACACCACATTGTACGGGTGAGAAATGACCCTTTCTTTGCAAAGTGCCCAGCTGTAGATTTTGAGCCCTAGCTCTGCCGACACCTAGGGAAACATAGCAAACCTATACATTTTTGAAAACAAGACACCTAGGGGAATCCAGGATGGGGTGCCTTATCTGGCTCTCACCAGGTTCTGTTACCCAGAATCCCTCGCAAACTTCAAAATGTGTCCAAAAAAACACATTTTCCTCACATGAATGTGGTGAAAAGTTCTGGAATCTACGTTGAGTCACAACATTCCACCCACCCCGCATTCCCCAAAGTCTCCTGAGAAACATTGTACCTCACTTGTGTGGATAGCCCTAGTGCCGGCGACGGGAAACGGCCCAAAACGCAATGTGGACACAATACATTTTCACAGTGAAAACTGACCCTTTTTTTGCAAAGTGTCTAGCTGTAGATTTTGAACCCTAGCTCTGCCGGCACCTTGGGAAACGTAGCAAACCTATACATTTTTTTAAACTAGACACTCAGGGGAATCTAGGATGGGGTGACTTGTCTGGCTCTCACCACGTTCTGTTACCCAGAATCCCTTGCAAACCTCAAAATTTGTTAAAAAAAAATAATTTAAAGAAAGCTAAAAAACACATTTTGCTCATGTTTCTGTGGTGGAAAGTTCTGGAATCTGTGGATCCACAAAATTCTACAAAGCCCGCATTCCCCAAAGTCTTCGAGAGAAATGGTACCTCACGTGTGTTGATGGGTCAGGTACCCGCGACAAGCAAGGACCCAAAACCTATTGAGGCAACATAAAAATTACCTATCACAAAACAACGTGATTTTGCAAGGGGAGGTCCCATGAGTTATTGGCCGGGGCTCGACGGCCATCTAGGGAAACCTACCAAACCCACACATTTCTGAAAACTAGACACCTGTCGGAGTCCAGCAAGGTATGACTTGTGTGGGTCCCCTAACATTTCCCTACAGAGACTCCCCTGCAAACATCAAATTTAGATGAAAAAAATCACTTTTTTCTCCAATTTCGGTGTGGGAAAGTTTTGGAATCTGCGTGGATCCACACATTTCCTTCTACACAGCATTCCCCCAGGTCTCCCGATGAAAATAGCACCTCACTCGCGTGGGTGGGTCAAGTACCCGCGACAGGCAAGGACCCAAAACCTATTGAGGTGACATAAAAATGACCTATCACAAAACATCCTGGTTTTGCAAGGGGAGGTCCCATGAGTTTTTAGCCCCAGGCTAGGCGGCCACCAAGACAAACCTACCAAACCCACACATTTCTGAAAACTAGAGACCCAGGGAAGTCTAGGGAGGTAGTGATTGCGTGGGTCCCCCAACCTTTTCCTACCCAGAATCCCCTGCAAACGTCAAATTTCGCTGAAATATTCACTTTTTTCTCAAATTTCTGGGTGGGAAAGTTCTGTAATCTATGTGGATCCACAAATTTCCCACCACCCAGTGTTCCCCCAGGTCCCCCAATACCAATGATACCTCACTCGCGTGGGCGGGTCAAGTACCGTGACAGGCAAGGGCCCAAAACGTATTGAAGAGACATCAAAATTACCTATCACAAAACAGCCTTGTTTTTTTTGCAAGAGGGGTCACCTGGGTTTTTGGCCTTGGGCTCGGTGGCCATCTTGGAAAACTGCCCAACCACACTAGACACCCGGGGGAATCCAGAGAGGTATGGCTTGCTTGGGTCCCCAAACATTTTCCTACCCAGAATGACCTGCAAACCTCAAATTTAGCTGGAAAAAAATCACTTTTTTTCTCAAATTTCTGGATGGGAAAGTTCTGGAATCTATGTGGAACCACAAACTTTCTACTTCCCAGCGTTCCCCCAGGTCTCCTGATAAAAATGATCCCTCACTCGTGTGGGTGGGTCAAGTACCCGCGACAGGCAAGGGCCCATAACGTATTGAGGAGATATCAAAATGGCCTATCACAAAACAACTTGCTTTTGCAAGAGTGGTAACCTGAGTTTTTGGCCCCTGGCTCGCCGGCCATCTTGGAAAACTACCAAACCCACAAATTCTTGAAAACTAGACACCCGGGGAAGTCCAGCGAGGTATGGCTTGTGTGGGTCCCCAAATGTTTTCCTACGCAGAATGCCCTGCAAACATCAAATTTAGCTGAAAAAAACACATTTTCCACATATTTTTGTGTGAAATCAATGTGCCAGCTCACATAAGTGACGTACCATTATTCTCTGACTTTGGGGAACGCGGGGTGGGTTGAATTTTGTGGATCCACGCAGATTCCAGAACTTTCCACCACAGAAATTGGAGGAAAATGTGAGTTTTGTTTACAATTTTTTAGGTTTGCAAGGGATTCTGGGTAACAGAACCTGGTGAGAGCCAGTCCAGTCACCCCGTCCTGGTTTCCCCTGGGTATCTAGTTTTCAAACATGTATATGTTTGCTAGGTTTCCCTAGGTGCTGGCAGAGCCAGGGTTAAACAAGCATTTACAATGCAATAGGTCTCGCATTGGCAAGAGTTTGATCTATTGGCATTGTAAATGACAATGACTTTAATTTATGTGTTGGTTTTTAAAACAGATAAATATAAGGCATTGCGATTTACAATGCCAATAGCTCAATCACTCGCAAATGCGAGACCTATTGCATTGCATAGGATTAATTCTAAAAGCGCCCAATGCCGTGCTTTCACTTTAATGGCGGCCACGCCACTTTCTTTTGACGCGCCGCATCTAAAAGGTGCACAGCCACCAATAAAGTGAAAGCGTGGCATGGGGCGCATAAAAAAAAATGTCAAGCAGGGTGGCCAACCGTGAAGCAGCATAGCGCTTGCAGAAGAGCTGCACTGTGCAAAATGTAAAGAAAGGCGTGTGGCAGCAGCATCTTCCAAAGATAAGTCGCAGCGTCCATGATCGGCGACATGCTGCTGGAAAACAGGCTGGGTTACGGAGAGCCTGTCATGCCTGCAACAGCAGCTAGAATAAAGACATTAAAGAAAACAGTGATCACAGACTGTAGATAAAAAAAAACATGTAACAACACAAGTAAAAAGTACGGTCCTCATGAGAGGTTACAAATGCATAGAAGGAGGTACTAAAGATGACTACTAAGTCTATTCATGAATCAAAAGCAACCATTTAGAAAGGACAGTAATAGGATCCAATTGAAAAGAAGGGCAGAGCTTCAAGTCTATACCTGAACACAGCATGTCTCGCAGAGCAGCACATGTGCTGCCCAGGCTGAACCTAAAAAAACTAAAAGATGGTATAAGTGAACATAGAAACAAGGCATATTTCAAAATAAAGCATGACAAGGCCTGAAACCAGTAACAAATGCCACATTACCAACACTGCACAAAAGATCACAGGATGTCGTGTGCCTGGGATGCTGACCATCAACATTACAAAAGCACTTCTAAATCCAGCATCCCAATGCATAACAGGTGCTACAATGATGGAGTGAACCTGCAATACGCCCGGAAACTTCATAAAAATGGAGCCATGCTTGGTGCATTGAGCCAAATGAAACCTGAAGAGGAGAACCGGTAGAAAAGAAAAGCATGTTCCAATAAAACTTCTACACTCCAAGGCTACACAGGCAGGTAATGCATTGAGGGGTGGGGTCAGATTCAATGAACACCACTAGAGACATCCTCACCACACACCAATCAAAACAAGGATGATGCATATCTCTTCTGTATCAGTAGGAACACAGTGATGTGTATTAATGGTCCTAACAAAATATATGCTTTCTAAATTTACAGCCTTGAAAGAGTCGTCAACACAACGAAACACATGTCGGCTGTTCTGTTCTTGGATTTCACTGAAACTGAATACCAAAAGAAACAATAAACGTTTTTGGGACATTTCAAACCTATCTGGAGTTTCTCATACTTTGAACCCTTATCCATTTGAATTTCATTGTTATGCATTGGACAATACTTTTGGACCTGTTGGATTGACTGACCTTATACTTAAATATTGTGGTGCTCTGGAAATGTTTATCATATTATGAATATCTGAAAGTTTATTTCTGATATTTATGTAACACTATTTTGGTGACATGATATATTTTTGTCCATTTGAGCACACGCTACTTGTTTTTGCTTACATTTATCCTCGATTTGTGAGGTGCTAGCACTTGGGTTTGACCACTGACACCTTTGTTTGTTTAGAAAAAACATGCATCTCTAGTACCCCTATGCTCAGGAGACCCAAAGGAATAAAGTTTGTAATCATATCTTGTCAGGGTTAAGTTTATGTTCAAGAGAAACTAGAGAGAATTACCATGTTTTAGAAATTAATTAAAAAAATCTGACAAAGTTCACTGCTATCTCCAAGGCAAGTATTCAGGGTGCGAGAGGTCAGGCACCCAGTGATAGACACCTTAGGATGTATAGATGCTTAAAATTTATGGTTGTGGTATGTTCACATGCAGTCCAGGGGTGATATATGTGATCAAAACACATGTACCCTAAACGAGCATTTCAGGGTTGCAGCTGCTTTCCAAATACCCAAAATGCACTGCACCCAGCTTACTGCCTGCCACTGCCCTCAACCCAAAGAAAATCCATACATGCCCAATACCCCCATGCTCACGAGACCCAGAGGAACAACGTTTGGGTCAAGCCTTGGCAGGATATAATAATGGCCATAACTCTGATAAACACCATGTTCTGAGTGCTCCACTGGCCAGCCAGCCAGCCAGTCAGGGAAAGGGCGGACTGGCTTGCCCCAATAGATTCCATGGGCTCTACAGAAATAGAAGTCTGTAGTTTTAAAACTTTCCATATAGGTCCAAGTTTTCTATATCATCATATAAAAAGTGCACCATAAATAATAAATCTGGTACAGTGTTGTGATTCATGCCAATATTATATAATTGATTGTGCAGGATACATGTTCGAGGAAAACCGACACATATTTGGTGTTCCCAGACTTAAGACAGTCAGGGCAACATTTCCTCGGTTAACATTCCAGAATGTGTTTTCCCTTTGAAAAATGCAATGAAATAACGGGCGTAATGGGGGGTTTAACAATGAAAATAGTTACACATTTCGTCATTATATCTTAAGGCTGCAAGTAGATATTGTGCTGGCTGAGTTTGGACCTATACATATATCTGAATGTGCAGGGGGGATAATATTGTGTGTATGGGTGCACAAAGAGACCAAATATGTAGATGTGTTTGGACAATGAAGAGCCATTCAAAAAAATCTCAGGCATAGAGGAGACTAAACACCACGGCAGAGAAAGGCTAAGAATCTAGGATTTTAATATCAATAATGTGAACTCCAAGAAAAGAATCCAGCTGGCAGGGGAAGGCATTAATCCTGACCTTTATCACTCTATTAACTGCAATGCTGGCCGATTATGGTATTGACCCTTGAGCTTAGCACTGTCTCCAATGCAATAGTAGCAATCACTAGCAATAATTCTGGGCCTTGGCAAAACCTAATGGATAGCTGGTAGGTCCTTGTGCTGTTTTTGCTACACTCCTTCCAGAGTATGGCATGAATCATGGGCCCTGCTACTGCCTGCCAGTGAAATACTGACAACTCCTGTTACTTCTAATTTCACTGCAATTTTAGCCAATGCAGCCGTGCTCCGTGGGCACAATATTGATCCTGGCTATATTTAATTCTCTATTTCAATTCTGGCAGTTGCATCACTTCTTCTAGAGCACATCACTGTTCATGGGCCATAACTCCGTCGATACTTCAATGTGGACAGGAACCTGAACTATATACTGATCCTTGGCTCTATTACAATATTGGCAGGTCCAAGCACAGCTCCTGGTGCATGGCACTGTTCTTGGGTTGCACCTCTGCTTCTCTGCGATTATGGCAGGTCCCAGCACTGCCACGGTGGACTGCCCCAATCAGTGTCCAGAGCTCAGTTTCCATTGTAATCTTGGTAGGTTATAGCAAAGTGTTGAATCTCAAGTAATGACAGATTCTGACGCGGTGGTCTTCAATGCAATACTGGAAGGTACTGGCATTGGCTGTGAGGCTTACAGCTGCTCACACTTAATTACGCGTTTTTCTGTGAGTTAAACGTCATGAAGACACAGTGTTAAGTACAGGAGTGGGCCCAGGGAACAATGTTCAGTCAAGTGCACACAAAAGGCCACACAATACACTTTGCTTTATCAAATATTCAATGTTTCCAAAAGGAGGACTGGGATTAGAAGTATTTGTGGCCCAACTGCCAAAGCCACTTTATCATGCTGCTCTAATCACGGTGCAAATGTTAAACTGGGCCAAATACCTAAAGGGGGGGGGGGCTATAAATTGTTCCAATGCATTGTCAATCTAAAATAAAGATTTTCCCTGAGTAATGTAGAGGTTTTAGAATCAGGCAAGTACTGCATAGCCCTAAGAAAATAAATCTAAAAAGAAAACGCAAAGTCATATGGTGTGATGTTAAACCTGGGTAAGTCTACTTCCAATGGCAAGAAGACAAATGGTTCATTTTACACATTTAGTCTGGTATGACTGGCTCAACATTAGGGTGGCATTTTTTTAACGGGTAGATTTGGTACTTCAGTTTCTTTCTGGCACTGTTCTATAAACAGCTACACGGGGTGCCCGAGCATTTACATGTTTCTGAAAATACCAGAACCAGACATCCTATTAATTGCTAATGCACGACTCCAGGTAAACCCAAATAGTGTGGTGTAGCACGGCACGAAATTTGGGGCCAAGTGCCGCAGAAATTCTGTGGTCTGACGCTTGCAGCATTTTCCCTTTATACTGCGTGACCTGCTTCCAGTCTTATTTCGGACCCAGTGTAATTTTTGAATTCACGTTGTGGTCTGAAACGGTATGAATGCATAGCGGAATGCCATCTGCCTACCTGCCTTCGTTGATGCCACACATCCGGATCCAGTCGGCAGTGGTCAAGCCGTGCAATCCATTGTACAGCGGTGTCGCTGATATCATGACAAGTTTGCCTTTCAGGCAATCCCACAGCTCTCTATTGCCCCAGAGAACTGTCTTACGACATTGGACACTCCACCTAATGGGCGGGGAGAGAAGGAAAAGCACTTTTAAGTATCTTTAACTGGACACGGCTCTACGGTATGATCACCAAAGACTTTAGCAATCATCTGGGTTACTACTAACTTCCTGTAAATCGAGGTGCACGGTTAACACAGTAGTCCCAATCTTAAATCAACATGATCTGCACCCTGCTGGAAAGACAAGCACAATCGCGCGCTTCGCTCTGTGGGGAGCAGGGTGGTGGGCACGATTCACTCGGGGGAGCGATAATTGCTGCCAGATGGTGGCGTGCACTCCTGCGAGTGAATCTCCTGACGTGCACGCATTGCCATCAAAGGCAATGGAACGCGTGCACGTGCTTGGCTGAAAGGCCAAAGCGACGGGAAAAGGTCTTTTTGCCTTGCAGCGCGCTGCGAAGGCGAGATCTAAAAACTACAGCTAGGCACTTTGTCAAAAAAGGGCTATTTTTCACTGTGGAAATGTGGTGTGTCCACTGTAGGAGAGTAGGGTCTGCAATCCTATGATCACCCAGATTTTTTTGCTTTTTGCTTCACTGGTTTACGACTTCCCTGGCTGTGGGCCTGCTAATCAGACCCACAGCCTAGCTGTTCTCTCTATTCCAAATTGTACCCAGGTACTGAATTGGCACTGGGCCCTCTCTGAGTCCCTGTACCCAGGGCTGAGGTGCACCCAGAAGTCTCCCAGGGGCTGCAGCATGTATTATGCCACCCCTGGGCTGACTAACCAAACAGACACAACTGGCTGCTTGACAGCTGGGGCAAAGTGGTGTACTCACCCTTTGCTTTAGATATAGTATACCTATATCTAAACTTAAAATGGACACACAGATCTCCAATCAGTCACTCCTATGGCAGGCCTTGACAATCCTGAAGGCAGAGTGCTTGGAATCGTGTGAGATGGTGCTCTGGCATGAGCTGAGCCTGTCTGCGGCTTTCGGGATCTATCCCTTAGCCGTTTTCATGATATCGCATACCATATACTCTTAAGTGCATTATAATCCTCGCGGTTATATGCCAACTCTGGTATTGCTTTATCAAAACATGTCGAGTAAGGTGTCATACGAATTGGAATACTAACCCCTCGCCAATTCTGGCGACGGGGTTAGCATTCCACCCTTCTAGAGGGACACGACATGTTGGTAACCTGTAACCCCGGTTAAAGTCAGACAGAGCCTTAGCATCCACAAAATGGATGCTGCCACCGAGACACAAGTCTGCCCTCCTGCTGCTGGGAGGCCTCCCAGAGCAGGAGGCAAGGACAAAGGGTTTCCTGCCAGGGGCGGTGCCAGCACCGTCCCAGACAGGGTTTTGTGTATTCTAGGTAGGCAGGGCTTTAGAGGAAGGTGACTGCAAGTGGCACCCCGGTGCTCACTGTGCATAGGCCGGCTTGAACCAGTTCCAGGGGCACACCAGACCCTGAGCTGGGGAAAGCCCGCCAAAGGAGAGGGGTGTAACCACCCCCCTCCTGGTCCCACCCATAGGGCAGGACTTAGTCGCGTGCCAGCCCCCTTTTTCAGGATAAAGGTAGGAGCAGGCCCCCTTCCAAATTAGATCAATCTTTGAATCCTGAACCGACCTTCTACACGAAGAACTCAAGACTCTTCTCAAGATTTTCTCCCTTGTGACTAAGGAGTAGTCACCCTGCAGCAGCAGGCACCAACCAAGCATCGCGGTTTGTTGCCAGTCTCTCCTTCGGATCAAGACTGCTCCAGCACGACGAGAACCGTCTTCCCTGGCACCTCTGACCTCAACCTACATCATCAGCCCAGCTGTGATCCGTGGGTGCGACGAGACCTCGAGGGACCTGCCATTTTCAGAACAGCACGACGCTTGTCCAGCACGACCACCGAGTGACCCTCGACCGAGTGCTTTGGGGTGAGAGAAGCCCTGACCCTGAGCAGCTCCAGAACCGAAGTTCAGCCCCCCTGCATCCACGAGATCTGCGTGGGGCCCTTCTGCTCTTTGCTGCTCACCGCGTTGTCCCGGTCACTTGCCCGTTGGCTAGTGGCCCTTTTACGACGCTCCACGACGATAAAGACTGCTGGTCTGGTTGCTCCAGATTGGCCCTTGCTTCCCTTCTTCAGAGAAGCACCCTGGACCCTCCTGGTCCACTCAAGACGCCATTTTAGGTCCACCGCGTGGGCCTTGCATTTGCCAAGACTTGTTGCCCCAATCCTGGGTCCAGCGACGTCGACAGCAAGTACCTACGTGGGACAGCTCGCACCTCCATCCTGGTCGCCGACAACGCCTCCTGGTCCGAGAGACTGCAGAGCCCAGCAGCGCCCACTCACCTGGCTGAGGTGATTTCGTCCGGTGCCATCCTGGTGCCCACCTAAATCACTGGCTAGTGATTCAGAACTTGGTCCCCTCTGCTTACAGGTTTCTTCTTTCCTGATCCAGGCTTGGATCTCCACGAACTTTCTTCACTGGCCGCCTGCCAGCAACTTCTTTCTTCAAAAGCCAGCAACTTGGTTCTTCAACGAGGGTTTCCGACGCAACTTCAACCCTATGCAGCCGCAGCCCCTGGGCTAGGTAAACTGAGTACTCCGGTGCTCCAGCATAGTCCAACACCCTAAGTGTTCGGATCCACTCCCGTTTTCGACCCACCTAGTCGGGTTCGCCCGAGAACAGTAACTTTGCAATTGCTAGCATCCATAGACTTTTCCCCGCCTTACGCGTGAGAGTTCCCACTCTGCACACGACGTCCACAGGCCTCCTGCTCCTAACCTAAGTGTTTAGTATTGTAGGCCTAGCGATTCTAAAGTCTAGAAAAGTATTACTTACCTGCTAGTAATTTCGCATTCCATTTTCATAGTATATGGTTTTTCGTGCCCCTCGGGCATCTGTGTAAATTGTGCGACTTTCAGTGTTTCTTTAAGAGTTTTGTTGTGTGCTTAGCTCCCTGTCTCATAAAGAGCCAGGGTAGTCCTGTTATAAATAAATATACTTTATTTTTTGATAACAACTTGTGTGGTGTCCTTTCACTTGGTGTTCAAGGGGTAATGTGATGGTAAAACAGCTGGCTTAACACGCCCTCTAGAGTCTTAGCCTTAGACTGCTCGTATCCATGCTACTAGGATAGCTGGTCTATAAGGTTGACTTACAACCAATCATCAATAAGGGTTGTTTGGACTGATACATAGTGATCACTAGAATAGTGAGCACTGCATATCAGCCCAACTTCTCACATTGGTGAGCAGCGGTGGGATTTGAGCTTGCTGTTGTTTTACCACACATATCCTAAGAATATCATTTGAAAGATCACATAAGTACTGAGGTACATATAACTTAGCTTAGAATACTCTGAGTTCTACTGAACCAGCTGTTGTAGCTCCTAGGGCCTAGCACACCCTAAACTACAACTCTAGCAAGGGATCAGTAGGCAAACATATAGTGTAGGTAAGTGCACCACTTACACCTCACTAGAAAAGCATGTCTACCCAGGGAGAGTCTACTGAGACCCCCCTTGTGGTTATTGACCCTCCACAGGTCACTTCAAGATATGCAGCTCTCAGTTTCCAGGAGATGAGACACGTGTGTACCTCCAGGAAACTGAAACAGGGGTCTAACCCCACCATTCCCTTTCTAATAGGTCTCTTAGAGACTTATGATGCGAGAAAGATTTCTCAGCTAGATGGGAATATGCCAGCCTTAGAGGGTACCTCTGGGGATCCAGACCTCCCCAACACTGCAAATGCAGTTGAGGAGGAGGATCAAGAGGAACTCTCTGGGGATGAGGTAGACAAAGGTCTTGAGGTAGTCAGAAGGCTAACTAGGGCCAACTTAGACTTACTTGGGCTAGGATCTGGAGAAGTGTGGCTCAGGGGTTAGAGGCAGCAGACCCGGAAGCTGAGATCGGTCCTGGACCAGGGTTCAATTCCCCACCTCGGCGGGTCTTGGGCTAAAAATTCCACAGACTCGATAATTCTCGCCCTGGTGCCTACTCGACTCACGGGTTCACACTCTGCGACTCTGGGCAATAGCTTGCTTAATCTCCACTACGGCCCCTCGCGGCGGGATGCCTGGCTTTCACCTTGTGGATACCCTGCCGGGGTTATCTTACAGGGGAATACCAGGACGGGTTCCCTAAGCAAGCGCCGTGAGACCCCTTTGCGGGGGTGATACGTGCGCTATATAAGTAACCACGTTTACGTTTACGTTTATCTGGGGGACCCCCAGTACTGACCCGAAGTGGGCCTAACCTTGGAGTTAGGAGAGATAGATCTCTTTCTAGGGACTCCAATAGATCTCTGCACTCTAATGCCTCTTCTCAGAGGAGAAGGAACTCTCCCCAGAGGAGATTGACTTCCCCCCAGAGAATAGAGCATGAAGCTAGAATGAGACAGGCTGCTCTGAGGATTGAAAGGGAAGAACTTGCCCTGGCCAAAGAAAAGCTTGCCTTTGCTAGAGAGCAGCAGATGAGTGGGATAGTTCCCACTGGTGGCAGCAATCTCCCAAGAGATAGAGAGAAGGGTTTAGATACTAAACACCTGACAAAAATAGTGCCCCCCTTTAAACAAGGGGATGACATCCAGAAATGGATGGCTGCTCTGGAGAGGGCCTGCACTGTGCAGTGCATTCCCCAGAGTCAGTGGGCAGCTATACTGTGGCTCTCCTTTGATGGTAAAGGTAGAGATAAGCTCCTCACTACAAGAGTGGAGGATGCTAACAATTACCAGGTCCTGGAAAATACACTGGTTGATGGGTTTGGTTTAACCACTGAGCAGTACAGGTTGCTGTTCAGAGACACCCAGAAAACTCAGTCTCAGGACTGGTCTGACTTTGTGGATTGTGCCACTAAGGCTTTGGAGGGCTGGTTGCTGGGTAGCAAGGTTACTGATTACACAGGATTGTATAATCTGATGATGAGAGAACAAATTTTAAACAATTGTCAGAACCAGTTGTTACACCAGCACCTTGTTGATTCAGATCTGACCTCTCCCCAAGAATTGGGAAAGAAGGCAGACAAATGGGTCAGAACAAGGATCAAGCAGAACCAGGGTGGTCAGAAGAAAGCAGACCAGAAGGGTAATACTAAGAATGAACAAAATGACCAGAAGTCTTCACCAGGTCCCCAACAAACCAAAGAGGGTGGGGGTCAGGCTTCCCAGAAGAAGAAGACTCAAGAAGGCCAGTCAAAAAGGTGGTGCCAGTACTGTAAAAGTAAGTCTCACTGGTTTAGTGAGTGCACCAAAAGAGGAGGGCAAACTCCTACCACTACAGCCCCTAAGGCAACTGCACCCCCTAGTACAGTCAGTAGTGGTAGTGCACCTCCCAAGGCATTAGTTGGGTTAACCTTGGGAACTGAGGGGTCTGACAACTTAGTTGGCACACTCACTCAGGCTGTCCTTGTCTGTACAGGGGATATGGATATATCCCCTGACACAAGTCCCAATACTTTGGGCAAATACAGGCAGACACCTTTGATCAATGGCAAAATGGCTCGGGCCTATAGGGACACTTGTGCCAGTGTCACCATGGTGACACCAAACTTTGTGGACCCTGGACAGATCATGCCAGGTACAGATTTCCTGGTGACCAATGCCAGCAACGTCACTACCAGTCATAGTATGGCGATTGTTGCTTTCTCCTGGGGAGGGGTAAGTGGCCAAAAGAAAGTTGTGGTTAGTTCAGACCTCCCAGTGGATTGTTTGTTGGGCAATGATTTGGAGTCATCACTATGGTCAGAAGTGGAGCAGAGGACTCACATGGAAATGTTAGGCTTGCCAGCACATGTGCTTGCTGTGACTAGGTCACAGGCCAGAAGATGCCCCACTGAACAGGTGCTGGATCCTGGAAGAATGGACCAGACACCTTCCAAGAAGAAGAGCAGTAGGGTTAAGGCTTCGCCTTCCCCCTTGCCCCAGGTTGAGGATCAAGTCTCTGAGGAGGCTGATCTGAGAGAGCTGAGGGAAACTGAGCCTAAAGAGCTTGAACTTGATCAAGTTGAGTTTCTGGGCTCAGGGGGACCCTCCAGAGAAGACCTGGGGAAGGCACAGTTAGACTGCCCTTCCCTTGAACCCCTCAGACAGCAGGCTGCTGCTGAGGCTGCAGGGAATGCCACAGGTGCCCACAGGGTATACTGGGAAGATGGACTCCTGTACTCTGAGTCAAGAGACCCCAAGCCTGGTGCAACCAGGAGGCTGGTCATCCCCTTGTCTCTGAGAGGTTTCCTTCTCACCTTGGCCCATGAGATTCCCCTTGCAGGTCACTTAGGTCAGACAAAGACTTGGGACAGGCTTATCTCACACTTTCACTGGCCCCACATGAATGAGAATACCAAGGAGTTTTGTCGCTCCTGTGTCACTTGCCAAGCCAGTGGTAAGTCAGGTGGCACAACAAAGGCCCCCCTCATACCACTACCTGTGGTGGGGGTTCCCTTTGAAAGAGTGGGGATTGACATTGTTGGTCCAATGGAACCCCAGACAGCATCAGGGCACAAGTTTATACTGGTGGTGGTGGACCATGCCACCAGGTATCCTGAAGCTATTCCACTTAGGACCACTACAGCACCTGTAGTGGCAAGGGCCCTAGTTGGAGTGTTCTCCAGAGTGGGCTTCCCTAAGGAGGTTGTTTCTGACCGAGGTGCAAACTTCATGTCAGGATATCTGACTGCAATGTGGAAGGAGTGTGGTGTCAACTACAAGTTCACCACACCCTATCATCCACAGTGCAATGGGCTTGTTGAGAGATTCAACAGGACCCTCAAAGGGATGATTCATGGACTACCTGAAAAGCTCAGGCGTAGATGGGATGTCCTGATACCCTGCCTCTTGTTTGCTTACAGAGAGGTCCCACAGAAGGGGGTTGGCTACAGCCCTTTTGAACTTCTGTATGGGCATCCTGTAAGAGGACCCCTGTGTTTGGTTAAGGAAGGATGGGAGAGACCTCTCAAAAAGCCTGCAACCAACATAGTGGACTATGTACTTGGTCTCCGCTCCAGGATGGCTGAATAGATGGAGAAGGCATCCAAAAACCTAGAGGCCAGCCAAGAACTCCAAAAAGCTTGGCATGACCAGAAGGCTGTCCTGACTGTGTACCAGCCTGGACAGAAGGTGTGGGTGCTGGAGCCAGTGGCCCCAGCAGCACTCAAAGACAAATGGTCTGGGCCCCACACCATCATTGAGCAAAAGGGAGAGGTCACCTACCTGGTGGACCTTGGAACTCCCAGGAGCCCTCTCAGAGTGTTCCATGTGAACAGGCTCAAGGCATATGTCGACAGGAAGGACATGAGTTTGCTCATGGCCACAGATGAGGGACAGGAGGAAGAGAGTGACCCTCTCCCAGACCTGCTCACTCAGAATCCTGATGATGGATCAGTAGATGGTGTTGTCTTTTGTGGCAGCCTCTCTGAACATCAGCAACAGGATTGTAGACAAGTTCTGCAATCCTTTAGACATATGTTCTCTCTGACACCCAGCCAAACTGATTGGTGTACCCATGAGGTTGACACTGGGGACAGTCTGCCTGTCAAGAGTAAAATCTACAGACAGCCTGATCATGTTAGAGACTGCATCAAAACTGAAGTGCAGAAAATGTTGGAGCTGGGAGTCATTGAGCCCTCAGATAGCCCCTGGGCTAGCCCAGTAGTTCTAGTGCCAAAGCCTCACACCCAGGGTGGTAAGAAAGAGATGAGGTTTTGCGTAGACTACAGAGGCCTCAATGCAGTCACTAAGACTGATGCCCACCCAATACCAAGGGCAGATGAACTTATAGATAGATTGGCTTCTGCCAACTACTTAAGTACATTTGATTTGACAGCTGGGTATTGGCAAATCAGGTTAGCTGAGGAGGCCAAACCCAAGACAGCATTTTCTACCCCTGGTGGGCATTATCAATTTGTGGTAATGCCCTTTGGTTTGAAAAATGCCCCTGCCACCTTCCAAAGGTTGGTGAATCAAGTCCTCACTGGGTTGGATGACTTCTGTGCAGCTTATCTTGACGATATTGCTGTCTTTAGCTCCACCTGGGAGGATCACCTGGTCCACCTGAGGAAAGTGTTAGAGGCCCTGCAAAAGGCAGGCCTCACTATCAAGGCCACTAAGTGCCAGATAGGACAGACACAGGTTGTATACCTGGGCCACCTTGTAGGTGGAGGCCAGGTTCAGCCATTGGAGAGTAAAATACAGGCCATCAAGGACTGGGCTCCTCCAATCACCCAGACTCAGGTTCGAGCTTTCTTGGGCCTGACTGGTTACTATAGGAAGTTTGTCAGAAATTATGGGTCCATAGTGACCCCCCTTAATGACCTGACAAGTAAGAAGATGCCAAAGAAAGTTCAGTGGACAGAAGGCTGTCAAAAGGCATTCAATGGCCTAAAGCAGGCCATGTGCACAGCACCTATCCTAAAGAGTCCAGACTACTCCAAGCCATTCATTGTCCAAACAGATGCTTCTGAGTTGGGTGTGGGAGCTGTTCTATCTCAACTGAATTTTGATGGTAACGACCAGCCCATTGCTTTTATTAGCAGAAGGCTGACCCCCAGAGAGAAAAATTGGTCAGCTATTGAGAGGGAGGCCTTTGCTGTGGTTTGGGCCCTGAAGAAGCTGAGGTCCTACTTGTTTGGAACTCACTTCACAGTTCAGGCCGACCATAAGCCCCTCTTATGACTAAGTCAGATGAAGGGTGAAAACCCCAAACTACTTAGGTGGTCCATTTCCCTACAGGGGATGGATTTTACAGTGGAGCACAGACCTGGTACTGATCATGGCAATGCTGATGGGCTCTCCAGGTATTTCCACTTAGAGCAAGAAGACTCACCTGGTCAAGGTTAGTTTATTGTCCCAAAGTTTGGGGGGGGGGTCATGTAGGAGAGTAGGGACTGCAATCCTATGATCACCCAGATTTTTTTGCTTTTTGCTTCACTGGTTTACGACTTCCCTGGCTGTGGGCCTGCTAATCAGACCCACAGCCTAGCTGTTCTCTCTATTCCAAATTGTACCCAGGTACTGAATTGGCACTGGGCCCTCTCCTCTCTGAGTCCCTGTACCCAGGGCTGAGGTGCACCCAGAAGTCTCCCAGGGGCTGCAGCATGTATTATGCCACCCCTGGGCTGACTAACCAAACAGACACAACTGGCTGCTTGACAGCTGGGGCAAAGTGGTGTACTCACCCTTTGCTTTAGATATAGTATACCTATATCTAAACTTAAAATGGACACACAGATCTCCTATCAGTCACTCCTATGGCAGGCCTTGACAATCCTGAAGGCAGAGTGCTTGGAATCGTGTGAGATGGTGCTCTGGCATGAGCTGAGCCTGTCTGCGGCTTTCGGGATCTATCCCTTAGCCGTTTTCATGATATCGCATACCATATACTCTTAAGTGCATTATAATCCTCGCGGTTATATGCCAACTCTGGTATCGCTTTATCAAAACATGTCGAGTAAGGTGTCATACGAATTGGAATACTAACCCCTCGCCAATTCTGGCGACGGGGTTAGCATTCCACCCTTCTAGAGGGACACGACATGTTGGTAACCTGTAACCCCGGTTAAAGTCAGACAGAGCCTTAGCATCCACAAAATGGATGCTGCCACCGAGACACAAGTCTGCCCTCCTGCTGCTGGGAGTCCTCCCAGAGCAGGAGGCAAGGACAAAGGGTTTCCTGCCAGGGGCGGTGCCAGCACCGTCCCAGACAGGGTTTTGTGTATTCTAGGTAGGCAGGGCTTTAGAGGAAGGTGACTGCAAGTGGCACCCCGGTGCTCACTGTGCATAGGCCGGCTTGAACCAGTTCCAGGGGCACACCAGACCCTGAGCTGGGGAAAGCCCGCCAAAGGAGAGGGGTGTAACCACCCCCCTCCTGGTCCCACCCATAGGGCAGGACTTAGTCACGTGCCAGCCCCCTTTTTCAGGATAAAGGTAGGAGCAGGCTCCCTTCCAAATTAGATCAATCTTTGAATCCTGAACCGACCTTCTACACGAAGAACTCAAGACTCTTCTCAAGATTTTCTCCCTTGTGACTAAGGAGTAGTCACCCTGCAGCAGCAGGCACCAACCAAGCATCGCGGTTTGTTGCCAGTCTCTCCTTCGGATCAAGACTGCTCCAGCACGACGAGAACCGGCTTCCCTGGCACCTCTGACCTCAACCTACATCATCAGCCCAGCTGTGATCCGTGGGTGCGACGAGACCTCGAGGGACCGGCCATCTTCAGAACTGCACGACGCTTGTCCAGCACGACCACCAAGTGACCCTCGACCGAGTGCTTTGGGGTGAGAGAAGCCCCGACCCTGAGCAGCTCCAGCACCGAAGTTCAGCCCCCCTGCATCCACGAGATCTGCGTGGGGCCCTTCTGCTCTTTGCTCCTCACCGCGTTGTCCCGGTCACTTGCCCGTTGGCTAGTGGCCCTTTTACGACGCTCCATGATGATAAAGACTGCTGGTCTGGTTGCTCCAGACTGGCCCTTGCTTCCCTTCTTCAGAGAAGCACCCTGGACCCTCCTGGTCCACTCAAGACGCCATTTTAGGTCCACCGCGTGGGCCTTGCATTTGCCAAGACTTGTTGCCCCAATCCTGGGTCCAGCGTTGTCGACAGCAAGTACCTACGTGGGACAGCTCGCACCTCCATCCTGGTCGCCGACAACGCCTCCTGGTCCAAGAGACTGCAGAGCCCAGCAGCGCCCACTCACCTGGCTGAGGTGACTTCGTCCGGTGCCATCCTGGTGCCCACCTAAATCACTGGCTAGTGATTCAGAACTTGGTCCCCTCTGCTTACAGGTTTCTTCTTCCCTGATCCAGGCTTGGATCTCCACGAACTTTCTTCACTGGCCGCCTGCCAGCAACTTCTTTCTTCAGGCTCCTGGTTCTTCAACGAGGGTTTCCGACGCAACTTCAACCCTATGCAGCCGCAGCCCCTGGGCTAGGTACACTGAGTACTCCGGTGCTTCAGCATAGTCCAACACCCTAAGTGTTCGGATCCACTCCCGTTTTCGACCCACCTAGTCGGGTTCGCCCGAGAACAGTAACTTTGCAATTGCTAGCATCCATAGACTTTTTCCCGCCTTACGCGTGAGAGTTCCCACTCTGCACACGACGTCCACAGGCCTCCTGCTCCTAACCTAAGTGTTTAGTATTGTAGGCCTAGCGATTCTAAAGTCTAGAAAAGTATTACTTACCTGCTAGTAATTTCGCATTCCATTTTCATAGTATATGGTTTTTCGTGCCCCTCGGGCATCTGTGTAAATTGTGCGACTTTCAGTGTTTCTTTAAGAGTTTTGTTGTGTGCTTAGCTCCCTGTCTCATAAAGAGCCAGGGTAGTCCTGTTATAAATAAATATACTTTATTTTTTGATAACAACTTGTGTGGTGTCCTTTCACTTGGTGTTCAAGGGGTAATGCGATGGTAAAACAGCTGGCTTAACACGCCCTCTAGAGTCTTAGCCTTAGACTGCTCGTATCCATGCTACTAGGATAGCTGGTCTATAAGGTTGACTTACAACCAATCATCAATAAGGGTTGTTTGGACTGATACATAGTGATCACTAGAATAGTGAGCACTGCATATCAGGCCAACTTCTCACATCCACGTTGCGTTTTGGGCCGTTTCCTGTCGCGGGCACTAGGCCTAACCACACAAGTCAGGTACCATTTCTCTCTGAAGACTTTCGGGAACGCGGGCTGGGGGAAATTATGTGGATCCACGCAGATTTCAGAACTTTAAACCACAGAAATTTGAGGAAATTTTGTTTTTTTGGACAATTGTTTAGGTTTGCAAGGAATTCTGGGTAACAGAACATGGTGAGAGCCAGTCCAGTCACCCCATCCTGGATTACCCTGGGTGTCTAGTTTTCAAACATGTATAGGTTTCCTACGTTTCCCTAGGTGCCGGTAGAGCTATGGTTAAAAAACCATGCAGAATTTTGACTACTTTCGGAAATGTATAGCTTTCCTGGGTCCATTATTGCTTTCATACCCATTCCTACCATTAACTGGAAAGAGATTGAAAGCACAAAAAATAGCAAACATAGGCTATGTCATAGAAAAATGCCAAAACTGTGTTAAATATTTTGGTTTTCTGACAAAAGTCTGCTTGTCCCCGAAAGCTGGGAAGATGATGATTTCAGCACCACAACCCCTTTTTTGATACCATTTGCAGGGAAAAAACACTCTTTCATCTGTAGCCTTTTCCCCCCAAAAACAAAATTTTGCTGTATTTTGGTTATTTTCCGGTTCCCTCCATAAACCCTGCGTACCATTAGAATCCCCAAGATATTAGAAAAAAGGACGCAAATTTGGCGTGGAAACCTTATGTGGTCAAAAAGTTACAGAGGCTTAAGTGCGAACTATTCCAAATAGTCAAAAAAATGCTCAGCACAGCGGGGGTGGGGGTGTGGGGGAAGGCCTAGCAGCGAAGGGGTTAAGTAACCAATCTCTTCAGCTTATAGGAATATATAGTGTGATTTTCCATGAGTCTTTTTTCCAATTATTTCCTTCAATTAAAATCATTTATGGATGGTAACAAAATGTAAGGCTGAAGGCCATATACGATTTTTTTTTAAATGTCAGTTATATTAAAACATTTTTTTATTAATAATGTGTTCTTTTTTTCAACAGACATAAAAATGGTTATAACAAAGAAAGGTAAGTATTAGCTTGAAAATATGTGGCCTTTACACATAAACATTTATTCATGTTAAGGAACTGTTTCTAAAAAGCAAAAGAAATTCCCAGATTGAAAGAAAGTTAAGGTTGGTAAGTATGTTGATAGTAGCTTAGCTATTAAAAAGTTAGTCTTTCAAGGGCTATTTATTCATAAAAGTTGGCTGTTGTGTACATAGCCTTACTGTTCTCGTCTTTTGGCGAGTCAGTACCTCACAGAAAGTAGCTTATTTCTCTTGGAAGAATTTTCATCCACTTTGAACAATTGCATCTACTTCCCTTCTCTATTTGTCTTTCAGGCAAGGAAAAGGCCCCTATCAAATACCATAATTCCCCATAGATATTGTCTACAAAAGTCTGAATCTCTGCTATGAAAAGCTGAAAACTGTTTTCTTGAGTCACAGTGCAGACGTGTTTATCAGTGAGTAATGAGCCCAGTGTCTGGGTTCGTGGACCTGTCTTGTGTTGTGACCGGATACAAAATAATATTTGATGTGGCCAGAAAAGAAGGAAAAAATGTCTTTCTTGAGTCCCGTCACTCACCGGAGTTTCCTCACGGTGACATGCTTCATCATTGGGGCCATCCCAGTTCTCTACGAAAAGGGGCGTGCTGCGACTTGCGAATTACGTAGGAGCACTATAATGTGAAGGACTATGTGTGGTGCAAAAAATAGTGTCGTGGGGTGGAGTGGGTGAGTGCTAGTGGGCCTCAATGTTTTATTCTGCTCCTAGATTGGTATATTAAAAGTGGGGTTATACTGTGGACCGACCAACTATGGAGGTGGGTTCAGTTCTGAGAGGGCGGCGTCGCTTCGGTGGAAGCAATGTTCCTAATCAGCAACGCCGTACGGAATTACCTAGCTGCTTCCCCTCGGACCGCATCCGAGGGGAAGCAGCTAGGTAATTCAGAGACCATGAAGTGCCATTAAGCACCCTGAAATGTTCTTCAGTGAACAACACATACGTCAGTAAGATACCACGTATGAATGTCTGAACCCCACATGTTTACTTAGTGAACAGCGGTCAGTACTATCTTATCTGTTAATCACCCTTAACCTCTATTTAGGTTTCTAGGAGTGGAAAATACAGGGCTGGTCCCTGTATGGTCCTGAAGAAACGCTAGGGGTAGCGTGAAACATGTTGACCATATACTGAACCCACCTCCATAGTTGGTCGGTCCACAGTATAACCCCACTTTTAATATACCAATCTAGGAGCAGAATAAAACATTGAGGCCCACTAGCACGGTATTTTTAATTCACTCACTCACCCACTCCACCCCACTACACTATTTTTTGCACCACACATAGTCCTTCACATTATAGTGCTCCTACCTAATTCGCAAGTCGCAGCACGCCCCTTTTCGTAGAGAACTGGGATGGCCCCAATGATGAAGCATGTCACCGTGAGGAAACTCCGGTGAGTGAGGGGACTCAAGAAAGACATTTTTTCTTTCTTTTCTGGCCACATCAAATATTATTTTGTATCCGGTCACAACACAAGACAGGTCCACGAACCCAGACACTGGGCTCATTACTCATACGTTGCTCTAGGAGGACGACCTGGTCTTAAGTACCTCCTTTTCCCTCTGTTTTTTACGTGTTTATCAGTGAGCCAGTTCTTCAGTGGACACTGGTGGTTGAAACAGCAACCACTGTGGTTTCGAAGTAACCATTGAGGTAATTGGAGCTTTTTTTCTATTGAGTGTATGAACCAGTCTGGTCCTGGCTCAGCCTGATGTCAGCATATGATCATTATTTTTTCCCTGCTAAAAGTGAAAACTGTGTTAGTGGATATTTTTAAACCGGGATCTCCGTCATGAAGTCTGAAAGGAGAACCGTTATAAAATGTGTGCAGTTCAGTTGATGTAGATAAGGATTTGGCACTCGTCATTAACTTGATACTGACCAATTAGTCATCGAATGGCTTGAATAACTGTTAATTGAGCATGGCATGCTCCGTACCATGCGCTTTATATATAGACATGTTCCCTACCCATGTGCAAATAAATATCTTCACCAATTCCTCTCGTAACCATATTCTGTTCTGGATGTGTTTTCTAGCCCGTGTCTCAGAGGCCAAATTTGTGCATGTTCGGTGTATATTCTTCAACATTTTAAATAAAAAAGTGGGTTAAGAGAAGGCAACGTTGTGCACCTAAGGTCTAGCAAAACAAATTTTGAAGAACTCCATGGCCAAACTCCTTTGCTGTGGTAACACGCCTTCACAGTGTAGTACCTGCAGAACTCTTGGGGGCAGCCCTCTGCTTTTTTTCTCTGGCAGAATCACACTTATCAGTATTTGCTGTTTTGTAGTGTGCTCGGCCACTGGAAGAAGTATCATCTACATGCAGAGTGTAACAATAGAAGGTACAAGAAATAGTCTACCTCGTAACAGTTGCCTTAGCAGCTGCTTGTCATTCCATTCAAATGTTATGAAAATGGCATCAGTAAGACTGCATCACCTTTTCCATATCTAGGTAAAATGTTTTAACTATGTATTGTCTCTTCAGCTGACCAATCAGTGCAGAAAGAAAATAGAGAGAAAAGTCTCCTTGTTGAAATGAAATTCTGTCAGCATCAGAGCAAAGGTGGGATGAGTCCTCAGAACCACGTTCTTTTAGTTGGACATCATTTATCGATCCTGGGTCATAGATATCAATCCAAAATGCATGGTCACCAGTATGAAACTTTCAAGAGAGGAGCTTTATAGGTTTGGCCATCATTCTTGAACCAGATTAAGGTCCCAGGGACCAAAAGGTTCCTGACTAGCAGGAAAAGGTGCATCATGTCCATCATTTGAAGACCTTTTGGCCATAGTAAGGGGTTGTCTGTTTTATCTGAAAGAAACACTTAGTGATAAATTCCTTTCCTTAATATTACCCCCAGGCGTCAGACTGGATCCGGAAAGTTTTTATCAGTAGTACCCCGCGCGTCGGTAGGCATAGTCGTGCGGCTCCATATGTGTCGTTGTCGCCGAGATGATGTCGCTAGAGCTACTTAGAAGCGCGCGCATGCGCCCACGTCAGTTCTTTCTTTTTACGCGCCAGCAAGCGCAGATCTGAGAAGAGCAAGTACCCCAGTCACTTTTTGACTGAGTTTTTTCAACGCCTTTTTCTCAATTCTTTTGAGTCGATCGACTCCTGGTGTCGTAGGGATGCCTGGCTTTAAGAACTGTGGGGACTGTCACCGCATGATGTTGGTGACGGACCCACACGCATGTGTCTCTACTGCCTGGGGAGTGACCACGACTCCAAGTCATGCCCGACTGCCAGGCCATAGTGCCGAAGACATTGCGGGAGCGGTCCAGAAAGTTGCTGGAAGTCCGGCAGTTGGCCCCGCGCCTCTCAAGGTCCCGTGGGAGTTCGAGGGACCGGTTGCTTAGCCGTCACCATTGTTTCTCTGGATCTAAGTCTTCGCACTTGGGGTCAGGTAAGTCGGAGCATTCCAAGAAGAAGTCGAAAAAGCATCGTCGCTCTTCAACTTCCCCTTGCCCGTTGCGGGTGGTGCGACCCCCGTGGCTCCGGCGGAGCCGGTGACGATGACGCCGGCCTACCCGACCTTTCCGGATCCATCTGCGACGTCTGTTCAGGTGCAAGAGTTTCTTGCTGCCATGGCCCGACTGTTTTGGCCGTCTGGCCCTGCTGGTGCACCTATGGGCCCCACGGGCCCAACTGGGGGTCCTGCCCTTCCATCATCGGCTTCGGCAATGGCACCGCAGGACCTTTCTGGATCCGGGCTCGGATCCTGGGTGACACCGGTTGACCTCATAACACCTCCAGCGGTGTCGAACCCTCCTCCGACACCATCTCAGACGTCATCCGGTGCCACAGACGATGTCAGCCCCAGTTTCAGCCACAAACACGGAGCCGGATCGGCGTCGCTCGATACAGATTCCGACGCCAATGGGGCCTTTTGACACCTAAGCCCGTCCTCCTTCTTTTCAGCTTGTTTCGCAGACTTCAGAGGAAGGGGAGGACTGAGAGGGGTCTGAGGACACTCTAACACGACAGTGTGAGTATGATTCGGACTGGGCAGAGCATTTGGGGGATGCCAGTGGTCTTGACACCTCACCTGACCTTGCATGCTGTCTCCTCCTACCGTGGCTACGGAGGAGGGAGCCAGTTACGCAGTGGTGTTGCGTAGGGCGGCCGAGGCCCTCCACCTCGAACTCCCTACAGTGGCCGTCAGGATTAACCTCCTGACAGAAGTGCTTTAATGACGCACTTTCGGATGTTCTTTTGGACACTTGGTCCAGGCCCAACACAAGGGCTCCTGTGGACAGGAACGTGGCACGACGCCATCGCCCGGCTCCGGGCGACCCTCTCTTTGTCTCCCAACACCCCACCCCCGAGAGCTTGGTTGTCCAAGCCTCTGCTTCCCTGAGCGTTTCTCTTCTGCACCTCAGGATAAGGAATCCAAGACCCTGGAGCAGCTTGGCAAGAAGCTGTTTTCAACTGCCAGCTTAGGGCTGCGGTCGGTGAACACTGCATGCCTCTTGGGCCGTTATTCCCACTGTGTGTGTGATACGGTTGTGCAGGTGCTGCCCAACTGTCCGGAGGAGGCATGGACAGTACTCTCCCAAGCGATAGCAGCTGGGGGGAGACGCAGCTAAGTTCACCATTCGTTGTGGGCTTGATACCACCGACTTGCTGGGCAGGGCGATTTCCACGACGGTGGCGCTTCGGCGCCACGCGTGGCTGAGGACAACTGGCTTCTCAGGGTATGTCCAGAACACTCTGATGGACATGCCCTTTGATGGCATTCACCTCTTTGGCAATAAAACAGATAGTTGGGGCGCTTTAAGGACTCCTGGGCTACGGCCTATTCTTTGGGCCTGTCGGCCACTCGCCCTCCTCCGCCTTCTGCTTTTCGCTCCTTCCGTGGCTATGGAAGTGGTACCCAACTCATTCGTTCCAGAGCCACAGGCCTGCGCAGCAACATCCTCAGCGCACCCGCGGACGTGGGAACCGCCGAGGAGGTTCTGGTGGCCAGTCCACCTCCACCCCCACAGCATCCATTGCCAAGTCTTCCTAGTCCGACCTTTCAGGCCCATCAAACGCCAGTGGGCGGTAGAATTCTCCATCATCTCCCCCACTGGTGCAGCATCACATCGGACAAGTGGGTGCTGCAAATTGTCCGAAGGGGTTACTCCCTCCCCATCGAGTCTATCCCTCCAGTCGTGCCACCGCATGTCGGGGACCATCTTGCACTTCTTCAGCAGGAAGTAACAGCCCTCTAGGCCAAGGCAGCCATCAAGTACATTCCTGGGCCAGAAGTAAGTTGTGGTTGTTATTCCTACTACTTTCTGGTACCCAAGAAGGACAAGGGCCTGCGTCCTATCTTGGATCCCAGGAACGTCAACCGCTTCCTCCGGGAGGAGAATTTTTAAGATGTTGACGCTAGCTCAGGTCTTGTCTGCCCTTGACCCTGGAGACTGGATGGTAGCGTTGAACTTGCTGTTTTGTATTATTTGCGCCACACTTCTCTTTAATTTGGCACTGAGAAACGAAATTATCTCATTTGCAATTTTAAAATTACCATCTGTGCTCACCTTCTTCACTCAAGCCGATTAGGTGCTTGAGATTCACTTCCTGAATACGAAGCAGAGAGCGGCAGACATATTGGGCGGACATTGCTCGCAGCGCTCTAGTTGCTGGATTCTCGGGATCTTTTAAAAGAGGATGCCAACGCGGACGGACATTGCACGCAGCGCTCTAGTTGCTGGATCCCCGGGATCTTTAAAAAGGGGCTGTCAGCGCAAGCGCTGAGACCTAGAGATTGGCTCCTGAAGCGGAAGCCGGGAGTTCAGAGTTTTAAAATTGTCACGCTGTTTTGTATTATTTGCGCCGCACTTCTCTTTAATTTGGCACTGGGAAACAAAGAATCTAATTTGCAATTTTAAAATTACCATCTGTGCTCACCTTCTTCACTCAAGCCGATTAGGGGCTTGAGGTTCACTTACTGAACATGAAGCAGAGAGCGGCAGACATATGGGGCGGACATTGCTCGCAGCGCTCTAGTTGCTGGATTCTCGGGATCTTTTAAAAGAGGATGCCAACGCGGACGGCACGCCAAAGGCAAGCCCGTCTGCGCCCGTCCGCACCCTGACAAGGCCAGAGACTATGCCTCTACTAAGGTTATGAAGGCCAGACAGGTGAGCTCCCCTACCAGTTACTATTCCGCTGATTCGTTGAGGGCTATAAGAGAGCTTTACTCCACCAGGAATCACTGTCAAAAATCCATCAAGTGCACCAACAGATTTCCGATTACTTGCAGACAATGTCTTTTTTCCACCATTCCCTGGAAGGAGACGCCCCAAACAGATATGAAAGCCCCCCATACCAACATTATGGACTTAAAAATCATACCATGTAATGTGAGGTCATTGGTAAAACACCCCTTGGAAATTTGGGATATGATAGTCTCCCATGCGCCAACTCTGTGTTTCCTAAAGGAAACCTGGTTAAATTCTACCAACTCTACCATGAATAACCTCACTATTCCAGAGAACTACAAACTGAGTCAGTTAGACAGAGAGGATAAAATGGGCGGTGGCATTGCCATTGGCTATCAACTATCAGTAGGGACTGTATAGAAATGGGTATTTTTAAGGCTACTTTATCTCCATCGGAATGCTGGTACTGAGCTTTAGTTTATCGCCCACCAGGGTCGAAACTGAACTTTATCGAACTTCTCGTCCAACAAATTGCCTTACATGCCCTAGCAACTAGTACGTTTCTCCTACTGGGAGACTTTAATTTCCATGGTGAGAACTCCTCTGACCCAGAGGTTTGCAAACTTATCTCGGCCCTGGAAGAAATAGGGCTTTATCAGAAAGTTGAAGGCCCAACCCACCAAGGTAGACATTTGCTGGACCTGGTGTTCACTAACGATGAGCAACTAAGGTGTGATCCCCCTATTCCCCTTACATGGTCTGATCACTCTTTGATCACCGTTTCCATATATCAGTCTCCTGGGAAAAAACTAGGGAATCTGGCCACTAACAACTCAGCTCAGCGGAGGCCATGGAAGTAATCTCACCGCGGTAGCATTCGAAGAGGCTTTTTCTAGTGAACTAGTGAACAATCAGATAGAAGTTCCTAACAAACTGGAGGCGTTAAAGATTGCTTTAGAATCTGCTTATGATGAAATCATTCAAAAAAAATGATGCCCCTCTCATAGGCTCCCCTCGAACCCCTGGTACACGGAGATCCTAAAGACAGAAAAAGCCAACTGTCGACGCCTCGAAAAGAGCCTGGCGGGACAATAAGGCTCCCCATAATAAACTGGCTTACAGACTTGCTTTGGCCAGGTATCATCTAAATTTAAAAATAGCAAAACAAAACTTTATCATCAAACAAATTGAACAGTCCAGTAACTCTGAGAAGACTCTGTTCAGTATAGTTAAGGACTTTACCTCTCCTAAGGCCTGTAGCCAGTCCCCTAATGAGTCGCAGGATCTATGTAACGCCATTGCCACTTTTTTCAAGATAAAATAGCCACCATCTACGACAACTTCCCTCAGAAAGCTCCGGCCGCTATGGAATCTCTAGTAGAACTGGAAGAGAAGCGGAGGATACAAAATTGCTCCCTTGAGAGTTTTAAGTTAGTCACCAACGAGGAGGTACAAAAAAGCTTAGCCTTGGCGAAATCAGGATCTCACTATGACCCAGGCTCCCCTAAAATTATGGCTCTCTTAACAAAAAGCTGCACACCAGCTGTCTGTGATATTTTTAATTGTTCCATCTCCACAGGCACAATTCCCTCCTCTTGGAAGGAAGCAGTGGTACGTCCTATTCTCAAAAAACCTACAGCAGATCCGGCAATCCTCAGTAATTACTGGCCTATCTCCCTTCTACCCCTGATGGGGAAACTGTTGGAAAGAATTATAAATCAACAACTGAGTGCCTATCTAGAACAAAACGAAATCCTGTACCCTTCTCAATCGGGCTTTTGCCCCTGTTTTAGTACGGAGACTGCTGTTTTAGCAGTAACTGATTCATTACGATTAACCATGGACTCGAGCAGTTCCACAATACGGATTCTCTTAGATTTCTCCGCAACTTTTGACACGATGTCTCACATTAAGCTAGCGGAGAGACTATCAAATTGCGGAATCACAGGAACTGTCTTAAAATGGTTGCTAGACTTTCTGTCAGGAAGAACACAAACGGTTACGTTGGGGCCTTATTCCTCGGCAAAAATGCCTTTAGAAAGGGGGGTTCCTCAGGGCTCCTGTCTGAGCCCCACCCTTTTCAACATATATATGGCCCCTCTGGCTCAGATTGTGGAACAGCTGGGTTTTGGAATCGTTTTATACGCCGACGATACTCAGCTGATATTCACAATCGGGAAATGTCCGGAGCAAGAAAAAATATGCTTTGCCAATGGCATGAGGCTGATTTCAGACTGGTTCACGATGAATCATCTTCAATTGAACCCAGGGAAGACTGAAATGATGCTGATGGGGAAAGCCCCAGACATCTGGACGGATGACTGGTGGCCTGATCAACTGGGCTCTGCCCCCTCCCCTAAACTCTCTATTAAGAATTTAGGAATAAAAATTGCCCACTCCCTGTCAATGAAAGATCATATTGTGACTACGACCAGCACATGCTTTTATGGTCTCCGACTTCTTCGGAAAATACTTCCGTATATACCCATCTCCCATCGCAAGACGCTAGTACAAGCTATGATAACCAGCTGTTTGGACTACGGCAACGCCCTGCTGGCAGAAGCGGGGGAGACTCTTCTGGCAAAATTGCAAATTGTCCAGAATACAGCCGCAAGAATGATTTTAAATCGTCCGGCTGGCTCTCCATCCGTTCCGCTGCCAGTCTGCCCGGGTGAGAGGCTGGCCTACTTGCTTCCCCTTGCCCCCTGTGTTCTGACCGTCTGTGACCCTCTCTACCTAGGGCGCATAGCGAGGATGTCGCAGATATGGGGAAAGCTGACAAGCAGACTAGGCTGTCCTTTGAGCCTCGTATAACAACGCGTACTCTGGAGCCCCCCCCCAGGTGGATCCCATGCAAGTATTCCAGGGTGGTGGAGACTCGACCCCGGAGCCGGACATCTGCTCTATGTTTAAGGACTTAGGGCCAGATGTTGGGTCATTTTTAATGGTCACAAATGGAAAATTGGGCTGTTGCAACCACTACAAAAGGGTTGTTGCATGTACAAACCTTATTTTACGAGTTGGTAATCTATTACGGACTCGCAAAATAAAGTTTGTGAATCGCTATTAGGAAGGGATGTGCCAAGGGCGTCCCTTCCTAATTGCGAGTCGCAGGGGGATGTACGATTGTTTTGCAACCACAAATGCAGATGCAAAACAATCGCAGTTACCACCAATTTCAAATTGGTGGCAAGCCAGTCGCAAATGGTAAGGGGCCTCCAGGAGAACCCTTCCCCTTATTGTTTGGCAGCAAAAATATTTTCTGAGAGCAGGGAGCCTGTCCTTAAAAAAGAAAACTTGTCTTTTTTTTCTTTTAAAAGCATTACGTTTTCCTTTAAGGTAAACTGGCTACATTTTAAAAAACAAAAAACTTAGCTTTATTGAAAAAGCAAACCCAGACATGGTGGTCTGCTGTCCCCAGCAGGCCACCATCTCTGTGATGCAATCCCATTGGGAATCGCTAAATGTGTCTGAAACACGTTAGTGCATTCCGTTTTGCAAGTCGGCAAAAATCACAATTTGCAACCTGCAATATGGAACGGTCATACATCTGGCCACTAAAGCAAAGCCTGCCCTCCAAAATTGATATTCTAGCAGCTCTGTTTGAGCCCCTCAAGGAAAAGGTGGACATAGAAGGTAGACCGTGATGTAACTATCTGCGTTTCCTCGGTTTCCCGGAATCGACCGTCATGGGCCTTTGAAAACATGCTGCACTCGCTCTTTAGTGAAGCCTTATTCCTCATGCTGGTCATTGAGCGGGCGCACAGATCACTTGTGCCGTGTCTTCCCCCGGGAACCGCTGCCCGACCGATTATGGCAAGGCTTTTGAACTACCAGGATAGAGACACTGTACATTGTCTTGCTGGGTTGCGCCATCCCCTCCAGTTTCGGGTCAGCAAGATCTCCTTCCCAGACTTCACTGTGGCTGTTCAGACCACCAGAAAGGCCTTCCTCCCAGTGAAGCAAACCTTCCAAAAAACGAATGCGAAGTACTCCTTGATCTACCCTGCCAAACTCATATGCAAAACTTGGGCAAAACTCACATTTTCACTGACCCAAAGGCTGCTGCCAGGTTCGCTGGGGGGGCTTTTGATGGCGAGGACCCCCTCTGTCCTCTCCTGTGGATTCCAGACCTGGCCGGCTCAATGAAAATAATTGATAGTTTTGATCTCCTTGACCATGAGAGGTGAAGATTTTGGCACGGACCGGGCCTGGGCAACTGTTACTGATGATCTATCTGCAATATGACAGCTGAACTCCACAGCCCTCTATAAATAAAATGTTTTTATTGCAGAGATTGCACGCAGCGCTGACTAGGAAGATTCTGCCTATATGTAATAGTGAATGTGATATGAGAATAACACGCCGCTTGCTGGGTTGTTAGCATCAAGGCTATGTACTTCCTGGGCAGGAGGCGTATTGCCCACAGTTTCCGGATGGCTCACTGTGTACGACTGTATGCTTTTTGTGTTTTTGAGTAATAAAACCTAACAAAAATAAAAAATTCTTAATCTTACCTAATGTGGTCGCACCTGGCCGCTCCTGTCTTCCTCTTCCGGCTACCCAGTACTGATGTGCTGGGAGAGTGCTAGGCTACATCCTTTCCCTGCATAGGAATAGTCCCTTCGAGTTGTTTCAGAATGTGTATGGGGAAATGTTGGGGTGGTGGGTTGGTAATATTTTGCCCGATTGGGGTATCCAAAGTGGAAAGTGGATATAGGAACACTATTATGTCACGGTTTCATGTCTATGTGGGGGCTGTTTCCTTTTTCCCAATGCTAGCAGGAGTGCTAATTATCCTCTTTGCCCCAGTATTGGACTTTCATAGATTCTCATGCTTTGTATCATTCCCCCGTCGTCGGAATGGGAGCCTCGGTAATAGAAAAATACCATAGCAGTAGGTACAAAAGTGAAAGACCGGCCTAGGCCTCATGTCATTTTGTAGCCTATCCGCCTCTTTTTGTAAAAGAGACCAAAAAATTGCATCAACCAATCAGAGTAGGCTCACCCCATAG
Source organism: Lissotriton helveticus (assembly GCF_964261635.1). Taxonomy (NCBI): domain Eukaryota; kingdom Metazoa; phylum Chordata; class Amphibia; order Caudata; family Salamandridae; genus Lissotriton; species Lissotriton helveticus. The sequence continues at coordinate 1,511,522,793 of NC_136065.1, forward strand.
AACCCTCCTGAGAGAGCCTCAGATTTTCTACCGCACGTTGTGCTAAGGGAGTCTCCACTGAGCTCTGCTCAGATTTCTCTTCAGATTTGGAATTTTCTTCTTTTTCTTCTTTTTAAACTCTAATATGTCTGATAAGGAGAAGGCATTATTCAGAGCTTGTGCTACCTGTTCAAAGAAGAGGCTATACATTGAGAACAAGGATAAGGACTGTATATACTGCTTGTATCCGGATCACAAGGCCACAGATTTTAAGATCTGCAGGACTTTCTCTACGAAGACCTTGAGAGACAGGGAAGGCCGCTTGTTAACCTGGTTGCAGAAAATGAAGTCTCGTAAGGAGGTTCTATCATCCGACAGTGTGGATTCTTCCTCAGCTGCGTCCTCCAGGAGATCGAAGAAAACGGGTCGGTCCTCCCCTTCAACATCTTCTGAGCCCCCTGTTAAGGCCCTGCAAGTGACCTCTGATAGGTCTGAGAGGCCTAGTCCCAAACAATCTCCTCACCGAGGTGTAAAGGAGAGGCTGGGGCGGACTGAGGAGACACAGTCATCAAAGAAGGTACAGAAAACCCTTCTATTGCTTCTCCACCATCTGAAAAGGAGAAGGTATTCAAAAAACCTGCTACTGTCCCTCAGGAAGGAAAATCGGATAAGAAATCTCGTCCATCGGCGACGAAAATATCTGGTACGACGACATCCAAAATTCACTTGGGTTCTGTTACAGCTCCGTCGGCGGGACTGTCGACGCCAGCTTCGTCGACAGCGGCTGCAGTGATATCTTCGTCGACGTTTAAGGTACCTGTTCCCTTTTCGTCGACGATGGTGCTTACATCTTCAACGTCGACGATGATGACATCGAAGATAGCGTCGACGGCTGCAACGTCGACGAGAACGACAACGGCAGCGGTGATGATTATGACGACGAGCTCATTGACAACACCGTCGACGATCAGTCCACATTCTGCGAGGTCCATCTCTCCGACGAGTTCGTCGACCGAAAGACGAGCTCGTCGTCGACGATTCAAAGGGTCCACATTTCTATTAAAAGACAGCAGATCACCCCAGAGATTACATCTCCTCGCAGAGTAACACCCTTGCCTCCAACTTTGCTTTTGGAGGAGGAATCAGATGATGAGGATTGCCCTTATGGGGATGCTTACAGCCCATCCCAACTTCAAGTGAAGTATCAAGATTCAGACTCTGATGACTACTATAGGGAGGAACACCATTTTGTTCAGCAAGAGAGGCCTCAACAACTACAAGACATGGTGGCAATACATTCCTCTCTCATAACAGACTTGCAGATGATGCTACTGGATTACAAAAGAAGGTTTCCGTCTCAATCTTCGGACCAGCAAGCGCATCCTCCTCCTCCTTCCATTCCTGCTACTCCTCCAGTTACAGTGATACCTCAGGTTTCTCGAGCTTCGGAGCCAGATCCAAAAGAAAGCCATCAGGAAGTTATTGCTATTCAGGATGATGATGACTCAACTAATGACGATCATCAGGTAGATCAAAACCCAGACCCGGATAGAGATTGGGACGAGTATGTTATTCAAGATCCAGCCTCACCATCGCCGGATCCTGCTACCTCTCCTCCAGCAGACATTGGAGGTTTCCATAACCTTATGGAGAGGGCGTCCAAGAGGTTTGGTCTTCCTATTACCACAGTACAGTCGGACTGTTTCCTTTACCACTTCAAGAAGCCTTACAGAAAATCCATCCGTTCAATACGGATAGTTGAACATGTGTGGTCGGAAGGTACTAAAGTGATGCAGAATCCAGCTACGGTCATTCCTGTTCTTCCCCGGCTGGAGAAAAAATATAAGGCTCCAGAAAATCCATTAGCCCCTCTTACGACACCGCCAGACAAAGAGGGGAGACACTTGGACAATGTGGGAAAAAGGTTCTCCTCAATGGACAGCCTTCTAGTCCGAGCTGCTGATGCTCTTGCAATCCTGGGTAGATATGATCACCAAATGTGGTGCGATTTATCCCCGTTTGTTGACCAACTTCCGGATGGTGCAAAGGAAGAGGCCAAGGAGATTCTGGAGGAAGGAGACCATTCATCTTCGGAGGTGATATTGTGCTAGCAACCACTGCTTTCCGACCTCTTGCGGGATCAGCAGTTTTAAGGCGTCAGGGCTGGCTTCGGGCAACCTGGTTTCGCCAGGAAGTCCAAGATAAGATCTTGGACTTATCTTATGATGGAGAATTGCTTTTTGGAAAGCATATAGATGATGCCCTTCAAGACATCAAGAAGGACACGGAAACGGCAAGGTCCTTGGGGACATTGCATTACCGCAAGGTTCCTTTCAGGGGTGCGAAAGGGAGAGGTTTTTCATCATACAGAGGGGGCAACCAACAGCGCTACTCTTCTTACTCGCAGTCCTCTCAGTCATACAACCCCAATACTCACAGCGCCAAGGTCAGTCGGCGTCTTTCTCACGCCAACCACCAAGGGGACGACAGGGACGTCAGGGGAGAGATGCGTCTAAACGACAATAGCGGCTTCATGGCTCTGTCTACTGTTCCTCCCCCTCTAGTAACATCAGTGGGGGGCAGGATATCAGAATAACTCCACAACTGGAAAATTATTACATCGGATCGGTGGGTCCTCAACATCGTACAATTCGGCCACACACTAGAGTTTCAAGAATTTCCACCATCCAGAGCTCCTCACGCCACGGAATCGAAACATCTAAATCTTCTACGTCTCGAAGTTTAACAGCTGCTCATCAAAGGGGCGATAGAATCGGTTCCTCAGACCCAACGAGGGAAAGGATTCTATTCCAGGATTTTCCTGGTTCGCAAGACGGAGTGGCGCCCAATTCTAGACCTGAGGTAGCTCAACACCGATCTCATAAAACTCTCTTTTCGGATGGTTTCTCTCCAGGATATATTGCGTCTCCTAAATCCTGGCGATTATATGGCATCTCTAGATCTAGAGGACGCATATTTTCATGTTCCCATTCATCCGCCCACAGGAGGTATCTTCGCTTTACAGTAGCCAAGAGCCACTTTCAGTTCAAAGTCCTACCTTTCGGACTAAGATCTGCACCGCGGATATTTACAAAGGTATTGGCACCAGTGGCATCTTTTCTCAGAAGGCAGTCTCTGCAGGTCTTTCCCTACTTAGACGACTGGCTGATAAAAGCTCCAACCTCTCAAGCAGCCTCAAAAGCAGTCGAGGATTGTATTCAACTTTTCAGTCATCTGGGTCTAGGCCTAAACAGAAGCAAGTCTGTCCTTCTTCCGTACAGGTCTGCAAGATTTCTGGGTTGCATTCTGGATACAACTCTTTGCAAAGATTTCCCTTCAGAGGAGAGACAGAACAGACTGATTCTTTCTGCCAACCATTTTCGAAGGAAACAAACTCTTTCAGTCCATCAGTACAAATCCCTTCTAGGATCGATGTCATCTTGCATTGCATTGATTCCGCACTGCAGGCTTCACATGCGTCCCCTGCAGGAACAACTAGACTTGCAATGGCGTCAAGCAGAGGGGTCTTTCGAAGACAAGATAAAGATTACTCGTGTCATGAAGAAGGCGATCAGGTGGTGGACTGTAACAAGCAATATCGAGGAAGGTCTCTCCTTCACGGTTCCTCCCTCTCCGTTAGTCCTGGCCACAGACGCTTCTCTAGAAGGCTGGGGAGCTGTATTACAGGATCTTCAAGTGAGCGATCACTGGTCTCCAGAGCTTCGCACCTCTCACATCAACCTACTAGAACTGAGAGCAATTTGTTTAGCTCTACAAGCTTTCCTTACAAAGATTCGAAATTCTACAGTCCTGGTGCGTACAGACCATGCATTATGTGAACAAGCAGGGCGGAACAAAATCCAAACTCATTTCAAAAGAGGCACAGGAGATCTGGGAATGGGTTATTCGTCACCAGATATCTCTCTCAGCAGAACATCTACCAGGTTCTCTCAATGTGGAGGCGGATTCATTGAACAGTCAGTCTCCCGCGAATGGGAATTGGATCAGAGAACTCTCGACAGAATATTCTCTCGTTGGGGCAATCCTCTTATAGACCTGTTCGCGACTCCACAGAACAAGAAATGCCAATTCTACGCAAGCAGGTATCACCATCGAGGGTCACTGGGGAATGCCCTTTCGATAGCCCGGTCAAGCGCATTTCTTTACGCCTTTCCACCGATTCCTTTGATACCAAGGATACTGAGGAAACTCAAGACGGAACCCTGCACCATGATTTTAATAGGCCCAGCTTGGCCCCGCCAATTTTGGTTCACAGAGCTGCTCCTTCTATCTCAGGATCAACAAATTCTCCTGCGTCCAATTCCTACCCTGCTGACGATCTCCCAGGGCCAAGTAATGCATCCGGACCCGAGCTCTCTACAATTGACAGCTTGGCTCCTGAGCACCGTGAGTTCAATGCTTTAGATATCCCTCAAGATTGCAAGGACATTTTAGCTCAAGCTCGGGCTCTTAGTACAAACAGGACCTATCATGCAAAATGGAAGCGTTTTTGTACATGGTGCCAAAAGGAGAATCTTCATCCTTTTACTTCGGCTCCTCATAAAATCTTACCGTACATATTGTCTTTGGCCAAATCAGGTCTTCAACACTCTTCCATTAAAGTGCATCTGGCAGCGATCTCGAGGTTCAGAGGAACAACCTCTGGCCCTTCTTTTTGGCCCACAAGGGTGATCAAGCAATTCCTAAAGGGTCTATTCAGGGCTTTCCCTCCGGTGAGACCTCCTTCTCCAATTTGGCAACTCAACCTGGTCCTTGCCTATCTCATGAGGGCTCCTTTTAAACCAATACATAGAGCGGACATGAAGTTTATGTCCTGAAAGATAGCTTTTCTTCTGGCGATAACATCAGCCAGGAGAGTTGGAGAACTTCAAGCTCTCACAATTGTTGAGCCTTTCTTACAGTTCAAAATAGAATCTTTGATCTTACGGACAAATCTGAAATTTATCCCAAAGGTCCCTTCGGATTTTCACCTAAATGAGCCTATAGTACTAAAGACTTTCTTTCCTCGACCTTCATCTCTGGCGGAGAGATCTCTCCACACTTTGGATGTCCAAAGATGCCTGAAGTTTTATCTTCAACGTACGAAAGAATTCAGGAAGACTTCGCAACTTTTTGTCGCTTTTAGCAATCCAAGGAAAGGTTTGCCCCTGTCAAAGCAGGGGATATCACGTTGGATTGCCAGCACAATTAATTTCTGTCATCAAGCAGCAGGAAAGCCGATGAGGGGACGGATCAAAGCTCATTCTACGAGATCAGTGTCATCATCTACGGCTCTGTTCTCTGGTGTCCCTATCAAGGACATTTGTAGGGCAGCTACATGGAGCAGTGCCTATTCATTCACGAAATACTACTGTTTGGATTCTTCCACAAGGAGTGATACAGCAGTCGGACAAGCAGTTCTGAGGAATTTATTCCAGTGAGCGGTGAGCTTTCCCTTCTATCCCTCCTGCCTTTATTGCACATTTTGTATTTGATAATATTACTTCTTTATTGTTACGAAGTTTTTTGACAATTATGATAATACTTATACTGTGTTATGCTGATATGCATGTAACAAAATGTGCATTTGTGGATTATTGCTAGCTACTCTGATACAAAGCATGGGAATCTATGAAAGTCCAATACTGGGGCAAGAAAACAAGTTACTTACCTGTAACTTTGGTTCCCCAGTATTGGTACTTTCATAGATTCCCATGCGCCCACCTGCCTCCCCTGGGAAAGCTCCGCCTTCAGCAAATGAAATTACTTTTACACAATGGCTACGAAAATCTGAGGCTCTGAGGCTCTCTCAGGAGGGTTCTATGGGATGAGGCTACTCTGATTGGTTGTTGCAATTTTTTGGTCTCTTTTACAAAAAGAGGCGGATAGGCTACAAAATGAGATGAGGCCTAGGCCTGTCTTTCACTTTTGTACCTATTGCTAGGGTATTTTTCTATTACCGAGGCTCCCATTCCGACGACGGGGGAATGATACAAAGCATGGGAATCTATGAAAGTACCAATACTGTGGAACCAAAGTTACAGGTAAGTAACTTGTTTTCTTATGTTACCTGATGGCGTCTATTAGATGCTTGATCTGGGATATTAGGGGATGAATGACATACGTAAGGCCCAACTAGTTTTTTTCTACCTGCAGCGCCCAAAAATTGACATGTCTGTCGCAGGAGCTCCACCTGACAAACTCGACTCTGACACGGTTGAAGACACACTGGGTGGGTGAAAAGCATGTGACCCGCTACTCCCAACTATGCTAGGGGGGTGGTCGTGGTCCTTTGGAGGGGCTTGCAGTGGCGAAGGCGCCCGGTGCTTTGCAACCCACAGGGATGTTATGTGATACTGGCCAGGACTTTACTGGACACCCACTGACACTGGTGTCGGTGTACGGCCCTAATACAAGCGACCATGTCTTCTTTGCTGAGGTGTGGAGACTGGCAGTCACTATGGGACCAGAGCGATAGTTGGGGGCGGGATTAATGTGGTATTGGAAGCCTTTGTGGATTTTAATGTGGTATTGGAAGCCATTGTGGGTAGATTTAGTGTGACTCACCACCCACACTCTGCAGCACAACTTCATACAATTATGGCTGAAAATCAGATGTTGGAATTTTGACGAGCTTGTAAATTCCATAGTACATGGGTGACATGTCACCTGTGCGCACAGCACTATGTCTAGAATAGATTTTTAGCTTGTCATCTGAGATGTGGTCACCTGGACCCTTGATGTACTACACCTATCTCGGACACTCTCTTATCACTCCCCATGCTTCTGGAGATGCACCTATCTGATGCTGTCCCAGGTGCTTTTTATTAAAAACTTACCCCCGGCTCTCTGCGCGAACAGGTGTTTCACCATGAGGTTGGGAAAGCAATAGTGGAATATTTTACCTTGAATTTGGTGTCTGTGGAATCCCCGTCTACCTTGTGGGAAGCCTTCAAGGTGGTTATTTCTGGGGTCTGCATTGCTAAACAGGCTGGGGTGTTGAGGGAGATTCGGGCGACTGTCCTGTCTGGAGGCCGATATTCGTACCCTAGAACTGCAGCACTTGGACACTGGTGAGTTGGACCTCCTTGTGTCCTTCTGAAGCAAACTTGCAGAGTATGAAGAGGTGGCATTGAGAGAGACCCATTATCTTGGAAGGGAAACTCGAGCTCGGCAATACGATGGAGAGAGGGCAGGCAAGACCTTAGCTCGGCTGCTACGTAAACCCTGGGCGAGTGAGTATGTGGTAGACCTGTTAGATGATCACCAAAACTTACAGGTTGGAACCAAGGCTGTTCAATGCACCATGGTTGATTTTTATGCCAAGTTATACTCCACCTCTCACGTGTCCTTATCCTCCTAACTTGTTTTGAATTTGAATTCAGTTCAGCTCCACTGGTTGCAAGAGGCCCACCGCCTTTTCCTGAACGAGCCCTTCACAGTGGAGTTAATTGCTTAGGTCATTGTGGGATTGCCCGGTGATAGGGCCCTGGTCTAAATGGCCTCACAGTAGCCTTCTATAAAGATTGTGTGCCTTTGTTAGCTCCCCATCTCCTTGAAATGTATGAAGAAACAGTGCGGAAGGGTGTTCTCCCACCTACTTGTGGGAGGCACTTGTAACCATATTAAAGCTCGACAAAGGCCCTAAACGAGTCTTATAGACCACTTTCTATGATAAATCTTGATAATAAGATCCTAGCAAAGCTCATTGCCTTGCAACTTATGTCACCGCTTCCTCACATGATCTGCCCGGATCAGTCCTGCTTTGTGCCTGGACCGTCTATGCACCTTCTTTGCCCTCCTTCATACCTTACACCCAAACATTCAGGCTGTTGCTGCGTTTCTTGACGCCTTTAAGGCTTTCAACTCACTTGAATTACCTTATTTATTCTCTATTCTCGAACGTATCGGAGAGGGTCGCAAATTAATTCACTTAATCTGTCTGCTCCATAAACTACCTGTTGCACGCCTGCGGATCAATGGCTCTTTCCTGTGGCTAGGGGCATGCGTCAGGGATGCCCGCTGACCCCTTTCCTTTTCACTATCGCGATGGAACCACTTGTAGCTTGGCTGCAACAGCTTTATAAGCACCTGAACCTTGCCTTTCGACATCGGCAAATCCTCATTTCCATGTATTTGGATGACATCACTATATACATCTGTAATCCATCGGAACACTCCTCCGGGAGTTTATCCGATTTGGTAGCATAGCGGTTATCTCCATTCACTGGTCGAAATCCATCCTGTTTCCACTCACTAACGTTACAGAAACATTCACACCTAATTTCTGAGTCCCTCGCTATCTGCGTGTATGGCTCAGTCGCAATACAGAGTAGCTATGGCATGACAATTATAACCGATTGATTTCATAGCTTGAGGACATGGTGCCTGTATGGTCTAGACTTTCGCTGCCCCTGACCGGCAGATTGGCAATTGCACATATAGTGGACCTCCTTAAATTCCTTCATCTCTTTATTAATATGCCACTTCCTCTCCCAACTGGTATAGTTGGCCTGGCGAGCAGCCTCGCATGTCCTAGAAAACTCTTGTGCTTCCTTTCGAGAAGGGTGGCCACGCAGCGTATGACATGGATCTTTATTAGTACCCAGGCACACTTTGTGCTTTATTTGCTACACCCTATTCAGTTTCTCCCTCATATTGCTCTCAAGGTGTACCCTGCAGATTTGTGCCCGCTACACACTTTGCTTTACAGCCCTCCCAATAGAGTGAGACGAAAGGTGGACACCGTGGCATGCGTGGAATGAGCTGCGGAAAAGAGCGCACCTACCCCATCTTTATGCCCCGTCAGTCCCAATTCTGGGGCACCCGCTACTCCTGGTGACTTCTGAGGCTGGAGTGCTGGTGCTTCTCTGTCGCCTAAAACTTACCTACCTTTTGTATGGAATACCCTGATAGCTCTTGTGTTACTTACCACCATATTGTTCAGGACACCCGGGCGGCCCCTCTAGACTCCATGAACTATTATCAACTATGAGCATCCATGCCCAATCTCCATGACACCTTCCCTCTGGCCCCCCTGTTTTCCTGGTGCTTGAGAAAATGTACATATAAGCAGCAGACAGCACCGATTGGGATTACCCCTGCTGTGCTGCATTGAACTCGGACTTCCTACATCTGGCGTGGGAGTGCCCCGAGAACCATGACTTCTGGGAGGTGGTGCTTCGGGATATCGCTAGCATTACTGGCCGTTCCCCAGACAGTACTCTTCTTGTTGCCCCGCTAGACTACGGTAAAGAGATTCCCCCGGAGGCCTGTCGATTAACGGCAATGCTACTGCTGTTGGCAAAGCACAGAGTGCAATGAGTTGGGCAGAGGACGAGCTCCCACAAGAAGAGGATGCCTGCGAGATGCAACCTCTGTGAGGATCTTCTGGACACATAGTGGGAGCTGATGCCGGTTTGCTCCCGCCCCAAGGACATTTAGGACCCCTGACAACTTAATTTGGCTGCTTGACACCTGTTCGGGGAACCTGATAGGTCATGGGAGCCTATCCCCCACCTTCCGACTGGGCCTACACTCACTCTTGCCCACATGCCCAGTTACATATGATATATTCCCTAATCAATCAAGCTATTAGGTGCACTACATCCAGATTTCATACACTAGTAGGGAATGAATCTCACTGAGTGGCAATGTTACTGTTTTTATCAAGTATTATGGGTGTCTTTCATAGATTCACATGCCTGAATCATTCCCCGTCGTCGAGATGGGAGCCCTGGTAATAGAAAAGTAATGTCCTATAGACATACATAGAGAAAAGTAGGCCTAAAGGCCTTGCCTTAGTAGCCTATCTATGTCCTTTTGTAAAAAGGACCAAAATCCTGAAGGTAGCCAATCAGCTACCACCTCCCTCTAGAACCTTCCTGCCAGGAGCCTCAGTCTCTCAGATTTTCTACCGCACGTTGCTTCAACAATGGCTGAACAAAAGAAGAAAGGACTGTTTAGAGCCTGTTCATCTTGTGGTAAGAAGAGACTGCACGTCGATGACAAGCATGAAACTTGCCTCTACTGTCTTTACCCTGATCATTCTCCAAAATAATGTAGGATTTGTAGAACATTCTCTACCAAAACTCTTAAAGACAGAGAAGGAAGACTGCTCCTCTGTTTGAACAGTCTCAAAACCAGAGATGATGTACTGTCCTCGGAGGGCAGTGAAATGGCTTCAGTTTCTTCGAAACTGTCCTTGAAGAGGCCAAGGGATGCTTCCCCTAGCCATTCAGACGTTCCTCATAAAAAGACTGCCACAAAGTCTTCTGAGGTAAGATCTGACACTTCTGTGAAGGATGCCTCCACCTTCAGAAAGCCAACGCAGTCATCGTCGACGAGTTCGTCGACGATTTCTTTAAAAAAAAACACCTATGTCACCACGTCGACGACGACAGTATCGACGACGATGGCGTCGTCAGCCTTCTCATCAACGACGACGACCACCCAATCGTCGACGATGGGTAAGCCACTGTCCTTGATTATACTGATTAAAAAGCAGTCGACGTTCATCAAGGCTCCGTCGACGTCACCATCGACGAAACAAAAAACGGCGACGCCTACACCGTCGACGAAGATACCATCGACGTCAGGCACACCGTCGACGAAGTCATCGACGACGGTAGGAGTACCGTCGACGCCAAAGTCACCGTCGACGACGAAAGCACCGTCGACGGCTAAAACACCGTCGTCGACGAAAGCACCGTCGACGACCACATCGTCGACGACGAGGACACCGTCGACGGCCGCACCGACAACACCGTCGACGGCCGCACCGTCGATGAAGGATCCGTCGACGACCTCGGAGTTAATTCCATCAAAAAAGGTTACCAAACTCCCTATTACGCCAGATTTGACATCGCCCAGTAGGGTTCAAAAACTGCCCCCATCTTGTCTGTTACAAGATGATGACTCTGAAGACGACCAATTCGATCAGGCTACTAGTCCGTCGGATCTCAATGTCAAATGTCAAAGTACAGACGATGATGGAGATGAGGTCATTTTTACGGAAGAAACTGTTCAAGCTCAAGTGCATACTCAAGTTACTCCAATGATATGCCTTCCAGCTGCGATAGTCACTGATCTTCAATATTTGATCGACGACTACAAGAAACGATTCCCAGAATTGTCAGCGGCCCCTTCCACGGAGAAATCTCAGCCGTCAGCCAAACCACAACAATCTCCAAAGTCAAGACCACCTCCTTTGGACATTTCTCAAGACAGGGAAACAGTTCATAACATCCAATCTTCTGATGAGGAAGAGGATGTACCTGAGGAAGGAGAGGTTCGAGACGACCTGTCACATAACAGAGACGATGAGGATTATGTCGCTCATTCTCCAGCCACACCAGAACCCAACACTTCAGACTCTCCAACAGTGGATATCGGCGGATTCCACAATTTAATAGACAGAGCTGCCATTAGATTCCACATGTCCATGGAATCAAAGGAAACAGATTGTTTCTTATATGACTTTAAAGATCCTATAAAAAAAGGCGGCTAGGTCAATTCCCATAATAGATCACATCTGGGAACCAGGTCAGCAACTCATGCAAGCACCTGCATCGGTTTCAATAGTGGTGCCTAGACTGGATAAAAAGTATAGGGCACCGTCAACTGCACCTACATGCCTTAATGCACATCCCAAGCCGTATTCGGTAGTCACCCAAGCCGCTCAAAAGAATTCCAGAAATCCATCCTCGCCACTGTCAGCACCACCAGACAAGAAGGGCAGGAAATTGGATGGCATCGGCAAACGCTTCTCCACAACGTCAGCTATGACGGTTAAAGTGGCATACGCCATTGCTCTGCTAGGCAGATACAATAGACAATTATGGGAAGGTATCGTTCCATATCTAGCGGATGTACCCGAAGACTTGAAGGATGAGGTTCAGTCACTCCTTAAAGAAGGACAAATGTCAGCGTCGGAGATCATTGATTCAGCTGTGGATGTCGCCATGACGGGCTTCAGACAGCTGGCAGGCGCAGCAGTTTTGCGCAGACAAGGATGGCTCAAAGCGACATCCTTCCGACAAGAGGTCCAAACCAAAGTTTTGGATATGCCCTATGACGGACAACATCTATTTGGGGAAAAAATAGATGAGGCCTTGCAGACGATCAAGAAAGACACTGACACTGCAAGAGCTCTCGGGACTTTACAATTCAAGAACCAGTCCTTTCGAGGGCACAGAGGAAGGGGTCAACCCTCATACAGAGGATCATATCAAGGAAAATCCTCTTATTCCTACAACCAAAATCGCTCACAATATCAGCAGCGACAGCAGCAACAAGGTCGTCAGACCTCCTACGGGAGATCGAACTTCAGGGGCAAGTCACAGAAGAAAACGGCCGGCGGAAGACAATGACCATTTCCCGCTGCCAGTCCCCCCACCGTCTTGTCCACCCAAAATTGGAGGAAAATTGACACACTTCCTCCACAACTGGAGATCGATAACGACAGATCGGTGGGTACTCCAATTAATCCAGCACGGTCACACATTGGAATTCGAGTCAATCCCACCATTAACTCCTCCTCGCAAACTTCCACACAGGCACCTTCGTTTGCTCCTACAAGAAATCTCTTCAATGCTGAAGAAGGGAGCAATAGAGCGAGTCCCATCAGCTCAAAAAGGGAAGGGATTTTATTCCCGCTTCTTTTTAATTCAACAGAGAAAGAAGAAATGGAGGCCCATTCTAGATCTCAGGGCACTCAATGCCGTCCTGAAGAGCCAATCATTTCGAATGGTGACTATCCAGGAAATCCTAGGATCCCTAGAGGAAGGAGACTTTATGACGTCTTTGGACCTGCAAGACGCATATTACCATGTCCCAATACACAAACGCCACAAAACATTTCTACGATTCGAAGTAGCAGGTCAACACTACCAATTCTGTGTCCTCCCATTCGGCCTCAAATCAGCGCCACACATTTTTACAAAGTGCCTGGCTCCTGTGGCAGCTTTCCTGAGACAGCAGAATCACCAGGTCTTCCCCTACCTGGACGACTGGCTGGTGAAAGCACCATCTCTCACAGACGCGCAACTGTCTTCCAACGCCTGTCTCGATATTTTCCGGCACCTAGGTCTGACTCTCAACTACGAGAAATCAACCTTACAACCCACCAGAATTATAACATTCCTGGGGGCAACTCTAAACACCATTTCTTCCAAAGCCTTCCCATCTCAAGAAAGAAAACACAAACTGATGGCTCTGGCTACCGCAGTGTCTTCAAAACACACCATCAAAGTCAGAATTTTCAAATGCCTTCTAGGGATGATGTCTTCTTGCATACTACTCATCCCTCACTGTCGGCTCAGAATGCGCCCCCTTTAGGAGGCCCTGACCAAACAGTGGACCCAATGTACAGATTCTTTCGAGGATCACATAGTCATCACTCGACAAATAACCGAGGCTTTACTTTGGTGGACAGCGAACAAGAAATTATCCAAAGGTCTCACGTTCTTGATACCAGCAACTCCACACGTCATAACGACGGACGCTTCTCTGGAAGGATGGGGTGCAGTCCTTCAGGATTTGCAAATCAGTGGCAAGTGGACGGAACAAGAGAGGACTCTACATATCAACCTCCTAGAACTAAGAGCAGTTCTACACTCTCTACAAGCATTCCTCCCTCGCATCAAAAACTCAGCAGTGCTTGTGAGGACAGACAACACAACCACCATGCACTACTTGAACAAGCAGGGAGGAACACGTTCACTGACACTGTCTCGCGAATCGCAAAACATTTGGGTCTGGCTACTGCTCAACAACATCAAATTAACAGCAGAGTATGTCCCAGGAAAAGACAACGTCATAGCGGACGCTCTCAGCAGACAGAGGTCACTGTCCCACGAATGGGAACTGGACCAACAAGTTCTAAACGACATCTTCTTGGAATGGGGGAAACTGCAAATAGACCTCTTTGCCACCAGGGAGAACGCCAAATGCCACAGCTTCGCAAGCTGGCATCCCCAACCGAGGTCACTAGGAAATGCATTTTCCATCGCATGGCGCAACGTGTTTGCGTACGCATTTCCGCCATTTCCCCTGATAACCAGAGTCATTCGGAAAATGAAAATGGAACACTGCACCTTGATTCTCATTGCCCCATACTGGCCGAGACAGCATTGGTTCACGGACCTCCGTCGCCTCTCAGTCCAACCATCAATCCAACTGCATCAACATCCCTCTCTACTCTCGATGTCCAAAGGCCAAGTACTCCACCCGAATCTGAAATCTCTCAGATTATCGGCATGGCTCCTGAGTACCGAGAGTTCTGTCACCTAAACATCCCGCAGGAGTGCAAGGAAGTCCTAGCTAAGGCAAGAGCAGTTAGCACAAACAAAACTTATTCTTTGAAATGGAAACGCTTTTGTGTTTGGTGTAAAGACAACAATATCCATCCTTTCCGGATCACTCCAGAGCAGCTACTGCCTTATTTACTACATCTGGCACAAACAGGACTTGCCAATGCCTCCATTAGAGTACATCTGGCAGCAATCTCCCGCTTTACGAGGACTTCAAAAGGACCTTCCCTATGGTCCAACAGATTGATAAAGCAATTCCTTAAAGGGCTCTATATATCTTTTCCAAGGCCAAGACAAGTACCACCAACGTGGCACCTTAATGTGGTACTCAACCAATTGATGAAGCATCCATTTGAGCCCATCCATAGGGCTGATATCAAATACATCTCATGGAAAACTGCACTTCTTTTGGCTTTAACATCAGCGAGAAGGGTCAGTGAGTTACAAGCTCTTTCAATACAAGATCCTTTCATGCAATTCAGAGAGGACAGAGTGATTTTAAGAACCAATCCTCGCTTCATTCCTAAAGTCCCCTCGGACTTCCATCTAAATGAACCACTTGTACTTCGCTCATTCTTCCCGAACCCCAGTACTGTGGCTGAGAGATCGCTTCACTCTGTGGACCTAAAGAGATGTCTAAAATTTTACCTGGACAAAACAAAACATTTCAGAAAAACAAATCAGCTTTTCATCGCCTTCAGCAGACCTAGAAAAGGCATGCCACTCTCCAAACAAAGCATTTCCCGATGGATATCAGCGGCAATTGCTTTTTGCCATGACAAAGCCGGACGTCCATTACATTCCAAAGTCCGAGCGCATTCCACAAGGGCTGTGTCCACATCGGCGGCACTATTCGCTGGAGTACCGATTCTGGACATCTGCAGGGCAGCGACCTGGAAATCGCCGCATACATTTACCAGGCACTACTGCCTGGATACGGAACTGATGCAGGATGCAGCTGTGGGCCAGGCTGTACTTCGCCATCTATTCCAGTAAGATGAGCCTTCCTCCTTCCCACCGTCCTGCAATGGTATGCACATTTATTTACTTTATTATTTGTATTGCTGATGGTTTCTAGTCGCATGATATGTATTATCTCAGACTAATTGTTATGTTCCATCGCAAATGTGCATAATGTATTGCTTGCTATTCTGATTCAGGCATGTGACTCTATGAAAGACACCCATAATACTGGATAAGAAATGCGTTACTTACCTGTAACAGCAGTTATCCAGTATTGGTGTCTTTCATAGATTCACATGCAACCCTCCCGCCTCCCCAGGAAGGACTCATCTCTCACTCCAGAACATATGTTACGTCTACCTAGCTTGGTGCGTACGAAAATCTGAGAGACTGAGGCTCCTGGCAGGAAGGTTCTTGAGGGAGGTGGTAGCTGATTGGCTACCTTCAGGATTTTGGTCCTTTTTACAAAAGGACATAGATAGGCTACTAAAGCAAGGCCTTTAGGCCTACTTTTCTCTATGTATGTCTATAGGACATTACTTTTCTATTACCGGGGGTCCCATCTCGACGACGGGGAATGATTCAGACATGTGAATCTATGAAAGACACCAATACTGGATAACTGCTGTTACAGGTAAGTAACGCATTTCTTTCTTTGATCACCCTCTTCCTCCCTTATATACCTCCCCCTCTCTTTCCCCAACTACCCCACCCTGTCCTCAATTGCATTCTATTTGATGGTGCTAACAGATGTGTATGTTAAGCACCGATTACAATGCAAAATTCGTATCCGAATAAAGATTATTGAAAACAATGCAAAATATACTAAGTCTGTTGTTACAAATCAATAAAATCTATCCAAAAATAAATGTACATTTCTGTTGCTGATTTGGCCAGATGCCTATAACGGTTGTGACTTTATATGCTAGACAGGAGAGTGAGCTAATTTTCTTTAGCAGACCCATGACAGAATTTTAAGGATTCAAGATTCTTAGTGGAAAGGTCTTAGTGGGAAGAGGCTAGCCCCTCGGAAGCAAGGTGCTCAGTTCGAAAGATGGTACCGAGGTTTGTATCCCTCTCATTGCCTCCATGGAAAGCATGTTATTCCTCTTTAAAAGCAGTTGACGCTCGCCCCACGCCTATCCACCTCTGGTCCTGGGCATTATTATCTGCCCTACTGCTCCTAGCTCAAGGCATTTCCACTCAGAGTGTCATCCGTTTTGGTGTGATGGGAGGCATGCTGCTCAGGATTGTGGTTGTCGTGTGTTCTGGCCAGTGTTGAACCCTCCCAATTACCAGCAGAGCCAATCGTTTCCCTATGCATGTATCCCATAAAGCTGTGACGGTATGCTCTATCTGAGTAACAGGCTGCTGTAGGATTTGAGGGTCCTGGGATTAAATGATTGTGATCTATAAAAGCCTCACTCAGGGTGTGGTCATGTACTTTGCTTTCCTCCTTGTTGGCGAAAGTAAGCTTCTGCTCTTCACCTTTGTTCCTGGCTCTCCAGCTGTGACAATCTTCAAAATGGATGGCGAGTTTATCTTCCCAGAAGTTTTCTGTTTGTTGTGCACTGCTCAAGCTCTTCTGCAGCATCACTTTAAAGAAGAGCTTGGGATAAATTAAGGAATATGAAGGTTAAGTGTAATAAAATACAAGTGTAATAAAAAACAAGTGAAAGATCCATATTTTTCTATCAAAGAACTTTGCGATGCATCCATCTATACTATGTAGAAGAAAAATTGTCCACAACATGAGTAGGTTTTAAATTAGAATGATTCCAGAATTTAAATATGCTTATCACATTTTGCATTGATTGACTACTGTGCATAATAAAACAAACAAAAAAAATTGGCACAACGGGGGGAAAAAAAGGCTGAAAGCTTGTATAATACATTCGGATGAAGCAGCTAATCCTAGCATGGAAACTGCGGCTACAGTAGACTAAGCATCCAATGTTGAGACAAATTCAGTTATAAAGTTGAATCCATTGGCCCCAATTATTAATTACGCTATGTAAGAAAAAATATTCTGAATTACCAACACTCAAAGAATCAGCCCATAATTGGAGATAATGAGGCAGTATTGAAATGACTCGGCCTGTTCCCGGAATCCAACCAATATTTAAAACATTTTTTCTGCTGTCAAATACATTTCATGTAATATCCCAGTTTAGAGCAATCCAGAGCTTTATTCAGTGTAAGCCTATTGGATTCAGGAAATGTTTGCTTATCTACAGTGAATAGGGCAAATAAAGCTGCAGTAGATTTGATAATGGCAAAGTTGGCTGTTTTCATGTGATGGGAATAGACAGTCAAAGAAACCAAGTCATTTCAGAATCAAAGACTGAAAATATTGTAAAAGACTGTATGCACTAATTTATGGGTAATGGAAATAGTGTCTTTAAGCCAGCTAACCAATACAGATAGCACCTCAAACTTCACTAATCTAACTTTGGTGGAAGAGTCCTCCTTCCTTCTTTGACATCTGTCTCAAATAGTCACAAGGAGGAGCATGCCATGGGTTTGACTCCATGGTATTTATTGGTTCAACCTTTATGGAACAGTTCGTTAATTGGAGTCCGCAATTTAGATGACACAATCATCTGCCTACAACCAACAGCCGGCATGGTAAACAAGTTATGACAAGATGTACACAGCTGAATACCTACAACCCTGGGTCCGGCAGCGATGAATGGACCATTTTAAGCATGAAGAAGAGGGCAACCTTTGGAAGAAAAACACTAAACAACAATACCCACCCCCCACTCCTCTGTACACGGTTCTCCCAACATTATCATGCATGGCAGAGATATGCTCCAAGATATGCTCTAGGGGGAGTCCTAGTGCTGGACATGGACTCCCCCTTGTCCATGTCCAGCACTAGGGGGAGATCTATGCAGCTTTCATGTCATCTAGGGGAAGCAAGCACGATATCTGAAAGTGTTTTGGCAGGTCACTTCCCTGAATTCTGCTGAAAGGATTTGGATGAAGGGGGCCCACAAATCAGGGTAGGTTTCCGCTTTGTTCTCGGCAGTGATTGACATACGCTTCATCCCTAGAGTAAATTCATAATTTGTGTCCTCATAAGACATGGTCCGGGATTTTCTCTGTCCCCCAGTGCGAGAGGATTACTTGGCGTGCTGCGTTTAATGCTAGGGCCATTTGCTTACCCCGGGATGATCGCAACAAAAAAGTCAGGGGGTTGGGTAGCCCCAAGAGAGTATAGGAAGGGAAAAAAAGGATTTCTGTGTCGAATGCTGAATCGGTGTCATCCAAAACCTGCTCCCAGAATCTACTCGCCAAAATTACATAATCACACGTAAATACTATTTTAACTCAATACATGGAAGTCAATTCTATACAGGGGTCATCTCAAAATGGCTTGCGGCCTTTGCACAGTACGTACTCTGCTCTGCTTGCGGCCATGGAGCAGCTGCTGGCCTATCTTGAGGGCAGAACCTCCGCGCTGATTTTGCTTGACCTAAGTGCAGCTTTCGACACGGTCTGCCACAAGATTTTGCTACATTGGCTGAGGGGGATCGGCATCGATGGCAATGCCCCCTGTTGGTTCTCGTCTTCCTGGCCGACTGGACCTTTCAAGTCATCTCCCCTCCTTTCTACTCCCTCATCCACCCGCTACACTGTGACATTACCCAGGGCTCAGCATTGAGCCCTACCTTTTTCAATGTCTATATTCGACCTCTGGCTTTGGTAGCAAAAGCCAGCAACATCTCCTTGGTGTCATATGCTCACGACACGCAGCTGGTGCTTTTCTTCTCTAGCAATCCCAGTCAGGATTTAGTGAAATTTCAGGAAGACCTGACTGCTATCTCTGATTGGATGGCTGACAATTACCTCCAATTAAATTCCACCAAATCTGAAGTCCTCCTTGTGGGTACGGACTTCCATCTTTGGGGCAGCCAGTGGAGAATCCCCCTGCCTAAATCTGTGGTCAAGAACCTGAGTTTGGGTGGATAGCACCCTCTCCTTTGATGCCCATGCTAAATCAGTAGCAGGCACCTGCTTCGGATTGCTAAAGCCTATTCTAGGACTTTTTGATCCCCACACCGGCAGCTGGTTGTCCAATCCACTGTCCTGGCTAGATTGGACTACTGCAAAACGTTGTTCCTTGGCTCTAATACGTCATTCATCAAAAGGCTCCAACATGCACAAAATGCCGCAGCCCACACTCTGTTCGCTCTCCCTAAACACTGTCGCATCTCTGACCTCCTTCGCCGGTTACACTGGCTGCCAATAGAACAAAGAATCTACTTTAAAGCTCTTTTCATCATCCATATGATTTTCTCAGGCCTCTGCCCTAGGATTCGGAGTGATATGTGTCTCCCTTAAGCACCTGCCTGTGCTTTGCACTCAGCATCTCCGTGTGGCCCGAGTGCCTCGGGTACCCAGGGCCAGAGCGGGTGTTCGCTCATTCAAGGCATTGGCACCTGCCTTTTCAAACTTCCTACCTTTTCCTACCCGTAGCATCTCTGACCACTGGGTTTTTAAAAAGGCTGTGGAAACTAGGCTATTCTCCAATCACTAAGCTGCCTCTCCTTCCCACTCTCTCACACAGTCAGCGCTGGGACGTCCCGTTGCTGGGGCAGCCATGTGCTCTATAAATACTTTAACATAACCTACTCAATTTGGGGCAGTGTCACAGGAGGTGGAGAAGAGATACCGCCTGACCACAACCGTGCCAGCATTTCTCTGAGCGCCCCGCATTCTATCTGTGTATTCGTGCAGGTGTGAGATACCAGTAGGAGGCTACTTTATAGGCTGAATCCATACTGGCCATGTTGTGTGCATTGTGATGTAGTCTATAGTAAATGTCGCTCCAGTCTTTAGTGGAGAGAGACTGCCCCAATTTCTCTTTCCAGCGCAGCCGGCCCTTAAATTTAAAAGCAGAGCCGCTGTAAGACAGTAGAGCATAGAGTTCAGTAACAAGGTGCTTATCACCATCCTTCCAGACCAGCCATTTCTCAGAGTTGATGAGGGACGAGAGGAGCCATGTTTGTATCTCGTGGAGGTCTACCAGTGTCACAGCTGCGCATAGTGGAACTCATTGGACGAAATAAGAGAAAAGCCCTGCTTGAGTTGATCAAAGGGGATCACCCCGAGGTGTCAAAGTGAGCCCACCCATTTTGCAGCCCTGGTCAAGCCATCAGCTAAACTCTTCTGAGTTATACCCTGGAGGGAAGTCTGGATTGTCAATAATTGGGATCATTGGCGAGGGAAAAGTCATCAGACCAAGTTTAAGGTCTAAGGAATCCTATACCTTAATTGTCGTGGCTGTCACTGGTGATAAATTCAGCCCCCTGGCCCTGTACATTCAAGGCTGCCAGACTTCACACCAGATAATAACACCGGTGACCGTCTGGTCTGTGAAAGACCAGTGTTTTTCCAAGAGTTGTTGATTCCACTTTACAATGTAGCAGAGTTATGTGGCCTGGAAGTAATGGGCAATCATAGGAAGCCCTAAGTTTCCGTCTCCCTTTGCACAAGACAGTTGTTTATGATGGAGTAGTAGTGTCTTGCCACTCCCAATTAACCGATTGATGGCGGTTTGCAGGGAGCGCAACACAGGGGGTTATGGCGTCAATGGAAAGGGTGTGGAAGATGTAAAGTATCCGCTGGAGTACTGTCATTTTAACTGCAGCTGTGAGGCCATTCCAGGCTAGTCACAGGTGACTCCACGAGGATAGTGGCTTTTTTGTTTGGACGAAGAGTGCCCAGTAGTTCACCACCATTGTCTTTGCCAGCATGGGAGCTAACTGGATACCTAAATACAGTGTGTGGTCTGTCTAGACAAATCGGATGCGGGCAAGCAAGATGGACTCCTGCGGAGGAGTTGCCAACAGGTTCAGACTCTGGGATTTTTTAGGTTGACTTTAAATCCAGAGACCTCGCCAATCAACCATAACTCATCGAGTAGGGATGGCAGCGAGGTCATCGGGTCCGTTAGTGACAGGATAACATCATAGGCGTACAGGCTGATGATGTAGTGTTCAGCATTGAATCAAATGCCAGATATCTGCTGATTGTCCCTGCCTCTCTGCGCCATGGGTTCCATGTACAACGCAAAGAGAAGTGAAGAAAGGGGGGCGGTCCTATCAAGTCCTGTATGCTATAGGGAATATGGAGGATGATGTCCCAGTGACCCGAACGGAGAATCTTGGAGAGCTATATATATACACAGCATAACTATGTGATAAATGTATCTCCAAACCCAAATTGGCGGAGGGTTTCTAGCAAGCATGGCCAATGAAAGCAGTCAAACGCCTTCTCCGTGTCAATGGATAGGAAGAGAGCTTCCTTTTGCAACCGCTGGATATCACTTAGGTGCAAGAGTCCTTTAGTGTGCCGCTAGGTGGCACACAAGCAAGATGGCCGCACTGTGAGGCTCCTGCAGCTCGGCTCATCAATTTGCTAATTTATTCTGCCTGACATATCTTACAGCATCTAAACCTCATGCCAAAAGGAGACATCGACATCCGGCACCCTCGCTAAGAACCTGGACTCTGTGGGGTAAAAGGAACTGCCGTCGCGATTGCTGCAAATTCCGCCCGCAGCAACAATTATCCTGCCTGGAGCTGTGGTGCTGGGCGAGGCACTACGCGAGACCGAGGCGCCCACGTGGTGAGTGGGCCTCTATCTACAGGGGGCACCTGGTGACTGATTCCTGGAACCTGAAGTGGGATCGTCGCGGCGCTGCCCCTAACAACTCTAGCGCCCAGGAACATCACCTGCATACCGGTGCCACCTTGCCTATGTCAGTGCCCCTGGTGCACCGCTCTCTGAACCCCGCCAGACGCCGGCAGCAGACGGAGGCACACACGCATGGCCACATGGTAAAGCTTGCGCCGCCATTTCAGGACAGTGATTAGAAGCGCAGCCACAATTACAGGGGTAAGGACTGTTAGCGAATTTCCCGGCTGGGCGCCCCACTGTGACAGCCTTCAAGCGGGGCGGGACACTAAGCAGATTACAGCCGGCCATCACTGGCGCTGTGGGGGCGCGCTGGGCTGCTAACACCGCACGCTTTCTCTCGCGCGCTGAGCCTCTGGGCCCAAATGCAACGTCGGGAGAACGCTTCCAGGAGACATTGCTGGCCACATATAACTACCTTCAGCAACGTGGGAACCGCGCACATGCAGATACTGGACCCAGGGAGTGAGGCTGCACCGCAGGTTAATGAGAAGGAACAGTTGCATTTTCCTCACCCTTGTGCTACCAACGTGGGCTACAGGCATTTTGGAGCGCAGACAATTACCCTGACACATTTCGGACCCCCATCTAGAAATCCTCCCTGATGCGTGAGGACCCTTCACTGTCTTACTGACCGTGGTGAAAGAGTAACAGCAGATAATACCCCCTGCTCCTACTGCCACATAAACTCCGTAACACGCTAGTCTGCCTCCTGCCAGTGAGTCGCACCGCTGTCCTAATGGGGGACACGTCCTAGAGTGAATCAGGTAGGCAACACACATGTTGTACTCCTTCCATACTGTCCAATGATTTTGATTGTGAGGTGAGTGTCCCACACCTGCTACCTTGGTGAGATACGCATAGACGCTACGAGTGTGGCGCAACGGTGATGCTACGGCCTAGATCATTCATGGGAAAACCAGATGTGAGAACTGTGGTAAATAAATAAATAATACCCTATTTTTGACTAGACATATATCATAACAGATAGCTCAATAAATAAGAGTCAAGATTCGAGGTGGTAGGAGTTTTGCAGGTTTAATACAGCTTAAGGACAGGAACAGGACAACCTGCATAGGAATAGGATGGCAGGGCCCAGCAGCTGCTGGGGCTGGATCTGGGATGAGCGCGCTGACTTTTAATAACAATACATGAGCATATATACATAACGCAAACACATAGCATTACATTGCAGTAGGCGTAGCAGTGGGTGGAGCAGAAGGCGTGACGCGTAGCAGTCGCGAAAGATAAGGGCAAAAAGAGGTGTAACAGGGCGTATACATAGACATGTGATGCAAACGTAACAGAATATGTCATGAATGGGGCGGAAACCATGGAGGGGGCTACCTGAGGAGCCGGGACCTCTAACCTGATGGTGCGCGCAAACTGGCAATGACGTATTACTAGGAGAAGCTGGGGGCTATGAACTCTGTGCTAGGAGCAGAGACTGAAGTCTGGAGAGTCAGGGCGACATGTACCTAAACAGTATCTAGTATCTGATGTTTAGAGAACATGTTGATATAAACTAGAAGTTAGGAGGGGAAAGGCTAACTCGATTCTAAGACTGGACCATGCATTATTCTACATGTAGTACGTGATGAAGAATATTAAATGACCATTAAATGCAGTATTTCTCTAACGTGGAGACGTGAAGGCTAGACAATGACGGAAACTATTGATGCAGTTCAGTAGCTTAGGAATGCAGAGAAGGAGGACTGAACTGATAACTGGAACTATAACATACTTTTGGCAGACTCAGAGGCTGAGCCAGGCTGGGCCGGGCACTGCAAGGCAGGAAGTAAGTGAAGGGTCGAGGATACAGGTGGGGGCTGTATCGCTCCTCAGCGAGGCTTCAGGAGACAGGAGCTGAATCTGGTGTCCAGGCCCTTTTGAGGCCTAGAAACGGGGACTTTATAATAGAATAACGTGCACACTGAGAAACGTGGCAACGTAGCTTTACATAGGCCTGATATTCGTAGTATTCACGAGGACTGGAAACTGGCATACTAGAGGTGGACACAACTGTAATTGCGTCATTAACCGAACATGGGGAGTACATATGCATATTTAATCATGCACACATAACATATGATGGATGACACGTAGGGACACAGAACATGGCAAAATTTACTTTTCCACATTCCCTCCTTGTCACTACATTTTCATCAGGAAACATCAATTTTCATGATACCGTCTATCATTTCATACAGTATCATTTGCTCGTCTCGAATTATCCTAGAACGGGATTTAGAACGGGGCTTGGGACTAGGAATACAAGAGGTAGCACAAATGCCGCAAATCGCAGGGCCACATTGTATACAGAGACAGCAGCTGAATATGATCGCTACTGCAATACCTAGGAAGGACAATATTTTCCATCCCCATGCGGAAATTATATTCCAGAACCAACCGGACCATGTCCAGGTGCCTGGATCTTGGTGTATCAGATGGGCAATTTTATGGAGTCTGGTTATAGCTGAATAGACAGACGGCGCGTTATTTGGAATGAAAATGCAGCAACTAGATCCGATGACTCTACAGGCCCCGCCCCTATCGGCCAGTATGACGTCAAGGACGAGACGATTCTGTAAAACGACAAATCTCATAGCAGATTGCTCTTCAGTTAAGTTACCTAGAGCAGAGGCAGTCTCATTTACTACAGTTTCGAGGGTTCTGGTTAACCTACGGATTAGCTTACTATTCTGGATAGGTCCTATAAAGAAAAAGAAACCTCTGTTGAAATCTGTATACTGTTCTAGAGCAGTTTCAGTATAATCGACAATTGGGGACTCCCTTCTATGTCTAATGTGTACTAGATGTGTATTTCTATGATAATCAGGTGGGGCTAGAAAAACTGGTGGCAGTAGGAAGGCAATGTAACAGGTTCCCTCCCAATCGAGGGGCAGACGAATATATGCGGTTTGACCACAAATAATATATGAATGACGTGAAGCTTTGAAAATAGATGTCCCACTGTCACTATACTTGACAATAGTAGTACATTCACTATGTCCTACATGTACAGAACCATAATTTCGGACACATAATTCGCCTTTGACTGGTAGTACTGAAATAGCAGGTAAGTCTGGAGTAGTATCAGACTGAACATTCAGGACCATGAAACTCGAAGAATAGTTACCTAAATTATACACTTCATTTTCTAGATCCAAACCTGTTCGGTGAGGGAGACCTTGCTTGTCTGGAAAACATGTACTGTTAAGAAAAGACATATCTGTTAAGGATGACGTTAACGTGGACCATGCTCCACACGAACCATTATGTGAAAATGGATAAGGAAAAAGTGGCAGAACTCCCTTCGGTGTCTGGAAAGGGGGGAGTCGACCACACACCCAACAATTAGTGGCATTGCTGGTCTGGTGTGAGTAATGTAACATGCGGATAAAGGAGTTATTACGCATAGCGAGGCGGTAAGAGAGTTCATGAGGGGGCAGATCACTAAACGTGTGCTCTACTGTAGCATTAGCAGACTTATTTACATGTGAAACTGGGAAACATAGGTAAAATGCATAACTGGTGCAGGAAATCATAAGGCTGGAAAACAATATGAAACATAGAAAAACGATACATTGGATTGAGTTTTGACTAACTCTCTCACTATGGGGGTCTATTTTATACATGTCAGAAACAGTCTAACCGTTTCACCTAGGGGAGGACTTAGACAATCAAACTGGCTGACTTAATTTACTAGACCGTAGTTTTTGTTTATACTCCTGTTGTGGAGTTTTCTCTAACAGGGGAGGGGTTGTAACAATGTCATTTGCGGGACAGTCCTTGAGAACAATATTCTGGCAATCCTTTGAATCCTGGGAAATGTTCTTTAAGACGGGTTTTAGTCCATTAAAAAGTTTAACATGAGAAAGGTGCACCCAGCCCTTGCGTCCTTCCAACTTCACGGCTGTACGGGTGGTGAGGAGGACCTGTCGGGGCTCTTTCCATCGAGGCTCCAGCGGACTTGATCTGTCAAAGTTGCGGACCATTACCATGGATCCTGGAACGATTTCATGCGGTGCCACCTCGGTATTGTCTGGAAATGCGGCAGCAACCTGTGAACGACATGAGTTGAGGGCAGACATCAAGGAAGCTAGGTAATCTGTCAGCATATTACTTGAAACATCGGTAATACTTCGGGGTCTAGGAGTACCCCACATATTTGGGGGGCGGCCGAATACGACCTCGTACGGGGACAGACCTGATCTGGAATGTGCGACCATGCGCATATAAAATAAAGCGACTGGCAGAGCTACTAGCCAGTCCACACCTTTTTCTTTACACACTTTTGCAATACGGATTTTCAGGGTCTGGTTATGTCTCTCTACGAGACCGGCTGCTTCAGGATGGCGTACACAATGAAACTTCCACTGGTACCCTAGCAAAAGGGAAACATGCTTCATGAGTTCAGATGAGAATGGCTGGCCGTTATCAGAATATACGACTCTAGGGAGTCCATAACGGGGGAAGAACTCACGAACCAACTGCTTGGCAGTGGTCGCGGCTGTGTAATCTGGGACTGGATATGCTTCTGTCCACCTGGACAAAGCGCATACAACTACAAGGACATACTTGAAACCTCGACATCGCTCCATCTGAATATAATCCATCTGGAGGACTTCAAAAGGGTGGTCAGGAGGCTGGAAACCACCTTGTTCCACCGGGACACTTTTACCTGGATTAAACTGACAACATATCATACAGGTACGGACTTTCTGCTTGGCTGCAGCTCGTAAATGCTTGTTGAACCAAATGTTCTGGATACTGTCTAACATAGCTTTTTCTCCTAGATGTGCTGGACTATGTGCGGTATTAATAATGACTTGAACCATAGAGTCGGGGAGAAACCATGTGGCTCTACCCTTCGTTAACCATCCTTGGTCTGTCTGGACCCCTCCTTGTTCGGACCATTTCTTGATTTCTTCGGGAGTAGCATGTAACTGGATATCTATGACATCTTGTGTAGGGTCCTTAACTGTCATATATGTAATCGGATCTGGAGTATGTGTCATGTTAACTGGAATGTCTAGAGTCTGGGCTGTAAGCTTGGCTGTGCGATCTGCTAGATCGTTACCCTGGGAAATAATGTCAGTGACTTTCGTGTGTGCCTTGCACTTCATGATGGCAATGGATGTCGGTAAGTGTATGGCATCTAACAGAGCTTGAATAAGGAGACCATGCTGAATCTTGGTTCCATGAGAAGTCATGAAACCTCTCTCCTGCCAGAGCACTCCGAAGTCGTGTACAACTCCAAATGCGTAACGTGAATCTGTGTAAACATTAACTTTCAGGTTCTTGGCGTGTATGCAGGCTTGTGTCAGAGCAACTAGCTCTGCTGCTTGAGCGGACAGAGTGTCAATACGGTGTGCTTTAATAACGTCAGTGTCAGTAGTCACTGCATACGCGGCGACTAGTTCTCCTGTACTAGTTCTCATACATGAACCATCCACATAAAGTGTCAGGTCAGGGTCTGGTAACGGAATATCTGTCAGATCTTGTCTTGGCTTTGTCGTAATGTTAACTACTTCCACACAGTCATGTGGGTCAGGATTTGAATTAACTGATGGTAACAATGTAGCAGGATTTAAAATGTTGCAGCGTCTGATTTCTATGTGTGGCTGGAACAGTGTCAATTCATAACCTGTTAAACGTGCAATTGTCAAGTGCTGAGTCTGCGTTCGGTTTAAAAGAACTTCCACGGAATGTGGAACTTGTACTGTCAGAGAATGTCCTAAGACTATGGAATCACTTTGTCTGATAGCTAGTGCTGTGGCTGCAACTGACTTGAGGCACGCAGGCAGAGCCTGGGCTACAGGATCTAACGTGCTCGAAAAATAAGCACATGGCTTGTATTGTCCTGCTTGATCTTGTGTGAGAACAGATAATGCTGTACCTTCACGTTCTGTGACGAAAAGTGTAAAAGGCTTACTGTAGTTCGGTGTGGCTAGAACTGGAGCTTGGCATAAAGCTTTCTTTAACTCGTTGAAACTAAGTGTATGTTCAGATGTCCAAGGGAGGACAGTCGATACGGCTGCCTCCTGTGTCGTTAACTGTATCAGTGGCTTGGCTAGAAATGCATACTGGGGAATCCATTGTCTACAGTAAGAAGTAAGGCCGATAAAAGCACGTACCTCCTTCTGGGTCTTGGGCTGAGGAAGACTCGCTATTAACTGGATACGGTCTGGTGTCAACTGCCTACCCCTCTTGGACAGTAAGTGTCCTAAGTATACCACTTGCTGGACACAGAATTGAAGCTTCGAAGGGGACACCTTGTGCCCCATCTCGGCTAGGAAATACAAAACTGTAAGGGATGCTCGCTCGCAAGCACGTTCAGAACGGGCTGTGATCAGTAGATCATCGACATACTGGAGCAGGGCAGTGTCAGTTGGCATGTGAATGTTGTCTAGTTGTCTCTTGAGTGCTTGACTGTAAATACTAGGACTTTCTGTGAAACCTTGAGGAGCTCGTGTAAACATATAGCTCCTTCCATTTAAACAGAATCCGAAAAGGAACTGGCTGTCTGGATGAATAGGGACACTGAAAAATGCGTTCTTGAGGTCTATGACAGTAAAGAACGTGGCTTCGGAATCAATGGCTGTCAATAGGGAAGAGATGTCTGGGACAACTGGGTACTGCGGAATAATACATTTATTAAGCTCTCGTAGGTCGATCACTAATCGATATACTGGGGGTGCATTTGGATCAGTACGTTTCATGACTGGAATGATCGGAGAATTACATACATTGGAGTCAGTTTCTACAACCACTCCTTGAGCGATGAGCTCGTCAATAATTTTGGATAAGGCTGCTACAGCCTCAGGTGGCAATCTGTACTGTCTGATTCGTGGTAACACTACACCTGGTTTCAGGGTCACACGATGGGGTGTGATTTGCATGTACCCTACATCAGTTGGACCTTGCGCCCATAAATGCTGCGGAACATTAGACAATCTGGGATCAAAATCACGTAAAACATAGTGACCCTTAAAGTCACGTAGGAACAATCGTATTCCCTCTGGGGAACAGCATATAACTGCACCTAACTCTTTCAGTGTTTTAATGCCTAATAGGTTTTCTGGACATGACTTAGTAAGTAACAGATCAGTAGTACGGGACAATGGACCTACTTCTAGAGTAACTGGCTTTGAAATCTCATTTACGATAGGTTTTCCTGAAAATCCAAGGGAAACATTTCTTGAGCCTGAGAGCGGAGCCCCTGGAACTTCGGCGTGACTAATTGTGGTCCTACTTGCCCCTGTATCAATCAAAAACTTTCTGTCTTTCCCTAATACTTGACTGTGTACATAGGGACCTTCTTGATCTACAGGTATCTCGATGAGAGGCAAGCCTACCTCCCTCTCTAGGCTGTTTCATGAATACTGCTGGTACTCTGGATACTCAGACTGTGCATACTGGTACATCTGCGATGTAACATGCTGTGTTGCAGTAATGGGCTGCGGTGCTGTAACTGTCTGTTGTGCATTCTGTGGCTGAGGAGTCTGTGAAACTTGTTCTTGTCTAGGCGGACGTGGTCTTTCTTTAGTCTTACCAGTAGCTATGTTGTGTTTCAGAACTGCACACTCATTTATAAAATGACCTGGCTGTTTACAATAGTTGCAATTCCCTTTAACGGGAGCTGCAGGATGACTGACTTGATTCGGACCCCTCTTCTGACTGTCTTGAGGAACAGATTGTGCAACTAGTACTTTCATTTTCGTGTCTTTCATACGTTTTCTCTCGTGTTCTTGCTCTTCCCTGATTCTATTCTGGTGGTACTGGAGCATCTGCAACATCTGGGACGGGGTATTAGCCTGCCAGGTACTTTCGACTTTCAAAACTCGATTTTTAATTTGTGGGCTTGAATTCTCGACTAATTTAGTAACAAAAAGGTGAGGGTATGACTCACTACTTGTCTTGAGGCCACTATTGATGCTAAAACATTTTTCAAACCTAGAATAGAAATCACTAATATCTTCCTCTTGTTTCTGTTTACAGGCTGAGATTGCATCCCAGTCTTCTTTTCTAGTTGTCAATAATCTGGGTAAAACTTGAATCAATAATTCTGGTAATTCTTTACATTTATCCCCAAGACCAGTACCTGGTACACGTGACTTATCTTCGGCTTCTAGAACTGCCCAATCTATCTTTTTCTCTCCCACCTCCCATTCTTTTTCCTTTAGCTTTTCATACACCCCTGCGGGCAACAGGACCTTTAACATTTTAATGATATCTGGGTAAGTGTATTCTCCCATACGGAGCATGTCTTTTAATTCTCTATGGAACCCTGCTGGATCTTTGTCATGACAGGGAATTAATTTCTTCATTTCGAGGAGTTCCATCTTTGTAATCGGGGTGTAAACAAACACTCGTTGCATTTCACCGTCCTCTGTCTTAACTGGATGCACTTCTCGTAACGGGTTCTGTCTTTCCATGTAAAATGGTTTACTTTCTGGGGGTGAGACATGAACAAAATGCGGGTTCAGAAACGTTCTATATTTGTGACGCTGTTCTAGAATGACACTAATTAAATCGGTACCTAGACCTCTCCATCTATACTGGAGTAACTCGTTCAGGATATCGTGTAACGGACCTGGATCAGAATGCTGACCCTCATACAAAGTAATGAGGTGCTGAATCATATACATACCCACCAGTCGCTGCTCGGCTGGGGGCAATTTCAGAAACATTTGTGCCACTATTTCGTCTGGAAAAGTGGTAGAATCAGTAATCCATCGGACTGCTGATCGGGCTAGTTCTTGTTCATGCATGGTACTTAACTCACTGTAACCGATTCGTGATTTCAGAATGTGATCGGTAGCTTGGAATACTTGTTCTAGGGAACCTTGTTCTGGTGCTGAATGATGGAAAATTGACTTGTGTTCTAGGCGTAAATGGCGATCTGGAAATCTAGATTTTCCTACATACGCTATCCTGGCGGTATTCTCGTCGTCTTCCTCTTCAGGATCAGAGTTACTTTCTTTCTCGCTTACTTGTGCTGCTTTACGTTGTTCGTGTATCTTTATTATTTCTCTACGGATTTTCTTGTACATACTCTCCATGGCACTAATGGTATTGTGCTTACCCTCAGCTATATTATCACTCCACTTTGTCAGGGTTTTCATTTCGGCCGGATCTTTAGACGGGTAATCTTGTTCTCTTATTAGACAGTTAATTAAAAACTTTAATATCATACGCTGGATCTCAGCTTTCCTTTGAGACATGGCATCACTAATACTTTCTGGATCATCCCCTGTACGGATGAAACGATATATTCTGTCTAGATCTTCTTTCATATTGGGTAGGGTGACTAGATACTCGGTCACCCTCCTTACGCGTACTGAATATAAAACCATATTATTCTCGCCTGGGACTGGGTCATAGGCACATTCGCCAAGGGCTTGCCTGATTTCTGCAACAGACTTATTACTCTTGGGAGTACGCTGTGATGCTTGAGCATGTAATTCGAGTGCTGATAAACGCTTGCGTGGCGGCGGGGTTTGAGGAGGACCTCCTCCTGCGGCCCCTAGACTAGAATCGTCGACTGATATTCTTCGTGGCGGAGCGGGAAATTGAAATGCTGGCTGGACCGGGGGTACCGTAGCAGGTACTGCATGGGGTGCCCCGGTGTCTGGAGAAGCAGGATGTGCCTGATTTACTGGGACTGGCGGAGCGCGAACAGGATTTGCATATTCTGGGACTGTGTCGTCCAAATAGGACGAAATAAAAATATCAGCTGCGGTCTGTTTGTGACGTAGCTTGGTCGGAACTAATGATGGCGGGAAATTACTGGATGCCTCCGGGGTCGCTTTTGGCAAGCCCTCGGCAAGAAGAGGATACATACCCTTAATAAGGGCATGCCTCTGTCTGTCTGACTGTTCGGCTTTGACTTGTTCACCTATCTCGATTAATTCTTTTTCTTGGGCTCGCTCTAAGGATTCTCTACTTAATTCTGACTTTCTGATTTCTTTTTCAGTTCTTTTATGAGCTTCTTTACGCCATAACTCGATGGCATCTTTCTGTGACTGTCTGGCTTTCTTTTTCCATAATGCTTCTTCTACTCGCATGATGCACTCGGCATCCCATGTACCCGATACGGGCCATCTATACTTTTCTTCTAACTGTTTGGTATACTCTACCCATAAATCTAGATACAATATGGCGCTTATGCCATGCTTCTGATACATAAAATGACCTGGACTGTCCCTCGGCGGGACAGGAACTGCTTCTTCTAACAAACCCTTTCTAGTTTTTAGCTGACGTAATCTCGAAAAGAGAGACATTGTAAACTTGAATCGGAACACAATACAATACACGAGAAACAATAACAATTGGGAAAACAATTCAGGCATACCACGACATTGGAAATACATTGAACAACATCATAACATAACAGTTCGGACAGAATATTACCTGGAATACTGAGAACAGAAACACAAGAATTTCTCGAGAACGGAACAGACTAGAGTTACTGGATGCACTGCTGAAACAGTACGGAACATACCGGTCCCATAAAGGGACGCATCAAGACCCGTATCCACCTAGGTGAACACTTCGTTTGTGAGTCTGTGTACCACCAACCCACGGACCAGAGTCAATTTAGATTGACCCTGTCTAGATACTACCCCAGTAATGGTACTCACCGGGCAGCAAGAACGGAAAGCCTCGGATCGGACTGGACTGCTACGACGACGGACGACGAACTTCGGACTTCAGTTACGGGTGGACCTCCGGATACCTCGGACCTTGGACTCTTGGCTTGGGCTCTGGTCGGGACTCGCCGCGTTCCTCCACCGTCTCGTTTGGATGCTGGACCGCCTCCTCCGTCTCCTCCGTGGGCCTGAGGGATACTTGAAGCAGAAATATCTGCCGGTGCACAGAAGAGTTCCGTCACGACTGCAGAGGGTCAGGGGGTCGGCGTGGCTTCACCGACGCGTGGGGAAAGGGCAAGTCCCTATTCGGGCGCCATTATGTGGTAAATAAATAAATAATACCCTATTTTTGACTAGACATATATCATAACAGATAGCTCAATAAATAAGAGTCAAGATTCGAGGTGGTAGGAGTTTTGCAGGTTTAATACAGCTTAAGGACAGGAACAGGACAACCTGCATAGGAATAGGATGGCAGGGCCCAGCAGCTGCTGGGGCTGGATCTGGGATGAGCGCGCTGACTTTTAATAACAATACATGAGCATATATACATAACGCAAACACATAGCATTACATTGCAGTAGGCGTAGCAGTGGGTGGAGCAGAAGGCGTGACGCGTAGCAGTCGCGAAAGATAAGGGCAAAAAGAGGTGTAACAGGGCGTATACATAGACATGTGATGCAAACGTAACAGAATATGTCATGAATGGGGCGGAAACCATGGAGGGGGCTACCTGAGGAGCCGGGACCTCTAACCTGATGGTGCGCGCAAACTGGCAATGACGTATTACTAGGAGAAGCTGG
The DNA here is from genome assembly GCF_964261635.1 of Lissotriton helveticus. Lineage (NCBI taxonomy): Eukaryota > Metazoa > Chordata > Amphibia > Caudata > Salamandridae > Lissotriton > Lissotriton helveticus. Next base: position 1,511,556,216 of record NC_136065.1, read on the forward strand.
GGGCTATGAACTCTGTGCTAGGAGCAGAGACTGAAGTCTGGAGAGTCAGGGCGACATGTACCTAAACGGTATCTAGTATCTGATGTTTAGAGAACATGTTGATATAAACTAGAAGTTAGGAGGGGAAAGGCTAACTCGATTCTAAGACTGGACCATGCATTATTCTACATGTAGTACGTGATGAAGAATATTAAATGACCATTAAATGCAGTATTTCTCTAACGTGGAGACGTGAAGGCTAGACAATGACGGAAACTATTGATGCAGTTCAGTAGCTTAGGAATGCAGAGAAGGAGGACTGAACTGATAACTGGAACTATAACATACTTTTGGCAGACTCAGAGGCTGAGCCAGGCTGGGCCGGGCACTGCAAGGCAGGAAGTAAGTGAAGGGTCGAGGATACAGGTGGGGGCTGTATCGCTCCTCAGCGAGGCTTCAGGAGACAGGAGCTGAATCTGGTGTCCAGGCCCTTTTGAGGCCTAGAAACGGGGACTTTATAATAGAATAACGTGCACACTGAGAAACGTGGCAACGTAGCTTTACATAGGCCTGATATTCGTAGTATTCACGAGGACTGGAAACTGGCATACTAGAGGTGGACACAACTGTAATTGCGTCATTAACCGAACATGGGGAGTACATATGCATATTTAATCATGCACACATAACATATGATGGATGACACGTAGGGACACAGAACATGGCAAAATTTACTTTTCCACAGAACAAAAAAAGCTCCAAACTTCAACAAGAAGGTCACTGCGCGACAGGAGAAGAGACAATGCGCAGTTCCATCTCAGATGCTCCCAGTTTACCTGAAGAGGATATGAGAACCATCCTTAAAGAGGTCAGACAAGGATTAGCTGCCATAGCAGACAAGATGGACGCCATGATGACGCGCATGGGCGCTATAGTCCATAAGATGGACAGACACGAAGAACGCCTCACAGAAGCCGAACGTCGTATCTCAGACACAGAGGATACAACCGCGCAGACACAGGTGGCCGTGGCGCAAATGGATAAGCTCTAAAAAATAACAGCTGCCAAAAATGAGGACTTGGAAGCACGCAGTAGGCGCAATAACATACGCGTAATAGGAGTCCCGGAGAGCACCAACACTGGGAAGATGGAAGAGTACATTGAAAAGATGCTAATAGCAACTATTGGAGCCGCAGCGTTTTCCAAGCAATTCATAGTTAAAAGAGCACATCGCTCCCTGGGCCCACGCCTGCCACCGGGCAGCATCCCGCGCCTCATCGCGCGCCTCCTGAATTATAGAGACCGAGATATCGCACTGAAGATAGCGCGGGAGAAGCGGCAGTTGAATTATGAAGGGATCACATTCTCAGTGTATCCCGACTTCACGGCAAAGGTGCAAGAGGAGAGATGGAAATTTATGCCCGCCAAACAGAAGTTGAAGCAAGCACAAATAGACTATGCGCTCCTGTACCCAGCATGTCTAAGGTTCACGCATCAAGGGAAGCAATTTTGCTTTACCAAGCCTCAACAAGAGGACGAATTCCTGAAGCATCTCAAACGGAACAACGCACCCGGAGACGGACAAGAACAGAGTCGCGGTCAACATCCCCACCACAGAGGTCGGAACCGTGCTGAACAGACAGCACATAGAAGATGCAGGATTGTGAGACTGGCAATAACGAGAGAACTCCAGCACATGACCCGGCCTGTACCTCAGTTTTCTAGAGTACAATAACCACTATAGAACAGATAAGTGCTTTATTGAATTTTTCTTAGTTGTTATGGTCTTTATGATTTTGAACTCCTGTACCCTAGCATGTGGGACGTCCATCATTGCTGCGCACCCTCAGCCCCCACCGAGAAAGACTGTATCAACATCTCAGCAGGCTAAAGGCGAGGGATCACATGCGTACCCCTAGGGGTTTCCCCCTCACGGGTATTCCCCCTATTGGACTCTGCTGTGGTTTGAAGCAGCATGCCCTTAAGTTTCTTGGGAGTTTGGGTGGGGGGGGGGTGGTAACGACGATGCTGGCATGTTTGGGATGCTTTCATCTAAAAGAGGGAGGTGAAAAGACTGATCCGTTCAGTTTCCTGAGTAGATATGCTAATCAAATGGAGAAGGATCACTTGTCCTGCACAACCTTTGGTACGCAGGAGGAATGCGGGGTGTCCCAAATAAAAGACCCTCATGCACGTGATGGGTATGGTGGTATCTTAAGCGGTATATCTTGGTTTTCTGCTTTTTTTGTCACGTGTGTGCATAATCATCAGGTCGATCAGGTTATGCAGCCTCCACCAGGAGGTTCTTACCCAAGGTTGACACAGTAGTGAGCCAGTGAGGGGGATATTTAAAAAGTCCCGGAAAGCCAGATAAAGACTTTATTAATTCTGGATTCGGGTCTAGTAACCTCTGAATTAGTGCATCTTAGGGACCTGCTATGGGTAGTAGATGTACTCAGAGGGTTGGGGGTCATAAATAGTGAGTTAAAAAAGTGGTCGACATGTTTCTGCCTCCATGGCCTTGGTTAGGACTTACGGGCATTCATCAGGACCCTTAGGTGAGTAAACTGGATAAGGTTTAAATTAAGTGCTCATGAAAATGGTGATAAGAAATAGGGATTGTAAACCTGTTTCTCTGTTTTGGAGGTCTCAGTGTACCTGTAACAAAATAAACACAGTTGCGTATCGACAAACAAGGGGTAGGGTACATAGGGACACACACTGAGCAGAAATCTGCTCCATATGTCTATTCAGTGATAGACTTCATAACAGCTAAAAAATGGCAATACTTTATAGACCGGCGGGTATATGGCAATGTCGACTCTCTCATTACCTCTACACACTCATGCACAGGACTATCGCATGCTTGAGATTGGAAATGCATGCATGTCTTATCGGTGTATCACTAATTTTATGAAGGTTCGGAGAACCACGCAAATACCAGTGAACATGCGTCATGTCATGGGCGTGATGTCATTCCATCATGACTCATTCCGCAAGGTGGATGTCACCAGGTGGTTCTGTTTTGGTGTCTAATCACGTGTATTTTATCATCAGTGAGACACGGTCTGATTTTAAACCGTGAAGGGGGAACTCAGTTACCTCGCGCGCTTTACTAGCGCGCTCCAGTCAGGCGGCGGAGCTCCAGGCAAACTATGGGAGGAAATAATTTCGAATTAGGGTTTGGGCTTGCAAAATACTTGCGGTTTTGATTAGCATGTCTCTGTACGATCGGCACCTGCTTCGTCTTGCACTAGCGGCCTCTGTGTGCGCACTGCCCTCGCCGACCCGGAAACAGTCATGTGTGTTTCCGGGTAGGGATATAGAGGCAGTGATTGCGTCGAGAGGACCCATTGGTCAATCGTTATGTTTCTATGGAAACCGAGAGTTTGCTGTGGCTCTTGTTTACTTATGTGGAGGATTGGTGTAATATTTCGAAACCTTTGGGTAAGTGGAATAGTGGCGCTCTGTCCATGGATGGACTGTTATACGCCAAAAGAAATCAAGCGTTTCATATACCATTCTGTAGAGTACAGCTGCGGTTGTGTGGGATTGGCCTCATGTTGTATATCCCTGGGCGGTACTTCGTAGGGTTGAATTATCGTGCTAGATGCCACATGATCATTTCCTTGCCAGGCTGAGCCAGGGGATATTGTCATTCAGACCTTCACTGTCAGTTTTGAGCCTGTGCACCCACCTCTGCTCCTTTTCGAAGAGGATCTTTTCAGCATTTCTGTCTCTATTGGCTAATGTCTCGAGGACAACCCATTGTAGATCTTCTGTGGTATGGCCCATCACAGGCAAATGATCTCTGCAAAAAACTGGAAGCTCGTGATTACCCAAGGAAAACGATAAACAAATGCAAAAAGCGTGCCAGAAATCAGAACAGAGAGGCACTCCTCGAAACTGTCCCAAAGGAACCACCAGAGGAAATCCTGACGTGTGTAACGACGTACAGTCCAATAACAAATGGTGTCAAGAAAATTATCAATAAGAACTGGCAAATCTTGACATCTGGCAACCTCACATGGCCAAAACCGAGGTTCGCGAACAAGAGGAGTCGAAATCTAAAGGATATCCTAGTTCACACTAGACCTGCCCCAAAGAAACCCAGAGAGACGACGAATCTATGGGGGAACCCACAGGTGATAGGACACTACCCATGTGGTTCATGCTCAGTCTGCAGTCTAACGAAACCCACAAAAGAACTACAACTACAACCTGATTTCAAATGGTACCTAAGAAGTCACACAAATTGTAACACCAGCCACGTGGTCTACATGATCACCTGCCCCTGTCACTTAAGATACATCGGAATGACAAGCAGGAAAATAAAGCAGAGAGTGTGCGAACATCGCAGCAACGTGAAGTGCAGAAAGAGCACTACAAAAATGGCGAACCATTACTTAGAGATGGGCCATACCACAGAAGATCTACAATGGGTTGTCCTCGAGACATTAGCCAATAGAGACAGAAATGCTGAAAAGATCCTCTTCGAAAAGGAGCAGAGGTGGGTGCACAGGCTCAAAACTGACAGTGAAGGTCTGAATGATAATATCCCCTGGCTCAGCCTGGCAAGGAAATGATCATGTGACATCTAGCCACGATAATTCAACCCTACGAAGTACCGCCCAGGGATATACAACATGAGGCCAATCCCACACAACCGCAGCTGTACTCTACAGAATGGTATATGAAACGCTTGATTTCTTTTGGCGTATAACAGTCTATCCATGGACAGAGCTCCACTATTCCACTTACCCAAAGGTTTTGAAATATTACACCAATCCTCCACATAAGTAGACAAGAGCCACAGCAAACTCTCGGTTTCAATAGAAACATAACGATTGACCAATGGGTCCTCTCGACGCAATCACCGCCTCTATATCCCTACCCGGAAACACACATGACTGTTTCCGGGTCGGCGAGAGCAGTGCGCACACAGAGGCCGCTAGTGCAAGACAAAGCAGGTGCCGATCGTACAGAGACATGCTAATCAAAACCGCAAGTATTTTGCTAGCCCAAACCCTAATTCGAAATTCTTTCCTCCCATAGTCTGCCTGGTGCTCCGCCGCCTGACTGGAGCGCGCTAGTAAAGCGCGCGAGGTAACTGAGTTCCCCCTTCACGGTTTAAAATCAGACCGTGTCTCACTGATGATAAAATACACGTGATTAGACACCAAAACAGAACCACCGAGTGACATCCACCTTGCGGAATGAGTCATGATGGAATGACATCACGCCCATGACATGACGCTTGTTCACTGGTATTTGCGTGGTTCTCCGAACCTTCATAAAATTAGTGATACACCGATAAGACATGCATGCATTTCCAATCTCAAGCATGCGATAGTCCTGTGCATGAGTGTGTAGAGGTAATGAGAGAGTCGACATTGCCATATACCCGCCGGTCTATAAAGTATTGCCATTTTTTAGCTGTTATGAAGTCTATCACTGAATAGACATATGGAGCAGATTTCTGCTCAGTGTGTGTCCCTATGTACCCTACCCCTTGTTTGTCGATACGCAACTGTGTTTATTTTGTTACAGGTACACTGAGACCTCCAAAACAGAGAAACAGGTTTACAATCCCTATTTCTTATCACCATTTTCAAGAGCACTTTATTTATACCTTATCCACTTTACTCACCTAAGGGTCCTGATGAATGCCCGTAAGTCCTAACCAAGGCCATGGAGGCAGAAACATGTCGACCACTTTTTTAACTCACTATTTATGACCCCAACCCTCTGAGTACATCTACTACCCATAGCAGGTCCCTAAGATGCACTAATTCAGAGGTTACTAGACCCAAATTCAGAATTAATAAAGTCTTTATCTGGCTTTCCGGGACTTTTTAAATATCCCCCTCACTGGCTCACTACTGTGTCAACCTTGGGTAAGAACCTCCTGGTGGAGGCTGCATAACCTGATCGACCTGATGATTATGCACACACGTGACAAAAAAAGAGGAAAACCAAGATATACCGCTTAAGATACCACCATACCCATCACGTGCATGAGGGTCTTTTATTTGGGACACCCCACATTCCTCCTGCGTACCAAAGGTTGTGCAGGACAAGTGATCCTTCTCCATTTGATTAGCATGTTTGGGATGCTCCAGTGGGTGGGGGAGGTGGGAAAGAGGTTACTTATGTTGCCACTTACTACAGACCTGGCGCACTGTATGGAAATGAATTATGATCACATTCTTGTTCTAGAATCCATCCTAAGGTTACAGGGCCCCTCTATCGAAAAACAGATGGTCCCATGACTGACAGCGCCTCTGAGAAACTACACATTATCACATGGAATATCACAGGGCTAGGTGACTCGCGGAAACAAACAGCAAGTATTGGCTTATCTAGACAGGCACCAGGTTCACATAGCTATGTTACAAGAAACGCATTTTAATCCCCAGCATGTCAATAACTTCGCACTTGAGCACAGACTTGTTTCCTCTTACTCATCCTATGCTAGGGGTACGGCAATACGCATAAAAAACACACCCCTTTTAGTTTAGCAGGTGCATCCTTGGACACTCAGGGAAGGTATTGTCTAGCTAAGGGGAGACTAGTGTCTGATTTGGTCACTTTACGAACGTCGATATACCCACAACTTTTACACAACACTCTAGAACAAGATTTCAGAAATAGGCTCCAATCACATAATTTGGGGAGGTGATATTAATATTGCATGTAATCCAGCTATAGATAGGTCCCTCCCAGCCCCTCATCACTACACTAACGCACGCACAGTTATTCAGGACACTCTAATAACTCACCAATTGATTGACGCTAGGAGGCATATGCAACCCCATAAGATGGAAGGCACACATTACACCGCATACGCAGCATCTTGTTAGTTGCAGCCTACATGTGGTCCAGGAAGTGGTAAGGAGACAGATTAGTGCTGTCTCTTCCCAAGACAAAAAGTTGTTTAAAACACGATTTTCACTTTCTGTGTTTACTGTCTATGCCTGTGGTCGTTACAGTTAGAAATTTTAGTTTTAGCCGGCCTGTAATTGCATATTTTATCACCTGTGTTGTGTTTTAAATGTGTGGTTTTCCCTGCCCATGATTGCCTTCATTTAGTGTGTTGAATTGTGGGATTTGCAGTCCAACCTCTGTAGTATGTCCCTCTCATTCCTTGGTGACAAACCTGTTTTCCCTCCAAATTTCTCCTTTGCTCTGTGCTTAAGCCTGTGTGCTCAAACAGTGCACCCCAGCTTCCATTTTGTGTTCACAAGCCAGTGAGGCCAGCCTCCCTGCCTCCCCCCTCATCCTCCTCTCCCCCCCCCCCCTCCCCCAGCAACAGGGAATTTCTACATCAGAGGGTGCTTCTGTGAGCTGTTTAAACTGTATTTACTGGGGCCTATGCACTTCGTTTTTTGGCCAGCAGGGGGAGTAAAGCTTTATTCAAACAGTATTGTTAGATTTCGAGTTAGTGAAGCCTTTACCTGCTGAAGTCCAAAGTTGTGAATTGAGCCTGTCTGTCTCCTAGGAGATTCTGAACAGGAGCAAGCAGCTTCCAACTCCCTGGCCAGCAAACCTTGTCTGAGGTTGCTGGGACCTTATATGGTGTGCAAGTGGTTGGCACATGTGTACACTGATTGGTGGTTGTATCTGGTGTTTCTATTGGGTTAGGGTTAATGTCCTCATTGGTTGGGTATTTGAGGGTTCTGATTGGTTTCTCAGTCTGTGAATCAATCATTGCAGGGTTGGGACTAGGGCTAGGGCAAGGATTTCTATTGGAAGTAGGGACTAGGGCTTCCTATGTTATTGGTTGTTGGGAGTAGGGTGGGACTAGGGCTAGGGTTAGACCTTTAATTGGAAGTAGTGAATAGGGCATCTGGTGTGATTGGTTGTTGGACCAGTTGTGGGACTAAGAGTAGGGTTAGGCTTTCTATTGGAAGTAGGGACTAGGGCTACCTGTACCATTGGCTGCTTTGACTTGGGTTGGGATTAGTGGTAGGGCTAAGGCCTTTATTGGACATAGAGATCAGTGTTTTGAACTGATTGGGTGCTTGGACTAGGGTTAAGATTGGCTGCAAGGTACTGGTCTCATATTGGTTCTAGATGTTAGGGCTAGTGTTGTGATTGGATAGTGTTAGGGCTAGGGTTCCCATTGGCTGAAGGGGTCACCTGATTACTAGGGCTACAAAAAAGGCCAGGCTTAGGGCGTCTCAGCCCGGGCATCGAGGCTAAGGGTGTAGAGGACAAGGGTAGTTGCCTGTTTGGGCCTGTTCGAGACTGGTCGGGACTAGGGCCAGAAATGCTGCCCTTTTTCTCATTTAATAATACCCAGCCTCTTCCTACTGCTAAGACTAAAAAAAAAAAAAATCCTTCACTCTTTTATCCCTCCACTATCCTTTTTCAATCAAAATTAACAGACTAACATGTTTCACTTCTCAAATTCCATATTCAACTATACTAATATACTGCCCAAATAACTGAATAACATATCTACTACTCAAATTACTTCATATTTATACTATACTAATTTTCAACACTTATCCTTTATGGGTTCCGGAGTGGCGTGCTACTCACCAGAAAAGCGCTTCAATGCCCATCAGGGGTAACAAGTGCTATATGAATGCAAATCTTTCTTCCCCTTTTATCCATCCGCTATCCTTCTCACTCCAAGTAACAGACTAATATCCACCACTGAAATTACCTCATATTTCACCATATTAATTCACCACTAATCCTCTATAGGCTCCCTGAATAGCATGCGTCAACAAGCGAGCGATAAATAAATACAAACCTTTGTCCTCCTCTATCCTTCTGCTATCATTCCAAATCCAAATAACTGATTAACCTATCCACCACTTAAAATGTACTTGCATGTTTCATTATACTAATTCAACACTAATCCTCTGTGGGTCTCGGAGTAGCGTGCTACCCGCCGAAAAAGCGATTTGACGCCTCGTCAGGGGTTGTAAGCGCTATATAAATGCAATTACAATACAATACAATCTTGCGCATGGTTAGATTACAGGTTCCTATCACGGGGTCGAGGTCCGGCTATATTCAGGGTGCAGCACTTGGCCAGAACGTATTCTGATCATGCCACAGTCAAAATCACGTTATCGTCTTCGGATTATGGTCCCTCCACAACAGCTGGAGAATGCACGGCCCTATGCTACTAGACACGGTCTTCCAGGCGGAGTTGGGGAAGGAAATCCAAGACTTTTTTCAGCGAAACAAGGATTTTGTGGACAGGGGAGAACATTTGGGAGGCTTTCAAGGTTACACCTAGGGGGATCTGCATATCAAAAGGCTTGGGGGTACTCAGAGACATAACTAATACATTGTGTAAATTAGAAGCAGCGCTCAAGACATTAGAAGCACAACTGGCCTCAGACCCTGATAACAGCACTCAGCATAAATTCCGAGAGACACTTACAAACTATATGGATACAGCAAAACCAGAGACGTGATTCAGGGGTAGATACTGGGTCACCCGCCGCTATGGGGAGGGAGAACGGCCGGGTAAGGCATTAGCAGACACAATTCGGAAACCTCGGTTTTCCAACTATGTACTGGAACTAGCTGGGCGAGATAAAATGATTTACCGAGACACCGCAAGTATACTTAATGCCTTTACGAATCACTATGCCCAACTTTACACCACAAACAGGAAAGACGCAATAGATTTGGAGAGCTATTTGGGAGATGTGGCATTGGGGTGGCTGGGAGACGTGCAGAGGGAGTTCTTATGTGCCCCTTTCGAGTTAGATGAAGTAAGAGAAGCCATCATGCACATGCAGTCAGGGAAAGCTGCTTGTATGGATGACATACCTTTAGAATTCTACAAAATGTACATAGATCAAATGGCCCCTATACTGTGTGAGGTGTTTGAGGACTTGCTGGAAACTGGGAAACTCCCACCCTCCATGAGGGAGGCACTCATCACCTCCCTTCTCAAGCCGGGAAAATCGCCCCTTTAGTGCGACTTATACAGACTGTTGTCCCTTCTTAATTGCGACGCTAAAATACTGGCCAAGCTTAATAGCAGACCGTCTTAGTCTCCTATTGGAGAAACTGATCCTCCCCGACCAATCGGGTTTTGTACCCGGGAGGGTCACCTCACATAATCTAAGAACTCTATTCACCGTTCTCAACAATGTTTCCCCTTAGTTGCCCTTGGCGGCGATTTTTTTTAGACGCCACTAAGGCATTTGATTCAGTTGAGTGGGACTACATTTTTGGAGTGATGCAGCGCATGGGCTTCCCACCCCTCTTTCTGTCCTGGATCCAGCTATTATACCACCTACCAACTGCTAAGGTCCTTATAAATGGACGCATTTCTCAGGCCTTTTCGATCACCAGAGGTACCCGACAGGGGTGTCCCTTATCCCCCTTACTCTTTGCGATAGCGGTCGAACCCTTAGCGGCCAAATTGAGGCAACATAACAGTGATAAGGCCCTCTGTTGTAACATGCGCCAGATCTTTATATCTCCATATACCGATGATATTACTTTATCTATTCTTGACCCACAACAAAATCTGAATCTGATTCTCAGAGAGTTTATTGTCTTTGGGAAGCTCTCAGGAACTCAGATTAACTGGGGGAAATCTTGTGTTTTTCCCTTAACGATAGCTACAACTCGTTTCCCTCTGGATTACCCATTAGAGTGGTGTGATGAGAATTTGCGTTACTGAGGCATCTGCATTACCAGGTATAGAGAGGAGCTGATGCGTCTTTATTATGGCACTCTCCTGAATTGCATAACAGACTATGTTACCCTATGGATTACTCTGCCCCTTTCAATGGCGGGAAGGGCATCCCTAATTAAAATGGTGATACTTCCCCAATTACTCTACCTTTTTTTTTTTTTTTTTTTTTTTTTCTTTTTTTTTTTTTTGAAAAACTTTATTGACAAATTGGTGCAGAAGTTATTTTCAACATGTTCATTGCTTGTATCCGTTACATATTGTGTTATGATGGCTGCGTAGACGGTAAGTGACAGGATAGAGCGGCGTACAAGGTTACCATACACAATGTATAAAAAAGAATGAGGTACATAGAATGTCCTTCTAACAGCATATAGGCCAACATTCCACAGTCTGTTCCAGTTCGTATTTTGCCCACCTATTATATACTGCAGTTAGTGTTCAGTGACTTCTGCGTACGGAAGTAAAATGATCTCTACAAATAAAAAAAGGGAACGTAACTAATGTCATCACCACTATATACAATTGTGCTCTGTCATAAAATGGTGTCCTCCACTGCATAAAGCTCACACACCGGTTCATAGTTTACAGTCGCTGCTCCCTCCACCCCCACACAAATCAGAGATCTTCACAGCATTCCGCCCCTCTAATCGCCCTCTTCCTCTGACTCCAGCTCTTCATCCTCCGGCAGCGGGTCACATGGCTCCCCCCTATATTTATTCCAAGGTGTCCATACTTTGTTCCATTTACGCGGACAAGCCCGCAACATATAAACCGCCCGTTCCTTCACCATGAGGAGGTCCATATTTCTGGCCCGACACGGTCGGTAAGTCCGGAGCACCCCATTTTTGTGCTATGTCCCTTTTTGCCACTGTCATAGCCAATGTGGCCCATAACTGTTCATACTTGTTCAAATCAGTAGGATCCCAAATGTTTAACAGACATTTGCGGGGCTCAGGCAGGAGCGATATTTCAAGGGCCTGGGAGACTGTACGCATAATTTGTTTCCATACCTCTTGAAGCAATGGGCAGTCCCATAGTGTATGAAGCAGGGACCCCTCCTCCCCGCAGCCCCTGAGACAGAAGGGGTGTGGTGTCTTCTGTATCCTGTGCAAAAGTGTTCTGGTATAGTAGGTGCGGTGTAGGATCTTGAGTTGTACCAGCCTAAACCTAGCTGAGATGCCCACCTCCCTCGGCGAGGCCAACGCCTCGTTCCATTCCGAGTCGTCCATATCCCCGAGTTCCTCGGCCCATCGCTCTCGGAGCTTCTGTGTGGGATCCGGCAGGTTATTAACTAGTTTTTTGTATGTAAGGGAGGTTGCCTTCTGTTCCATGAAGTCAGTTAGCAACCTGTCCTCCAGTGGGGAGGATTCCGGGAGTACTGTGTCGGGAGGGATTGCGTGCAGTAGGGCGTGCCGGATTTGCACATACCTGTAGGTTTCAGTGGGCCCCATATCATACTGTTGCCGCAGGTGTGTGAATGCGACCACTGAGCCCTTATCCCAAAGGTCACCTACAACCGAAATTCCTATTTGGTCCCATTGTGCGAAACCCTTACTGGCTCTTAAGTTCCCTAGCGATTTCGTGTCCCACAATGGCGTCATATTCGTAATTTTCCCCTGCCATCCGAGTCGGGACTGCGCTGCATGCCACAGGGACACCGTGTGCAGTGTCGGACCGATCAGTTTACGGGCCCTTGCGCGATTGTAGAGTACCGCGAGCATGCCGTCCGTTCCCAATTGTGACCAGTCCGCTTGGTATGCGGGGTCCCCCCGCGGGACGTGGATCCACTGGTTTATTATCTTAAGCTGGGAGGCCCAGTAATACAATTGAAGGTTGGGTAATGCAATCCCTCCCTCGTACCAGCTTTTAACTAATTTATCGCGAGCTATACGAGCTGGGCCATTGTTCCATAGCAGCGCAGACACAAGTGCAGCGACCTGTCTGAAGTAGCGTGGGTCCACCATATAGGGAGTATTCTCCAACACGTAAAGAAATCTAGGAAGAGCCATCATTTTGTATAGTGCTGCTCTCCCAAGGAGGGTTAATGGCAGGGTGGCCCAGTATTTGACGTCTGCACGGAGACGTGCCAGAGGCGGTACCAGATTTGCGTTATAGAAGTCTGTCGCATTAGTGGTGATAATAATGCCCAGGTACTTAAATGAGCCTGACGCCAATTGTAGGGGGCAGTCATCTCGCAGTGTTGGTTCCGGGCCCTTGAGTACGAAGATGATAGATTTGGACTAGTTAAGGGTGTAGCCAGATGCCTTCCCATGCTCGTTGCATAGGGTCAGCAGGGCAGGGATACCGTCGTTGGGATCGGTCATATAGATCAACATGTCATCTGCATACAGTGACACTTTGTCTTCCCACCCGTCCTCCCACGTGAGTCCCCGAAACAGTGGTGTTGCCCTAAGTAGAATGGCCAGCGGTTCAAGCACCAGCGCAAAAAGTAGGGGCGATAGCGGGCACCCTTGTCTCGTTCCACAACGGAAAGGGTTGTGAGATGTGACCATTCGCGACCACTTGTGCCATTGGCGACCTGTACAGCAACCGGACCCACGCCATGTATTTCGGTCCGAAGCCCATACGGGCCAGGACTGCAAATAGGTACTCCCACTCCACAAGATCAAACGCCATTTTGGCGTCTAGGGATAGGATGACTGCCTGTTTGGAAAGGAGATGTGCCCTCGCCAGGACCCCATGCACCCTCCGCAAATTCAGTGCTGTGCTCCTATGCGGCATGAAGCCCGATTGGTCTGGGTGTATCAGGGTGTGCAAGTGCGCCGTCAGGCGGCTAGCCAGGAGCTTCGCAAGTATCTTTGCTTCAACATTGAGCAGGGAGATAGGTCTGTACGAGGAGCATAGTGTCTGTGGTTTGTCAGGTTTGGGGATAGCCACTATGGTGGCCGTGCGCTGATCCAGAGGGAGTGCGGCTTTAACAAGGCTTTCTTTATACATATCCAGCAAGGGTTTGCTCACTAGGGGGGCTGCCACTTTGTACCACTCTATGGGTATCCCATTCGGACCAAGTGCCTTGCCAGATTGCAAAGACTGTATTGATAATTGGAGTTCAGTTTCGGTTAGGTCAGTGTCCAGTTCTAGTTGTGCTTCCTGGGAAAGTGTGGGGACAGTGATATGAGCGAGTGATGCTAATGCCTCCCGCTCCGTGACCGCCCTAGACGGTGTGTAGATTTCCTGAAAGTGGTGTGCTAAAGTGTGTACGATTTGTTCAGGGTGCGTCAGCAGCTGGCCCTCTTGATTGTATAGCCTCTGAATGCCCCTGTTGCTACCACCCCGTCTGTCCAACCACGCCAGCATCTTTCCGGCTTTGTCCCCCACATCGTATATCCTGCTGGCAGTGCTCGCCAGGTGTCCCTTGGTCACCGTTGTGAGGTGGGCCAAGTGCTGTTGCTGTTTGAGATGGAGCGTGTGCGCGGTGTCAGGGGTGGGATCGGACATGTGGGCGACATCCGCGTTGTGGAGGGCCAGTTCTAATTGAGCGAGTTCATTTCTGGAGTCTCGCTTGTGCCCTGTGATAGTCGCTATTGCTGCGCCGCGCAGGACCGCCTTGTACGCCTCCCAAAGTATTGATGGTGAGGAGACCGTCCCTGTGTTTTCTGTAAAGTAGTGCGAGGAGGCCAGTTTAAGCTTCTTCCGGACACCTGGGATCCGTAAGTAGTTGGGGTATATTGGGTATAGCCTGGCACGTTTTTGCTCCCTGGATGTGATGTGGAGGGACACTGGGGAGTGGTCAGATATACCCCTAGGTAGGATCTCCAGTTTGTCCACGGAACCCAGCCCTACCCCCAAGAAGAAAAGATAGTCAATGCGCGAAAGACTGTTATGTGCAGATGAATAGTGCGTGTATTGTTTAGTCGTTGGGTTCATGTGACGCCAAACATCCGTGAGGCCCATTGCGGACAGGAAACCAGGAAGCACGGTGGCCCCTCGCTGCCGATCACGCAAGGGAAAGGTGTCTAGTAGCGGGTCTGTTATGGCGTTAAAGTCCCCGCCAATAATCATGTCACCCTCTGGGAGGTCTATGAGAAATTGACCCAGTGCAGGTAGTGCCGTGGAGTGTAGCGCCGGGGGAATGTATACTGAAACCACATTGAGGGATTTCCCTTCCCATTGGCCGTGCAGTGCCGCAAATCTGCCCTGGTCATCTGTTTTGTGGCTAGTAATCATAAAGGAGGAGTTCTTCTTGAGAAGTATCCCCGTGCCCCTGGATCCCGTGGTGAACTCTGCATGCGCTGCCATGGTATATCCGCGCCTGTCAAGAGCTTTGCAGGTGGACCCGGCCAGGTGCGTCTCTTGCAACATCACCAAGTCCGGCCCGTGACGTTTAATAGTTTGGAGAACCAACCCCCTCTTGATCTTGTCCCCCAGGCCCCTAACATTCCAGGTGAGCAATTTTAAGGGGGGTACTGCTGTTAGGTGCGAGTCGCCTATAGCGGGTGCGTCGCTATGTCGTCGGGCCATGTGGAGGTATGACTAGTGTGACTGAAGCGTGAAGGCGGAGCACAGCGCCTGCGCGAAGAGCTGTGATATAGAACCAGGAGTGTATGGCCCGCAGCGGGATCATGATTCGTATGTAAGCGGTGATGACTGAGAACATTATCAACCAAAACAATACAACTTTCCCCCCCCCCCTCCCCCTCCCTGCTCCCCTGCACCACGGACGAGAACCCGCCCGCAACCCCAACTTGGCAGAGTGCTTAATCCCTTCCCCGTCCATCTTACTTGCTCGTGGGGTTGGTGATACCCCTACAGGCACCGGTCGATGCCCGCCCTACTCGGCCCCAGCAGCATCAAGGTCCCGAGCGTTCACAAACACGTTGCCCCCAATGCAGAACACTCTGATTAGCCCCTGATTGGTTGTCCAGAGTCAATTGGGTCTCTTTCAAGATCCGAATCCATTGCCGTCGCACCCCCTTCATTCGCGGGTGTACCTGATGAGTGTGCCGACTGTCCCCCGTTGCGATGGTGCTGTCGGTCTCTGTGCTGGCGCTGTGGCTGTCCCACCTGCCTCCATCCATCAAGCCACTCCTGAGCCACCTCCGGTGTATCGAAGAACCACGTCTTTCCTTCGGCTACTATGCGTAATTTGGCGGGGAAAAGCATGGAGTATGGCAGGCCTCTGTCTCGCAGTGCTTTTTTAACGTCCAGGAAAGATTTTCTGCGCCTGGCTACCTCCGCCGTGTAGTCTGGAAAGAAGGCCAGCGTTGAGTTTTGAATTTTCACTGGTGGGGAGTTCCGTGCCGCCTGTAGGATTGCGTCTCTGTCCCTAAAATTGAAGAGCCTGGCCAGCACTGGCCGTGGGGTGGCATCCGGTTTGGCTGTACCACCAGGGACTCGGTGCGCCCTTTCAACCGAAAAGAAGTGAGATAGGCCTTTAGGTTTTAGCTGGGTTTTGATCAGATCTTCAACATATAAGTCCATCGCAGCTTTACCCTCTGTCTCCGGCAGGCCTAGGATGCGGATGTTATTCCGTCTGGAGCGCCCTTCCTGATCGTCGAGTTTTTCCTGCAGTTGCTTAGTGACTCTTTCCATGCGCTCCATGGCCACCTGCAGGTCTGAGGTGTCTTCGACAAGAGACTTCGCGACTACTTCTACTTGCGAGACCCTTTCCGCCATTTTGTGAAAGTCAGCTCGAAGTAGCGTGACCTCGGAGGAGATGGAGCCCACCGTTGTCCGGACTTCGTTGAGGGTCTTCATGACGTCTTCAAGGGTCACTTTCGGATTGCCTCCCGTTTCCGGAGGAGTACCAGCGGAGTGACGGCCGCCACTCTGGGAATGTCCATTTTGGCCGTATGCGAATTTGTCGAGCTTCGCCTGCGTCGTCATGCTCCGTGTGCCCTTTCCGGCCATGACGTCGCGTTGCTGGCGGAGGTATGTGCCCTTTGGGTCTCGCAAGGCCTGTGGGTGTCCGGTTGACAAAGCTATGTCCCGTTGAGTTGAGGGGGTACCCGAGGTCTACCCAGGGCCCGGGGTGATAGGCAGGTCGCCGCTCTTCGGAGGGTGTTTGTGAGGTTTACAGCGGGGCTGAGTGTGAAGGGTTCGTGCAGTGCGGCGCCACCCAGTGCGACGTCGTTCCTGAGGATCTCCCCCTATATAGTGCTTCCAACCTCCTTCGTACACTGGTACAGTGGGGGACCGGTTGCACCTGGTAGGCGCCCACACCGGGCCGGTCGTGCCGCAAACAGCCCCGCTCCACGCCGCCTCTGCGTCAGGATACCTGTGTCTCTATGAGCCCGCCCGTGGAGCCAGGGTGTATCCCAGACCGGTGGCCGTGTAAGGAGGCGTTCAGGGCTCAGTGTAGTCCCCCTCACCTTGGTGCGCAATCGGCGCCACTGGTATCTGGGTTCACAAAGTATGGCGCAGTCTCTGGTGCTGGGTGGCCTCCGCTGTGGTGTCCCACCTCACCTAGGGGTGCACTTCTCGATCTCCGGCACCTCCGGACCCCTCGGTACATTCAGGTGTGGGCGCTGGTGGGGCGGTGTGACTGCGTGACCACAGGTTTGATGCGGAGCAGCCGCCGGGTGGTGTCAGGGCGCCCGAGCCGGGGAGGGCGAACTTCCGGCTGGGTCCGCCGTCTACTCGAGGTCGGTGCTGACAGGCTGGTGCAGGCCCTGGTACGGTGTTTCCAACAGGGGCCGTTCCCGGCGGCCGTTTTTCACCGCGGTCGCAGCAATCAATGCCGCTCGGGTCCCTGAGCCGATGCAGCCCCTTCGGGCGGGCGATGAAGCGGATGGAAGTGCGGATAGTCAGCGAGGCCGGTTTGCCTGACGGAGCTCCCGCTTCAAGCTGCCGCCATGCTCGGCAGTTGGCCACGCCCCCCTACTCTACCTTTTTTTAAAAACATTCTGTTCCACCCAGAGGGTTATTTTTTTTTTAAACTCAGGTCCGAGTTTATACCCTTGGTATGGGAAGGGATGCAACCGTTACTGCAGTGGAGTATACTCACCAGGCCACATTCACAGGGGGGGGGGGAGATTAATATCCCCGACTTTGAATTGTATTATATAAGTGCGCAAGCCCATTACGCCTACTACTGGGTTACACCAACGGCGGTATATGCCACAAGTGGCGGCAGAACACTGGCTAGCAGACCCCATACCTATCGACGGTGTACTGTACAATACTCCTGGCCCCAGGGAAACAACCCAACCACTGTCACATGCACAACTACAGCATCGCGTCGCATTGTTAGTATGTTGAGAAGTCCTCTGCTCTATTCCCACTTACGTATCAGCCCAACATGCCTCCCCTCCGAGAGACAGCATTTCACAAATTCAAGGAACGGACTAACATTAAAACCTGGGGACCTCTAACACAATGGACAATTGCGCACATCCAAGCACATCTTTCAGGGGCTCCGCCGGTCTCCACTAGACGTCTTTCTATACATACGACTTAGGGTGTTCGCTCTATTACCCCGGAGTTTCCGAATGTAACTCCCAGCCCTTGCTCCACTACAGCTGATGCTAAAAACTACGACAGCAGGTCAGCTTGTCTCCACGATATATCACACAGTACACACACAAAGGGTGAAACCGTCTACCGCACAAGATGGGACTTGGAGCTAGGCTATGAATTATCGGACGAACAATGGGAATTCTCTTGCTCGCAGACTGAACAAATCTTGGCCAGCAGCAGATTACGCATAACACATTACAAATTCCTCCATCGACCAAGAGAACTTGTAGGTGGAGCAGAAGGAGGGCACCTAAGTTTAAGGATTGGCTTAATGACTTGGTATTTTGTCAGGAGCAACTAACTATTTATGCAGAGCTGTTGCCTGGGGCCTCAAGATCCAGGGACATTTGGGGACCCCTGACAAGCTACCTTCTAACGCACCCGCGCCACAGCCAAGGCACCACCATCCCTGAGGCAACTGCACCCTAAAGCTGCCCGATGCAATATGCCCATGAACCGTTTGTAATTATACATCCGGTATTGTTTAAACTCTACCCCATCTGTAAAATGTCCTTACCAGAGCAATGTTCTACCATGATGCTCTTGCACTTGCGAGCCACTGAAAAAGTGAGGCCACATCATAGCCCTAGCTAAGAAATGTGAACTGGATGCCTAGTATTGAATGTAATTACTCTGTCATATGTAATGCCCTACTGCAATATAAGCTGTTCAAAAGATTGTAAATAGACAACATATTGTGTCATGATGTTCCATACTGTCATATATCGACAGAAAACTAGCACTGTAAGTTCAGTATCCAAGTAATGTGCCTGCTGCTTATTTGTGAGCATTTATGATGTACTGTTTTATTGAAAATCAATAAAGAACATTTGAAGGAAAAAAAAGAGTCCTTTAGTGTTGTCCCCACATTGCCTCATTGGAATGAAGCTGGATTGGTCGGAATCGACCAAGTCCTGCATTGTTGGGTTCAATCAAGAGGCCAGGATCCATGCGAAAAGTTTGGCGTCTATGTTGAGAAGAGAAATAGGTCTACACAACCCACAGTCTCCAAGATCTTGAAATGGCTTGAGTATCACCGATATAGACACCGCCAACATCGAGCCCGTCAGGGCGTAAAAAAACAAGTTAAAAAGTCGAGTTAGGGCTCGCGAGCGTAATGGTCGCCTTTTAGCTCGGCTCCCGCAGCCCTCCGGCCTGATCGTATATCCTGTACCTTATCCTGTCCGGAGACAACAAATTATCGTGGAATTGGAGACGGCACACCAAACTTGTACTTACCATCTGGCCCGGAGGTTTTGACGTGCAGCGGTTCCAAAGTTGTGCCCTTCGCAAGATCGGGGCCTCCGTGGAACCTAGACCGGGACCTCGCCTGTGGGATCCGACGTCTCTCGGCCCCGGTCGAGAGAGTGAACCAATGATGAGAGCCGTTGCGCGAAAATCCCGGCGTTCCTGATCTGGGCCTGCCCTGGTGGCCGCGAGGCTGATGTGGGTGAGATGCACCGGGGAATGACTCTGTGAAGGGGTCCCCCCCGCCGCTGCGGTTTCCGGCGGCCCTGGACCTTGGCGCCCGGACTCTGCTTGTTTGGGGCGCCGGTGCTGGTGCAGGCGGAGACCCGCATTGGGCAGACATCCTTTCTGCACCAAGGCTGCCATTGCTGGAAGCCCCCCGGAGCTCTGTAAAGTCCTACATTTTGGAACTGTTATTGAGAGTCGCGGAGGGTGGCGACTGGGCTGAATTCGCGAAATGGCGGCTGACCATCTGGAACTGGTATCGCCTTGTGGCGGCGGGCTTGGGTTGCCTGATTGCGCGGGGGTCTGGTCTGGTGAGCGGGAGCTTACCCTCCGAGATATCCTGGAAGCTCTGCGATCCCTGCGCGCATTCCTGGCCCCAGATGTCCCCGTGAGTCCGCCACGACCTGCCGCCATTTTGAGCAGCCGTTTCTTCTTGCCTCCCTTTTGTTTCGGAGACTCCATTGCTTCGCCCCCCTCGACTGCTGCAAGTGTTGCCGCCTCTGATCGACGATCATTTGATGTGCCGGGGACTTTGCAGCTCCCTGCTTTTCTAGGTTCTGACCCCAGAGACTTGGACGTTGTGCCGCGGCCCTGTTTGGCTGGGATGCCCGGAACTATTGGTGGACTGCCGCCTGCGCCTGTACCGATGGCTTCGCATTTGTCTACTGCGGAGAACCCCTCGCTTTCCCAAACGGCGACACTGCTCTCCTGCTCTTTATCACCCGTGCTGCGATTGCTGGTGCTTATAAACTCTCTATTCGGACTTTTGCTCGCTTGCGGACGGATTGTTCCTCCTTGTCCTCATGGCGGAACACATTTATTTCGATTGTGTCCTGGTCTTGTATTGAGTAGCTCACTTTACATTGTCATGTTGTGGGTGGAATCTGTGGTTCGTAAGGGTTGGGGGTGATATGCGTGACTCCTGGGGATTCTTGCTGTACGACTTCGTGGCGCGATTGTTTGTACCCATGGCGCGGTGGGAGGTCCTCTCCTCTGTAAGTTTTATGGTGCGTGAAATGGTGTCGTCCTGGTCTGGTTTTTGCTACGATTGTTTGGTTGGGCGGAGGGCTGCGGCCGACCGTATTGATTTCTGTTATTATGCTCCTCCCTCCTGTTTTCCTTATTTTTGTTTCTGTTTCTTTTTGTCTCATTTTTCTCTCTTTCTTTCTCGCTATATTTCGGGTTCTGGTTTAGGGCGACAGGCACGCTGTTTGAAGGGTAGGCCATAGCCTTCTGCAGGGGTGCAGGGTGGGATGGGTGGGTTGGGATCTATTTGTTGTTTGTTCTATGGTTCTATGGCCCTTTTTGTATCTCTTTATAGTAAGGCCGCGTCTGTCCTTGCCTCCCGTGGTATGTTCGGAGTGGGGTATGAGGCGTCATCGATCCTCCTCTTCTGGGTTGGTTACGTTTCGTTTCGATTGCTGTACCCTCCTTGTTATGGATGCTCCTGTTTTCTCCTGTACTCTCGCCACGGGACTCCTGTTTCGGCGTGGTCTTCTTTCCTTCGTTTTGTGTTTCATTTCCTTTTATTATTTTTCCGTTTTGTCCTCCTCCCCTCCCCCTCCTTTCCCTCTTTCTTCCCTTTTCCTGGCCCCCTTCCCCCCCTTTTTAGAGGTCACTATGATGGGTTAGTTTTGATGTGGTGTTTGTCCGATCCCTCTGTCCTGGTTTGGCTGTGGTTTGGGTGGTGGGCATGTAAAGATGGTACTGAACATGTGTCGATTATGTCTAAAATGTCCCTGTCTCCCGGTGTGTATTATGTTGCCTCTCCTGTATTGCGGCCCCATGCCCCCTTATTGTCGCTGAGGATGGTTGTGGGACTTCGGACGCCTTTATATTGAAAGTGAGCCTATCGTACGCCTTATCCCCATATTATAAAATTAACATTTTTTGCTCCTGTTTTTTGGCCGTCTGGTTCCTAGGTGTCTTCTTCCCCTTTTTACGATTGTTTTGCCTTTGCTTTTGCTGCTTGAATCTGTACTATTTGCCTTGGAACCTGTGACCGTTTTACATATTGATGCCGGCCGATTTGGTTGTAGGCCTAGAATTGTATATCCTTTTGATGCTAATTAAGGTTTAAAAATTTTTTTTTAAAAAAAGTCGAGTTAGGAGAGGTGCTAACCCCTGACAGAAGATTTGATAAAATTGGGCGGTGAACCCATCTGGCCATGGTGCTTTTGAGAGTTTGAGGCGAGCAATAGCTGCAATCACCTCCTCAATACGTATTGGTTGGTCGAGCTGGGATGTGAGCTCTGGCGATAGACGTGTTAGGGGAACCCCCTTCAGATAAGTGGATTGTCACCTTTAGGACTGTCGGAGGCAAAATACAGAGAACTATAAACATTTTTGAAGGTCACCGCTATTTCCTCAACCATGTGGACTTCCACCCTCTGAGCTGTTGTAATTGAGCTCACTGAGCTGTAGAGGATCTTGTTGCAGAGCCTATGAGCTTCTATTCACCCACAGTGGTCTCTGCTCAAGTAGAGCTTATGCCTAAGACGCCAAAGGGCGTACTCCACCCTATCATGGTCAGGCCGCTTCAGAAGGAGCCTCTTTATCTTGTCTCAAGAAACCCTGGGGGCGCCCCTCCATTTATGGATCTGATCTAACTCGGAGGCCACCTGTTCTAGTTGCTAGCGCTTCTCCCGACAGACCCGGTTCTTGACAGCCGAGCTGGCTATAAATTCACCTCTCACTACGAGCTTCAATGCCTTTCAAATCGACGACAAGGGGGTCCCCTCGATGTTGTTTGTGTGGATATAGTCAATTAGTACTGTGCGTATAGTGTTGACCATGGAAGAAGATTGCAGCAGCGCGTTGCGGAGTCGCCAACGTGAAGTGCATGGGTAGGAGATCGCAGAATTAAAAAAATGAGGGCATGGCCCCAAAGGGTTCGGGGCTCTATGCTCGCCTCTCGTATGTGAGCTGTCGGGCCAGAGACGTAAGGAAATGATCAATGCTGGCGAAGAGGGGTGGGGTGGCGCCATATATCACATAACCTTCCATCTGTGCCAGCCAGCGGAGGCCAGCGGACATGAGGGCTCCCGTTTGAGAGGAGAGTTGGTTGGAGTGGTATAAAGTGGGGTCCAACACCAGATTTAAGTACCACCCCCAACCCCCACATAACCAGTCAGAATGGCCACGTCCAGGGTGGTGAAAGCTGTTGCTAGCTCATTGAGAATAGAGGGTTCCTGTTGCTTTTTTGGGGTGTATATGTTAGTCAGGGTGAAATGGACGGTGTTCTATTGTATTCTAACCGTGTACAGGTACCCCTTCATTTCCGTGATCGTGGATATTTGCATGCCCTTAAATTTCTGGGGGAAGAGGATAGCTATCACATTCTTCTTAAAAGGGACCGAGGACCAGAACTGATAAGGGAACCAGCGGGAGTGCATGCGGGATGAGTCTTTGAGTAGCAGGTCTCCTGGAGCAAGCATATGTCTCCTGCAGATTTCTCCAGGAGAGACCGCACTGCTGCGCGCTTCACTGGGTTATTTAATCCCTGGACATGAAGGCTAACTATCTGTAGCTCCCGAGGTATGGGTTAAGGACAAAGAAAGTTGTGTGGTGCACCTAGCTCTGAGATCTTATATATATATAGTACTAGAAGCATAAGCAATAAGGAGTTGTTGTGTCACTACGGGGCCATGCTGAAGTCGGTTGGTGCAGAAGAGCAGAAAGGAAAGGAAACTCCCAACAAAACACAATCTAATAACATTAAGTGAAACGTGGTGACAACACTCCAGCACAGTGAGACAACATTTGTGGAGCTTCGGCCATTTAGGGGCCTGCTAATTGGTTCAGTCGCCATCACTTGGGATCCCAGCTCCCATAAGAATAGAGCAAGGTAAGAGATAAGTTTTCGGCTGGTGGGCCTCCCTGAGTCCACCTACCAAAAGCCCTCCTGTCTGGCAATCTGTTGTGATTTCAGGGAGCCCTTGATTGCACTGTGAGCCTTCTAGGGTGGTGAGTACTGATTGTCTGTCTTTAGTGATGGTGGCCATGTCTGGTTTGTGTCTCCTGGGAACTCCTTTCTTCTTGTGCCACCTTTGCTGGTTACAGCTCTTGTCGACTGGTGAGCTGGCCCTCCCTTCGGGAGTTGTCACATCCACGGGGCCTACGATGCCCAGCACCTCCCTGAGGGAACATAGCTTCCGCAACTTGCCAGCGTAGCAGAAAATGAGGCAGAAGGGGTGCCCCAAGAATACGATATCCCCACCTCCCGTAGGTGCATTGTGACAGGACAACATTTTCTGCACTTCTGAAGTGTTATGGCGGACAGGTCCTGAAACAACACTGGCGAGGGATGAGGAATTGGTTCAACCTTTCATAGTAACTAGACAGAAATTATGTTTTAGTTGCAACTTACAGCTAGGCAATTGGAATTACACATGACTTCAAAATTTAGAGAATAAGAAATGTGTTTGAGGCATATGTGGCTGTAGATACACATGCTTTGCATAGTCCTGCCATCTAGTGTTGCGTCTGGGTGTGTGCAAGTTGTTTTTCTTCGAAGAAGTCTTTTGAGTAAATAGGTAGAGTGACTTTTCTTGGTGATAACGCGACTGGGCATTGACTCCATTGTTAGATTGCTTTTCTTTCCACCTTCTGGTACTGACATGTGTGCCTGGGCTCCGGGTCGAGACTGCTACGAATTGCATTGTTTGGTTTGTGCTCACCCTCGGTATTGTTTTCGATTCCGTATTCCATCTTGCGTATTGCGATACAGAAAACTTGATCGGTCGTCAAATCGATGCGCTTAAACCACGGCCATGCTGGTGATGGAATGGCTGCCTTTCTGTTTCTGCCTGAACTATCCGGCAAAATTCCCCCAGACCGATCTCCTTTCAGTCTGTAACCTAGGTTTGTCACCAGGACACAGGGAGGAGGGTTGCAAGGCCTGTCGATCTTTCCATAACAAAAAGACTCTTAGAGACCACTGGGCACGTTGAAGCAAAATGGAGCGGAGCAGCATTGACGACACTTCCGACATCAACAAACATCAAGATGTCCAGGAAAAGGAGGAAGAACTCCCCGGACCACCCATGGTGCGGAGGAAGAGGCACACTCCGTTGAGGGTAGTTCTGGCTCTGACCTAGAGATCGAAATAGAGATTCAGGACATTTTGCCGGCTCTACAATCTGAGTACTGTAGCCCCGGTTCCTCTGCCCATCTCGAACAACCTAAGAGATATTTGGTCCCTACCGAATATTAGGCCCTTGGACCACCACTGCCTTTAGGAGATGGTTGGCACAGAACGAGTGATTCGGACATCCCGCCCTTGGGCTTGGAGCAGAAACACCTCAGTGCCGAGTCGGCCTTCGATACCGAGCAACCAGCACTATCTTTGGCTGTGACCGGACCCTGGGCTCTGCAACAGAAACACACCTAGACTTCGAAACCGGTCTCTGAAGCCTGTGGAACCTATTCTCCACAAATTACAAGAACATCTGGATGCTCACCAAAAGTAGATACACATCCAGCTACTCACACAGGGCACATTCTTGTCAAACCTTGGATTTCAGCTCCACCACCATAGAGGAGACAACTCTCCTTTGAAGAGGCTATTGATACACTGGTCCCACTCAAACAGAAAAGGAATGCGGACAAGACCACCAGTCCTTTACTATCACAATCTCCACCACCTCCACACCCCGCTGCCCCCCACCTCCCCCACAATCACTTTCTCCAACACACTCTGATGGAGACTCCTTAGATATAACACTTCAAGTGTCGCTACACTCTTACACCGGTGGGAATGGGCAGGAGATGACACTTTTGGTACACATCCCCAACCGACTCCTGGACAGCATATAATTAAGACTCTCCAGGGTACACTGATCCAGACCTATATCCCGCTTGTCCATCTCCTCCTGGTGAATCTACATCGAATCAGGAGCTCATTGGTAGAGCTGCTGCTTTTCAAGAGGTCGAGCTACACAATGAACCTCCGGAAGAGGACTTTCTTTTTGAAAATCTCTTCTACACATAGGGCCACCCAAAACCTCTCTATGCCTACGGATATGTTACATCATACAGAAGACATCTTTAAAGAACCTGCTAGAGCCAAAATCATTTCTCCCAGGGTCAATAGAAAATATAAAGCCTCTCCGTCTGTCCCCATCTACATCAGGGGATAGATTCCTCGGGACTCACTTCTTACCAACACTCACAAGCGAGCTAATTCCTAAGCTGTCAGTGATGCACCTCCTCCTGACACGGAAAGCAAACTCATTGACTCCTCTGGTAAAAGGGTGTCAGCTCAATCCTCCAAACATTGGTGTATTGCCAACTTAGTGGGTTTGCTTGCATGGTATGACTGTGCCCACTGGGGTGAAATGGAGGAACTCCTCCTGTATCTCCCAGAGGAGCACAACAAAAAGGGTCAGGAGCTTGTCTCCGAAGGCAAGCTCAACTCCAACACCTCTATCCGTTGGGCCTTCGATTCAGCAGATATGGCTGCTAGGGGGATTAATGCGAGAATCTTGCTGAGGGGTTATACCTGCCTCCGCATATCTGAAGTTAAAGCCAGAAGTTCAACAAATTCCATTAAATGCCTCTTTTCACAAAGAACATCTTTTCAGTCCCCAGGTTGACATGGATATGGAGACTACCAAGTCCAAAGGTGCACTAAAAAACACTGACCAGGTTCAAAAACCACTTACTCCGATGCCTCTACCTAGTACTAACATGGCCAGGGTCATCACTCCTCTCCCTGAGGTTACTATAGAGGCTCCTATAGTGGCAACAATGCCAAAGGTAGAGCAAAGGTATTTCACCACGTGGTGCCCCACCCACCACAAAATCATGACTTCCTTCTCCTTCCCCCGAGCACTAAAGACCTGTTGATGGACGATTACAGGATTGTCTGCCCACATGCCAATCGATAATGTCAGACCATTGAGTGTTGGAGATTATCCAACATGATTATTGTCTGGAGTTGATTAGCACACCCCCAAACATTCCATCTTGCACTCCCAGGCTTTCTCTGGAACACCAAACACTACTCGAACAGGACGCTCAAGATCTTTTGCTCAAAGGACCTGTAGAACCATCCCTGTACAACATCAGGGGTCACGTGTGTATATATATATATATATATATATATATATATATATATATATATATATATATATATATACTCCCTGTACTTCTAATCCCCAAAAGGATCTTTCTAGGCAGTCTTAGATCTACGTCCCTTAAATCATTATGCTCTATCAGAGCATTTCCATACGTTCACTCAACTAAACGTGATCCCACTTCTCCAGCAAGGCAACTTTCTATCAGTCCTAGACTTAAAGGATTCCTACTTTACCATTCCCATACATCCAGCACATCGTGAATACCTCAGATTTGTGATAGCATGCAAATATTACCAGTTCAAAGTCCTTCCATTCGGGCTGACTTCTGCTCCTTGAGTATTTGCCAAATGCCTAGCATTGCTAGTAGCACATATATGCAGTTAAAACATCCATGTCTTCCCGTATCTCGATGACTGTCTTATTAAAGCCAGCACTCTACCTCTCTGCCAACAACACATTCAAAATACCATAGACCTGCTCCATCAACCAAGCTTCACCATCATTGTCCAAAAATCTAAACTTCAACCTTTACAGTTTCAACTGTATCTGAGGGTTATCCTAAACATTGTGATTAGCCTATCCCAATATAGCAAAATCCTGAATTTCCAAACACTAGTACCATGTTTCCAAGCCAAACAAAATTTGACAAAACTATCATGCATGTGCCTACTGGGAATGATGGCCTCATGCATTGCCATAGTGCCACATGCATGGCTACATGTCTTCCACAGGAATGTCTACCACAACAGTAGTCTCAGTCACTGGGTCAATTAGAGTATCTAATGTTGATAGACCACCACACTCATGGCTCTCTGCAGTGGTGGAACACAACAGCCTGTTAAAAGGGCAGCCTTTCCTCAACCCTGCTGTTCCCCTCATCATTCAGACAAGAGGCGCATCTCTAACAGGCTGGGTGCTCACTTACAGAATCTCACAGTCCAGAGTCTCCTCATCAACTACCTAGAGCTTCAAGCTGTTCACCTAGCATTGAAAGCGTTCACATCTCACCTGAGTGGCTAGGTTGCCTTAGTCCAGACGGACAATATGACAACCATGTACTATTTTCATAAAGGGGGATGGGGTATACATTCTCTACAGTTATTGCGTCTGTAGGAAGCTTGCTCTATATAATCTATACCAATATGAGGTATAGTGTGCGCAGAGTAAAGGGAGCCCCCATAGGTATAGCAGAGGCTAAGTTAGGTAAGTACTAACAGCTCTCTTTGTGGTAGTGTGGGCGAGCAAGTTGGCTTATCCAGAGGATGTGTTAAGCATTTATTGTATTCTCTCAATCAAGGGCTGATACACACATTATAGACCAAACCCCGACCAATTAAGTAAGTATAAAAAAGTATACTTATGTATTAGTTTAGAACCAAGCAGGACTTGACACAGGTAAGTGCTACATACTTTCAAAATGCCAGACTGTTCAAAGTATTAGAGTTGTGCTTGAAATTACAATTGTTACAGGTAGGTAAATGCTTTGGAAACAGTTTAACTTGCACAGTAATACATTTTTTGTTACTTTTGGATGACCTAGATATGGATATGCCTAGATACCGCACCTTAGGCTCTCTACATACAAGGTAAGTGTGACTTTTTGTACTTTGCAATTGAGTTCTCTTTCTTCTCATACTACATCAGTTCAACACATAGACATTTTTAGGCCCCAAATCTCTTAGCATGGGTTCCTGTGGGTAAAAATGGTTATCGGTTTCACCGGTAAGTAAACATCTTACAAGTGGGAGTTTTTGGGGTTAGGACTCAGATTGCACCAACTCCACACCACCTAGCAGCATTAGGGCGGAAGGGTGCTTAGTCAGGAGCCCAATGCAATCCTATGGGGGGTGGTGGAGTAACCAAGAACAGGGCAGACAAATTGGAGGGTTCGGGACACAGGTGCACCTCAGGTCCTCGTCTCCGGCGGGAAACAGAGCAGCCAGGTGCAGGGAAACCTTTTGAGGTTAGATTTCACTTTACCGGGCCACTCGCTATCTCTGTGCAGAGCCTGCAGGTGGCATCAGGGAGTCCTGGAGGGGTCAACCCACAGTGGACTCGGACTCTGGAGCACTGGGGGACCTCGCTGGGACCAGTGGGTCACTGGAACTCGGGCAGTAGGCGACGGGTGCAGTGGTGGTTTTAGGTATCGTGTTTCTGCGTCCTCATCAGGCTCAGAGTCTGTCTTTGGAGTTTCTTTTGAACAGAGCTGCTGTTTGCAGGAGATCGAGGTCTTTGTTGAAGGCCCTCCGTCCTGCCTAGGGTTTTGGAGTTCGCTGGCTGCAAGACAAGTCGACTTTTGACTTTTGACAAGTCGACTTTTGACGATCTCTGGAAACTGCAGACTGGTGGTAGGGCTGGGGCCAGGTCAGTTCTTCTCTGTAGTCTCTTTTGCTCAGTGACTTCTTCTGTCCCTCTTCATAGGTTGCAGAAATCTCCCTTCTGGGTTCAGGGATTCCCCCTAAATACTGTATTTACGGGGCGTTTTAGGGTTCTTGGGTTAGTAGCCAATAGGCTACTGACCTTAGGGGGCTACACCATTGGTGTGCTCGCCCCACTTGGGGGAGGGGGCACAATCCCTAATCCGGACTGGAGCGTGCCTGCCATCTGCAAGATGGCGGGCACTGAAGAGTGGGCTTCACTTTGCATCCCCCACCTGAGGGGTGAGGTTGGCAGAGGTGGGCACACCTTCTGAGCTGTTCTAATTGTTCGCATCTGACTTCCCACCCTAAAGGGGTGAGACAGGAAGTGTGCCTGCTCCTGATAGCTGGAGAAGCAGTGGTTACTTCGCAAAGGCAACACAGCCTTTGAAAATCCCCTGCCACTGATGGCTCTTCCTGACCTGGGGAAGTAGGAACACCTCTGCCCATGAAAGGCTTTGTTTCTGGGCTCAGGGAGTGAAAGCTCGCACCCCAGGGGTTGAGAAACTTGTCTCGTGGTGGCAGGCTGGTAAACACTAGTCAAGGAACCCACTCGAGGCATGTTGTTTTTCAGGGGGTTAATGTGCCCTCTTAGTGCATTGCATAATAAATCCCACACCAGTATCTGTGTGGGTTTACTAAGCTGAGAAGTTTGCTACCAAACCACCCAGAATTCAGTAAAGCCATTGTGGTGCTGTTGAGTTCATATTTACAAATTCCCAGACCATATACTCTTTATGGCTTTACTGCACTTACAATGCCTAAGAATGGACCCAGGCAAACACAAGGAGATGATGGACGGAGCGCTGAAACTTTTCAGACACTCACCCCCAGTCACACTGTTGAATCTGTCATCATTCTTTAGGTCAACTTCACCACCCCAGTTCAGACCCAGCCATATGCAAATCAGTCTTGACCCTCTTCGTCATAGGAACATTCTAGCCCCAACTGCCAAGCCAGGTCTTCCCTGGGTCGGAAACAATCATCTTGGGACTGGTTTCAGGGTAACCACCCCTCATCTGCTAGGCTAGCTTGAATCCAGTGGCAAAGTGTGCAAGGGGCCCACGTCTGGGCATATCCTGCCAACTAGGGAACAAAGCAAACACAAGGAGATGATGGACGGAACGCCGAAACTTTTCAGACACTTACCCCCAGTCACAGATCTGGATTGAATCCATCATCTCTCTGTAGCTCACTTCTGCACCCCAGTTCAGACCCAACCATATGCAACTTGGACTGAGACACTGTAGGGGTACAGTGCTCATGCAACTGTACCCTCACCAGTGGTATAGTTGACGCAGCTTGAGGGGTGATTTATCTGTACCATAGGCAAATGGGTTGCATGCATGGCACCCATGAATGTGTGCCATGTCGACCCTTCACTTTTCTCTCCAGCAAAATATGCAGCCTGCAATGGCAGTATGTGTGTGTCTGTGTGTGTTAAGGTACAGATCCTCTAAGGGTGGCACAATATGGCTTTCCCTGGTCACAGTGCCAGTGTTTCCCAAATTACCTTTTACAAGGGACTTACACGTGGCCAGAGGGGTGCCAATTGTGAGTACAATTGTACAGTTTTGGGAAATAACACAGACCCTGGGAACCTGATTGGCTGGGACCCAGGGCACATCAAGTCAAAGTGCATCAGTAATCTGGAAAAACGTGAAGGGGTTACTGCAACAGAAACCCATTTTCCTACAGTGCCTTTGGTGTTGAGCTCTACATCACAACATTCATATGTTGCTGCGCAGAAATCTGAGGCTGAGGTTTGCTGAGCTGCGCTAGCGCCTCAATTTAATCCTGTTTTGGGATTTTTAAAGAAACAATCGCACTGTTGCTAGTTCTTTTAATATTTCTCACCTGTGATGTGTTTCTATGCGGCTCTCCGCGGTCCACCGCAGCAATCTCGTGCTGTTTGTGTGGAGGGAGCAACGCCAGTTCTTGACAATACCGGCATTCTTACTTACTTCCCGGTGAGCCCTTGCAGAGCGGCCATTGTGGCAGGGTGACGCTCTAGTGCTCCACCAGCAGCAGGCTATATTAGAACAGCATGGCGCCGACGCGCAGCGGACAGAAAGCTGAGGCTGAGGTTTGCTGAGCTGCGCTAGCGCCTCGCTTTAATCTTGTTTTAAGATTTTTAAAGAAATATTGCACTGTTGCTAGTTCTTCTAATATTTCTCACCTGTGTTGTGTTTCTATTCGGATCTCCCCGGTCCACCGCAGCAATCTCATGCTGTTTGTGTGGAGGGAGCAACGCCAGTTTTTGACAATACCGGCATTGTTGCTCACTTCCTGGTGAGCCCTTGCAGAGCGGCCATTGTCGCAGGGTGATGCTCCAGTGCTCCACCAGCAGCAGGCTATATTAGCACAACATGGCGCTGACGCGCAGCGGACGCATGAAGGCACGCCAAAGGCAAGCCCGTCTGCGCCCGTCCGGGACCCAGGGCCCAAACCCCTGCCCCTTTGAACAGCGACATAATAAAGTTTACCCCCACTCAGTTGAGGAATCTCCGTATGAATCCCCAGCTTAACTGTACTCACCTTAATGCTGAGGGAACTATTGCCGCCTGCCCTGGCTGCAATTTTTCAGATCATACGGATCTAGTAGGATCAGGTAATGCCACAGGATCCTCCACTACTGCCCCCCGCACATACAAGGCCATATAGAACCCAATCTAGCCTTTTCAAATAACTTTTCTTTCTACAACATTAACTGTCGCTCCCTCCCAAAACATCAGGTGGACATCTTTGAGCACTTGGTGGTCCAACATCCAGATGCTATCTTCTTAACGAGACATGGCTAAACATTTGCTCTGGTCCTGACGCAGCCAGAGCCTTGCCATCCATCTAACTACGCTATTGTCAGGAAAGCAAGAGAAGATAGGCTGGGTGGAGGGATCGCCATTATCTTTAAAAAGACCTTTAGTTGTAAGTTCGATGAGTTACTGATCCCCGGCTGTGAAGCAGCAGTGTTTTAACTGATCCTGACTCCTCACTTCACCTTTTCTGGGATGCTGGTGTATCACCGCCCCGGGCCTGCTGGCTCGTGAGCTACTAACTTCCCCGATCTCGTTACTCCCTTTCTATTTAGTTCAGCCAATTTTACAATTGTAGAAGATCTCTATCTCCATCTAGAGGACTCCGCCTGTACGACCAGCAATACTTTTATTTCCGATTTGGCTGCCATGAACATTTTACTCCATAACAGCCGGCCATCTCACTCAGCAGGTCACTTTCTCGACCCCATTTTTTCTAATTTACCTTCCTTACATTGTCCAGCAGCCATCCCCCCTGTGCTGGACTGACCACTGTTTAGTGGGCTTTAGCTTTGAGGCTCCTTGTCTCTTCCATGTGATGAGCGATTGTGTTGCTAAACCCTCCAGGAACTGGAAAAATCTTGACATGGTTAATTTTAATCATTTTCTCTCCACTAATGCCTCAATTTTTATAAATAATTTTGTCTTGGAACTTGTGGCTTTCATGGTTGGATTCAGTCGGCTCTGGACACCTGCCTTCCTATTTCAGTCAGGAAGTTAAATAGTCATCGCCCCCCTGCCTCTTGGTTCTCCGAAGAGTTAAAAAAGGGTAAAACCAAATGTAAAAACTTGGAGCGTCGGTGGCGAAAGATCTATGCGCCCGAAGCTAAAACCGCCTATCTTATCACCAAAAGGGCTTATCATTCCCACTGCAGGTGTGCACAAGCAGCAAACTATGTCTCCTTAACCTAACTCCAAAGAACAGGGTTTCAGATGTGAGGGAAAGACCGCACCCGGAACAGAAACACGCACTTGAAAGAGTGGACGCTGTATCATCCCCGCACCCCGGGGACTTATTACCAGGCAAATCTCTACTTTTTTCACGTTCTGAAGATACCAGCCAAGTGACCATCATCAATACTCTAAAAATAATAGCTGTAGCAAGTTTTTCTACAAAGTACTGCTGGAGAAAATCACGATCCATACTTGTGTAATCCTTTTCCGATCTTCAGCACTACCCGGTCTTGAGCGGAGCCGGGTCGGAATTATCACCGGCACCGCGACCTGTGGTAACATACCTTCCACCTACAGCCCTAAGGAGTCGCGGAAACAGTGTGGTTTCTTGCGACGAAACACGTGTCGGCTGGCTCATGTATGAATAATAAAAGAAGGAACGATACTATGATGGACTACTTCTTCGCCCATGAACTTTGAACTATATGTCCATTGAGACATCACTCTAACTTGAATTTTTCCTACAAGTGTGCTGCAGAATTTTGTTTTTATGTCTCCTTAACCATCATGCAGGCTAAAAACTGCCCTAAAACTCTATTCAAGATGGTTAAAGAACTATATGGTTCAGCAACCATGCAGGCATCCTCCAGTCTGAATGTAACACAATGCGAGGATCTTGCCCAATTCTTCTTAAATAAAGTGGAAACAATATACGCTGCACTGGCTAGAATTATCCCTCCTTCCACTCTCTCGCCCATTGTGACCTCTGACCGATTTGGCCCTATGTCCGAATGTTGTACCGTTTCTGCTCCTGACCAGACACATAAGGATATACTTGATGCCTGGCCACTCTTGGACATGGTGACACTTATACAACATCTTAGTAAAGTTAAATCGGGTTCCCCCTGTGATTTACTACCCATCACAGGATTACAGCAGATTGAACAACCATTGCTTCGTTATATCCTTGAACTTCTTAATGCATCCCTCATGGAGTCCCTTGACCCTTAAGACTGGAAACATGCACTGGTCGCCCACTATTTAAAAAAAACAACTCTGACCCTGTGCTTCCCTCAAATATCGTCCAATTTCGCTGCTTCCTGCTCTCTGAAAATTTTTGGAGAGTCACAACAATGGCCATCTTTCCAGGTTCATCGAAACTAATGGGCTCCTACATCCTTCCCAATCGGGTTTTAGGACCGGTCACTCTACTGAGTCCACACTCTTAGGTGTTACTGAAATGCTTCGACAGAACCTGGATGCAGGTGAAACAATGGCCTGGTATTGCTTGATAGTGCGTCCTTTGATAGGGTCTCTCTCACCTTACTTATAAAGGCCCTTCAATCTTCTGGGGTCACTGGGGCAGCCCTGAATTGGCTTGTAACTTTTCTTTATAACCGTACTTCCAGGTTTTTTCATCCACCGCTAAATCCAAGCCATACTCTTCACCTTATGGGGTCCCACAGGGTTCAATTCTTAGCCCCCTGCTGTTTAACATTTACCTTAGACCCCTGGCAGTTAGGAATCTGGGTTGTCGCTATACTCTTACGCTGACGACACACAGATTATCTTCTCTCTTTCATCGGGTAAGTCCTCCGAGCCTTCTGCTCTCAGGACAGGCCTCAGCAAAGTTGTGGCCTGGATGAACGCCAACCTATTAAAACACAATGGCGAAAAAATTGAGGTCTTGGTTCTGGGCAAAGATAGAGATCTCTGGGGCCTCCAACATTGGCCCTCCGAAATGGGTAGGCTTCCACAACCCTTCCACAACCCTCCACCCAGGTAAGCAAACCTTGGCTTTATTATCGACGATTCACTATCCTCGCGTCAGCAAGTTACCAAGGTTGCTGCCACCTGTTTCACCATTTTGAAATGGTTGAGGAAGATTGTGTGGTTGCTACCTGACCTACCCAGCGTACTGTAGTCCAGACCCTTGTTACATCTAGGCTGGTTTATGGGAATATCCTCTATCTGAGAGTAAACAAAGATGTAACGCGTAAGCTGCAGCGAGTGCAAAACTCTGCTGCCAGATTACTTTGCCGAGCTTCCAGAACTGCATCAGCCTCCAGGCTGCTGGGGAACCTCCACTGGCTTTCATTGGAGAAACGGGTTGTGTTTAAGGCCATTACCTACATGTTTTGTATCTAGCATGTTAAGTCTCCCTACTACCTACAACGCCTAGCCTGTCTCTATTTTCCCTTGCGCACTCTTCGGTCTTCCACACAAGCGAAATTCCAAATCTCTAAGATCAAACTTGAGTCCTGTTTTATGGAATGCTCTGCCTCTATCTCTCCACACGCAACCCAATCTCCTGTTCTGCAAGTCTCTTAAGACATGGCTCTTTTCAGCCAGTAGGTCTCTTCCTTCTCTCTGCTGTCCCCCCTGGCGCGGGAAATCCTTTTTGGGTAGCTGTTGCGCTGACACATAAATTTAACTAAATTAATTAATAAAATAAAACTAAATAAAATAGCGGAACACCTCTCAGTAATAGAGAACGATTTTGGCGACTTTCTCAGCGGGATGCAGCAATAAGTCCACGAGGGGTATCTCCGGATTACTGCTGAACATTTTTTCCCGGGACTCGACCTACCTGCCATCTGACTTTGAGGTCCGCAACGCTGCCTGCACTTCTCCTGCCCTGACAGCCGTCCCGCTGGTCCGGACGCGGGCGGTCTAGTACTGCAATTCCTGGCATTCTACATTGGCGCACACCACCAGTGTCATTCCAAAGCGCTTGGAGGCGCTTAAAATCGCTCTGAGCCTCCCGCAGCGCGGGACGCACACGGGCGTGCCCGGGCCAAGGACGGGCCTGTCCGCGTCCGTCGAAGCCAGTAGGAGGCATGGCAGGGCTACCCCTCTTTTATTGGACTATCGGTGTCTCCAAGGACTTGGTTAGTGGTTTCGAATTTTAACTTTAATTGTTGCCCGTTCGTTATTTCATTAGCAATTGTACACTCTTATGAGGGCAGAATCTTCTTATTCATGAAATCGAGCTTACTCAAAGGAGACTTTCTTTAGATCCCCGTCGAGCTTCTTCTGAAGTTCCCCTAGCTGGTCCCTTGCTAATCCCGGATCCTTCTGCTGAATGTATGCCACAATTTGCCCCCATGTCACCAGTAGCATTATTAGATGATCCACCTACTACAGTCAGCTTCCCAACCCCCACCGTCTCACACCCAGCTAAGATTCTTACTCGCCAGCAACGGTTAACTGAAGCTAAGAAAAGGGAGGGTGTTTCTACTGTCACAGCTAAGAAAAGGAAAGCGGATGGTTTGCCACTCACTACACATCAGGCCAGTAAAGTGGCAAAAACTAGAGGGGCGGCTCGTGGTAACAAAGGCTGCGCCCATGAGGTTGCAGCTACAAGCATACCTAGCTCAATAGTTATCAGTTCACAGGCTTGTTGTAGGCAAGTGTCATGTGATCTGGAAGATCGCATTTTAGTTAAATTGGAGGAAAAACTTCTGGTAATGCTAAAACCCCTATTAATTAAATTATCAGATATTGATTCTAGATTGAGCAAAATTGAGCATCTGCTTTCCCTTCAAAAACCTATTCCATCCAATGGAATGTTTAGTGGTTCTATATATTCCAGTTTACCAACAGTCCCTGTATTAAACTTGCCCTTTACTGTTGTTGGCGCCAGTACTGCACAAGTTCCCACTGGAAACACAGGTAGTACGCCTGCTTTACAATCAAAGGCCAGCCTCATGAGGGAACCACTTGGGGGTCAAAATAAAGGGATGATCCAGGGTGGCCTGGCTAACTACAATGGTAATGATTACCTTACTTTACCTCCAGACGCCACGCCATACACTATTATACTCTCTAATGTCCCTCCCTTATAACCTGGTATTGAGGAACACTGGGCTTCACTTAGGAATAAGGCCCTTAACCTTTTAAATACCATAACAGGGTTGGGTAGTCCCCTATTCCAGGAATTTAAAATGATTCGTAGGATCCCTTGGATAGGGAAATCAACAAAAATTAGTAGAGGTGATTGTGTAGTGTTGAACTTTGGGTCCCCCCCTAATAGTGAAAACGATTCTTGACAGGGCTGGAACAAGGCACCTGAGTGGGGAAGGTATTAATATTCTACCATTGTTTTTTTTTAATCGAAATGTACCCACACCAACAATTGGAAGGGCTGCCCACAGGGCTACAACCCATGCTCAGGGCATGTATGAGTATACTGTGCCGATTTACAACAGATTTGAGTCATTTATAAATCTGGAGGATATAGATTGACTGAGTCCTTCTCCTTTATATGAAAAGTCCCTACCTCCAGTGGATGACTTAGATGAGAGTGATCAAGCACTGGGCACCATTAAAAGTTACGGGTTACCCTCCCACGAAACCCTTGAGTTAACTCAGAATATAAATATGGACTTGTCTGGAAGTAGTAGGATATCATATTACGCTATGGTTTCCATAGGCAACTCTATTATAAAAGTTGTTGATTCTCATGGGACAAGGTGTGGTCTCCCATCCAAGAACTAGAGTTTCCTTTTGATGACGGTGCTGGTCTAAAACTAGCTTCATGGAATATTGCAGGGCTTGTAAACAAAACAGCCTCCATTGAATGGTCCTCATTTATTGAGGAGCAAGATATTATAGTCTTCCAAGAGACGTGGGCAGTGGACCAGGTTTTTCGCCCAGGTTACATAAACTTTTCCAAAACCGCAGAACAGGGTGACCGGGGCAGACCCAAAAAGGGACTGATAATATGGGTCAGGCAGCATCACCAATATAAGTTAGAGGAGATTTACATTGATACTAGGGACATTCTCATTGTTAGGTTGTCACTGGGAAATTTCCCAGATCTTTTACTTGTTAATGTTTCTTCTAGGGGCTTGCAAGGTGGGAAGGCCTCAAACATTGTAGCCCTTCTTGACGCTTTCCTAATAACACAAAGAGGACAGAACAATATATTAATAGCTGGAGATTTTAATTGTACTTCTGAACCCCTGGATTGCCAGGATATGAATTTTAGTGTAGAGGAGGACGAACAGTGGTTGATCCCTCCCTTGGATCTTCCTCCAATAAAAAAGTGGACTAGCGCAGCATTACAACTAAAAGTATTTTGCTTGGAACATGGGTTGAGAGCTGCTATCGGGCGCACGAGATCAGATCAAACTGGGATGCCCACATATATTAGTGGGCAACGCACCAATCATATAGACTATTTTATTGTCAATAAGGAGTTTTGGCCTAACTTGCTAGATATGTTGGTCTATGACCGAACAGAAAGTGACCATAACCCCTTGCTACTCTCTCTGCGGCATTTGAATTCAAGCCTTGCAGGAGGGCCAACAATATGTGTAGAAGGTCAATTGTCTAATGCCACACAACTCCTTAAATGGGCCAAAGTGGCCCTCAATGCAGAGAAGGTGAATCAAATGAGTAAGCTGGGAGCTAATGCTTTAGTTATTTTTCAGGCTGATGCTGTGCATGAGGCATACTTGGACAGAGTCGGTCAGGCACATGAGCACCTTTTTAATGAACTTAAAAGTTTTTTGTTATTAAAAATAAAAAAGTGCTTAAATCCCCATGCCACAAGGCTGCAGTTTGGTACAATTCCTCATGTCGTGGGGCCTATAGAACCCTTGCGGCAGCAATCAGGACTAAAGATTGGGATGTAGTGCAGTTCCTATATACCCAATAGGCTCTGCGCATTGGAATAATATATCCTATAGATGTGACGTAGGACTTACGTCGACTAGGTCTCTATCGAATATACTAAACCTAATTGTGAGTGCCAGCTAGCTCAGAGGTCACTAGAAACTTTCTCGAGGTCACAAGAAGGGATTAGTTTCCGACAACCGCATAAACATGACAACTTTGTTTCCCCAAGAATAAACTGATCTTCAGAGTCGTGGAAACGATAGATATTTCACTCAGTCAATCGTGCATGCTTCGTTTCACCAGAGGTACAGAGAAATAGATAGACTGGCGTTTTCAATAAAAGGATTTCTCCAGTATTTGGGGTGTCTTTCATAGATTCACATGCCTGAATCATTCCCCGTCGTCGGAGTAGGAGTCCCACGGTATATAAAAAAGCAGTAATAAGCCATTTGTACATAGCAAATAACAGTTACAATAAACCAGGAAGTGAAGTAGCCTCAGCTACCAATGAAAAAACTTCCACATTAGTGACCATCCAAGTCATTATGTTAGACCAAACTGCAGCCAATCAGGCCACAGCTCCCACCTAGGTATTCTCCCCAGAGACCCAGGCTGTCAGATTTTTTACCGCACGTCGTGTGATAGGGAGTCTCTCTGAGCTCTGCTCAGTTTTCTTCTTCTACTTTGAAATTTTGAAAGTTTCTTCTTTCCAACATGTCCACATCTAAGTCCCTTTTCAGGGCTTGTGACTCTTGTGGCAAGGCAAGGCTCTTCAAGGAAGACCCTCATTCTCTCTGCATTTACTGCTTGTATCCAGACCATCAGGCTAAGGAATGCAAGATTTGTCGCACTTTTCCAACTAAAACCCTCAGGGACAGAGAGGGTCGCCTCCTACTATGGATACAACGGAATAAGGACAAGGACTTGCCACTCTCTGAGGTAGGAAGTTTGGCCTCTATGTCTTCTATGGGATCTAGGAAGAGAATAGCTGAGGGTACAGTAACTACCCCTAAGGCTAAGGTGGCGAAACAGGCCCAGCACGCTGCTGAGGAACCTTCAACTTCTAAGGTGAAGAAAGCCTGTCAAAAATCTGTCAAACAGCCTGTCATTAAAAAGACTGTCCCTTTATTGTCACCTCAGAGGCCTACAACCAAGGCAGCACCTTCTCTGCCGGTTTCCTGTCAGACTGCCACTACAGTGACTTCTACTGTGACCTACTCCTCGCCAAAACCCTCTTTGGTGGTGTCCTCGGTGTCCTCACCAACTTATGTGCATGTTCAAATTCGTCCCATCTCGTCGACGAAGAAAATTTCACCTACCGTCGACGAGCCTCCGTCGACAAAGCCCTCCTCAGCGTCGAAAAATCCCATCCCGTCGACACTACCGTCGACGAAGAAAGCCTTGCCGTCGACGGCTTCACCGTCGCCGAAGCACCCGTCGACGGACTCATCGTCGACGAGGAAGACTCCGTCGACGATCCAACCGTCGACGAAGAAGACACCGTCGACGGCCCCGTCGACGAAGTCGGCGTCGACGACGGCCTCATCGACGAAGAAGATAACGCCGTCGACGGCCCCGTCGACGGTCCCGTCGACGGCCCCATCGACGAAGAAAATTGTTCCGTCGACGACGAAAGTTGTTCCGTCGACGACGACGTCGTCGACATCGAAAAATGGATCGTCGACGAGACCTCTCCAGCCACAGTCGTCGACGACGGCGAGTTCGTCCCTCACAGCAAAGTCAATGCCACAGGACTTCTCGGTGGCCCAAGGGAATCCAATGACGCCAAAACTGTCAACTTGCACAGATCTTCAAGTATGGTCTGCAAAGAGCAGCACCATATCGTTGCCTTCTCCAGCCACCACTGCGGCGATTTTACAACGCCCATCACAGTCTGCATGTATGTCACCACTCACGATGCCAGACAGGCTTTTGGATTCCGACGAGGACTCTGGTGGAGACTTGTTTCCGGCGGCTACAAGTCCATCTGACTTGCTCATACACGTTAAGGAACAAGAGGAAGAGGAGCAGGTGACGCAACACACAGGGTTGGATCCTGCACCCCCGTCAGGGACACAAATGCCCATGGAATTATTTAGAAATTTGATGTCCATGTTGGATGATTATTATCAACGATTTCCGCCCTCGGAATCGGGCGAATCACACATCACTTCCCCCCCGCCTAGAGGTACTCCGCATTCAGTCCCTCCTAACAGGGAAGAATCGGTACATGCCCCATCCATGCCGGTACCATCTACTCAACCGGTGGACGACAACTCTGAAGAGGAAGCTCATGAAGAAGGAGAATTGGATGACTCTGATTCGTCGGAGTATGAAGATTATCAGGCTGACTCCCCTGCTCCAGATGAACAGCCGAAGGCTGAATCACCACCGGTGGATATTGCAAATTTCCATAGAATTATGGATAACGCTACCAAACGATTTCTCATTACCATGGAGACAAAACAGGATGATTGTTTCCTGTATGATTTCAAGAATCTCTCCCAAAGACAGAGCTGGTCGATACCGATCATAGAGTTTATTTGGAAAGAAGGTCTGAAGATCATGGCCACTCCAAACTCTTTACCTCCAGTTTTGCCACGAGTGGATAAAAAATACAGAGCGCCTGCTTCTTCACCGGCTTGCCTGATTGGACAGGCCAAGACAGACTCAGTCATTGCACAAGCAGCTCAAAAAAGGGTGAAAAACCCATCATCTCAAATCTCCACGCCTACAGATAGAGACGGAAGACGACTCGATACCATTGGCAAAAAAGTCTCCACGATTGCAGCAACCACAGTCAGGGTTGCTAATTCTATGGCGATTCTTGGCCGATACGATAGGCAAATGTGGTCTGACATTTCGCCTTATATTAAGAAACTGCCTGAACCGGACCGGTCTGAGGCGATCAAAATTCTACAAGAAGGAGAGTGTGCATCGTCAGAGATCATTGACGCCGCAGTGGATGTAGCAGCTACAGGCTTCAGACAATTGGCAGGAGCCGCAGTCCTTCGGAGAGAGGGATGGTTGAAATCTACATCTTTTAGACATGAAGTACAGTCCAAGGTCTTAAATATGCCTTATGATGGCGAGTTCCTATTCGGCTCGCACGTGGATGAAGCTTTGCAGGCCATCAAAAAGGATACTGAAACTGCACGATCTTTGGGCACTCTGCAGTTTCGTAAATCTTCCTTTCGTGGCGCAAGAGGAAGGGGAAATTTCTCCAATAGGGGAGGATATTACCAACAGCGTAACTACACCACTTCTCAAAACACACAGAGGTACCAGCCATACAAGCAACAGCCTTATGGCCAAAGACGTAACTCTTACACACAGCCCCGAGGAAAACCAACATATCGTGGAAGAGATAACACCAACAAGAAGTGAAGTTCACTTCCTGCCGCCAAAGTGTCCCCGCCAAAAACAAATTGGAGGAAGAATATCCCAACATTACTCAAAATGGTCCAAGATTACTACAGACAAATGGGTGCTGGATGTGGTATCCAAGGG
This sequence comes from Lissotriton helveticus, assembly GCF_964261635.1. Lineage (NCBI taxonomy): Eukaryota > Metazoa > Chordata > Amphibia > Caudata > Salamandridae > Lissotriton > Lissotriton helveticus. The sequence goes on from NC_136065.1 coordinate 1,511,598,169, forward strand.
ACACATTTTAGAATTTGTAAAAACCCCTCAATTCTCCTCCAAAAGGGCCGCCCCCAGCACATCTCAAGGAACTCTTCATCCAAATCAATTCCATGATTCGAAAAGGGGCAATCGAGAGAGTACCTCGACACCAGAGAGGGACAGGTTTCTACTCTCGTTTTTTCTTGATACGCAAAAAATCAGGGGAATGGCGCCCAATCCTCGATTTGCGTGCCCTGAACAAATTCATCAAAAAATTGACGTTCAGAATGTTGACACTCCAGGAGATCCTACAGTTTTTGGCAGAAGGGGACCACTTGGCAACACTCGACCTTCAGGATGCCTACTTCCACGTCCCTATCTTCCCCAGACACAGGAAGTTCCTAAGGTTCAGAGTGGCTGGCAGGGATTTCCAATTCAAGGTGCTTCCCTTTGGACTACGTTCAGCCCCGAGAGTATTCACGAAAATGCTAGCACCCGTAGCGGCGCACCTACGATTGCAGGGAATTCAAATATACCCTTATCTGGACGATTGCCTTATCAAGGCCAATTCCTACGCCACAGCAAACGACCATGTCCAAAAATGCCTTTGCCTCTTTCAAAGCCTGGGGTTTTCAGTGAACTTCGAGAAGTCAGATCTAATTCCATCTCAAAGAAAGTCCTTCTTAGGAGCAACACTGGATTCCAAGCTCGCCCAGGTCTTCATTTCAAACGAAAGGCAGCAAAAGATCAGAACGATGGCAACCACACTCCTCAGAAAAGAGTACGTTTCTGTTCGGGGATTCAAATCTTTCCTAGGGATGATCTCTTCGTGCATCCCTCTCACTCCAAACTGTCGTCTGAGGATGAGACCATTACAAGAGGAACTCAGTCACCAATGGGTGCAGGTATCGGGGTCCTTCGAGGATCTCATTACACTGACGCCTCGAATGAAGGACACAATCCTGTGGTGGAGTCAGGCACGCAACCTACAAATCGGCTGTGCCTTCCTCGCAGAAGTCCCAAGATTCATCTTGACCACGGATGCCTCCCTAGAAGGTTGGGGCGCTCACCTTCAAGGGATGACGATCAGCGGCAAATGGGACGCTCAACAGAAGAAATGGCACATCAATCTGCTGGAGTTACGAGCCATTTTCCTCGCCCTAAAATCCTTTCTGGCAATCCTACAAGGCTCCACAGTGTTGATTCGAACAGACAACACAACGAGCATGCATTACCTGAACAAGCAGGGGGGCACAAGATCAGCCCGGTTGTCTCAACAGGCTCAAGAGATCTGGACTTGGGCTCTGGATCACGACATCAACTTGTCAGCGGTGCATGTTCCGGGAGTAGCCAATGTATTGGCAGATTCGCTGAGCAGATCCAAGAACAGCACTCACGAATGGGAACTGCATCAGCCGGCGCTGGATCGGATCTTCCAGAGATGGGGTCTCCCCGATCTGGACCTGTTTGCAACTTATCAGAACAAGAAATGTACTCACTTTGCGAGCTGGATTCCCCACAGGGACTCTTGCGGGGACGCTCTCTCACTCAATTGGGAACGGATCTTTGCCTACGCCTTCCCGCCAATTCCGCTCATACCCAAAGTCATCAAGAAAATGAGAAAGCAACCGTGTCGAATTATCCTGATTGCTCCACGGTGGCCACGACAATATTGGTTCACGCAGCTTCTCCTTCTATCAGAATGCGAGCCAATTCAACTGCCCAGAATTCCACACCTTCTAACAATCCAAGAAGGCAAGGTGTTTCATCCAGACCCTCAATCTCTGAAATTATCGGCTTGGCTCCTCAACACCACGAGTTTGCGCACTTGAACATTCCACAAGACTGTCAGGAAGTCCTGGCCAATGCTAGGGCGCCTTCCACAAACAAAACTTACAAACTAAAGTGGAAACGTTTCTGTGTTTGGTGCCAAACTATGAATTTGCATCCAATGACTGCGAAGCCAGAAGCGATATTACCCTTCTTTTTGCAGCTCGCTAAATCAGGTTTGGCGCACTCAACACTTAAAGTGTTCTTGGCCGCCATATCACGATACCGTCAGGACGGTAAGACTTCTCTATACTCCTCAAGGATAATACAACAATTCTTTAAAGGCTTATTTCGTATGTTTCCACCTGTACGCCGGCCACCTCCATCTTGGCATTTAAATATAGTCCTAGCACAGCTTCTTCGCCATCCCTTTGAGCCTATTCATAAGGTCGATCTCAAGTTCATCACTTGGAAGGTTGCATTGCTGCTGGCACTAACATCAGCCAGACGAGTGAGTGACATGCAAGCATTCACCATTAAGCCACCATTCTTGCAATTCACACCTGACTCTGTGATACTACGCACCAACCCGAAGTACATGCCCAAAGTACCATCGGATTTTCATCTCAATGAGCCTGTGATACTTAAGACATTTTTTCCCAATCCGCAGTCACCAGCTGAGCGGACTTTACACACATTAGACATTAAGAGATGCCTTAAATTTTATCTTTCAAGAACAGCTGCCATCAGGAAGACGGATCAGCTATTTGTGGCATATGGCAGACCAAGACATGGGTGTGCTGTTTCAAAACAGACTATCGCCAGGTGGGTCTCATCCACGATAGGGTTATGCCATCAACAAGCTGGTAAACCCTTACAGACCTTACCTAGAGCCCATTCTACAAGAGCAGTCTCCTCTTCAACTGCGTTATTTGCTGGTGTGCCTCTCCCGCATATTTGCAGAGCAGCAACATGGTCCAGCAGGCACACATTCACGAGGCATTACTGTCTGGATTCTTCAAGCGACACCGATGCCTCGGTGGGGAGAGCAGTCCTGCGAAATCTGTTTCAGTAAGGTGAGCCTCTGGTGTTCTCTCCCACCTCCTTTCCACTCTTTACGCTTTCTTATGATGTTGCATTGCTTTCTGTTTATGCATGATAACTATGTTTTGGCGTATAAGAGCGAGATATTGTATTACTGCTAACTACTCGGATTCAGGCATGTGAATCTATGAAAGACACCCCAAATACTGGAGAAGAACAATAGTTACTTACCTGTAATCTGTGGTTCTCCAGTATTGGTGTCTTTCATAGATTCACATGCACCCACCCACCTCCCCTCAGAGTCTCACCCAGACTGTTATGATATAGCTGTATATACTCTGGTACACTCCAGTGCTACAAAAATCTGACAGCCTGGGTCTCTGGGGAGAATACCTAGGTGGGAGCTGTGGCCTGATTGGCTGCAGTTTGGTCTAACATAATGACTTGGATGGTCACTAATGTGGAAGTTTTTTCATTGGTAGCTGAGGCTACTTCACTTCCTGGTTTATTGTAACTGTTATTTGCTATGTACAAATGGCTTATTACTGCTTTTTTATATACCGTGGGACTCCTACTCCGACGACGGGGAATGATTCAGGCATGTGAATCTATGAAAGACACCAATACTGGAGAACCACAGATTACAGGTAAGTAACTATTGTTCTTATTGAACATTCTTCTTTCTCAAGCATAAGAAATGAACTGCTACAATCGTAAGACTGGTTGCAAAATATGCATACAGTAAAACGAGTAGAATAAAATAATACTGTAAGAGCATTGTATGGTTCCTAAACCATAGATAAATACATACATAAATAACAGAGGCTAAAAGTACTCAACTGGTTCTTCTAAAATACACCTACCCCGATGTACCTAACCTAAGCTTAGTACGAGGGAAGAAGTAAGTGAGGTGTAGCATAAATGTAGTGTTCTTTTGCCAAGAATCTGTCCAAGATTTCTCTTAGAGTCTAATCCGCTTGGTACCTTGATTTGGAATGAAGAAGGTTAGGCTCAGGACTCGATTTCCCAACAACCCGCAAGGGTAGCTTGGAAACACTGGAGCTGGATTTCTCGGCAGGAGAAAAGACAGCGTCTCTCTCAGTGCGTCTGCTGGAGGGTCGGCTTCCTTCGGCACTTGCAGGGCGCGTCGGGCACGTAGATAGTCAAACTGCTCCAAACCACTGTGTGTTTGCTATGGCAAGTGTGGGTATATTTATACCTTGAAGGTGCCCAAATTGACGTAAAGGTGGACATAATAACGTCATCAAAGAGTCTCAGTTCTTTGAAAACTCCATGAGTTCTTGGACAAGTCAGTATTCAAGCAAGGGGAAGTCCCTAGCTACTGAAGCCGAGTTTTCCAAGAAATTGTTGTAGATTTTCAGAACGAGTGGAAGTAGCCCTGCCGTATTTGGACTGCATGAGCTATTTCTAAATATGGTAGTGATTCTTATGCCTATATAAGGATATGGTGATTTATATCTATATAAAGGCATGAATCGGGAAAATTACAATAGGGTCCTAAAATGTTACACAACACCCACTCCACGTTATTAGGTTCATCTAAGTTCAAGTACTAAAACATATAATCTAGAGCATGTGTTTACAATCCCACTCAAAAATACATAAAATGTATTAAAAAATGGTTGTACACAGAAAAAGAGCATTTGTACAGTACGCGTTTAAAAGCAATGATTTCATTGTAAGCATATAATATGATATTAGCAACGTTAACCAAATGAATTACGATCATTACATTAATGAAATGGTTCTTAGTTACAGAAGGAAAAAAATCGAGACCATCCCATTGCAGAATATACAAGCTATTTTTGGTCTGTGGATTAGGTCAATATCGTTCCTAGGAAGTATTCAAAGAATTCTTGTTCTCTAAGAATAGTTCTACTTTAAGCAAATTGTGCAAAAGTTCATTGTGTTTTGGAAAAAGTCAAATCAAATAGTAGAGAAAATACAGTTCCAAAGTTAGAAGCTTTTGTTTTGAAAAAGTGAAGGTCGAATTTCAGAATTGAAAGAATGCTCTGTGCTAACTTCAAAAGTTATTCTCGGTGTCAGGAGAAAACATTAAGTCGTCAAGGCTGGCAAAGAAATAGTCTCCCACAGTAGACGAAAGTTGAACCACTTCATTAAGAAGGTCAATTGTACACAGATGTGAAACATCGCCGTCCGCGTCAGTTGCATTAGCAATGTTCGCAGCAGATGGTACCTGTGTGCCTGTTGGTTCGCGCTTTTCACGTTCAGTTGTAATTACCGGTGAGATCTCAATGAATGCCGTCATCCGGATCGGTAGCCGTTGGGGGCAACACAGTTCATGAGCCGTCACCGGACTCAGTAAAGCGTCAACATCCGTTGGCATTGCTGATGGAAGTGTTAGACAGACATCTAACACGCATTCCTCTCCACAAAGCAGGCATCGTAGAACAGGCAAGATGCAATATTGCCAGATTGGTCTAAATGACCGGAACCATGTGGTATTCAGATCACGGTACTGCATGGCCAGGAGAGCATTTTACATGGTAATTTTGGTATCGCTGGTGGCAGGATTTGCCATAACGGGGCAGGAGGAATAAAAATAGGATCCCTGCTACGAGTCCCAAGATGAAAGGCAGGTCGCTGAACACAGAGTGCACGAAGTTAGGAAAAATGCCCAGGACTGCTTCAAAGGGTCCTAACAGTCTTGAAAAAATTGTCTTAAATACATGTACAATACTGCTGGTATCAGACATGTTTAAAATACGACCTAACATTTCTGGGAAATGTATTAGGCAGTTTGTTGATAATAATGCATGCATCTCTGCAGAGGAACTTGCAGATCATACGTCTCTCTGGACGAGGTCAGTGGCACAGTTTTTTGTAAAAGAATGGCTTTCATTCTGCTTAAAGTATCAATTTGTGTAGAAGAGATGTTCAGTGAAGGCCATAACGGCGACTCCCCGTCTGTCTCAGTTTTTGGGAACAATACTTGCATACAAGTGACCCTGGCTGACACACTAACCAAATATGCTGTCCCTGGCATCATTCCACAACAGCTCTGATCATTGAGCATTATGTAGCTTCCATTGGAAAGCTGCCTAAAAATTGGGTCTATCACCGCTGTCGGGGAACCCTGCAGGTGGCATGATAAGTTGTTTGATGAACCCTCACAGGCTCCATGTAAATTAATGCAATGACACAGAAGTGTACCGCTTAGTGTGGTTTTACAGTTTTTTCCACTAAGAAATACCTCATTTTCCCCACTCCAACATTTGTGTGTGTATGGTAAAACTCGGGTTGACTTTATATATTCTTTACCCAACCTTTCATACAGGCCTGCTAGTATATGTTTTAAGCAAACTTGAAACTGGAAAATCGTCACTGGTATCGTGATGGTGCCATGTATTATCCATTCAACTGATGGTTTCTCAGAAACGGTCAATGGTAATCTCTCCAGTTTTTCTATGCTCAGCACCGTATAGTCTGCTCCCCTCTGTGCCAAAGAAATTTGTATATCTGTAAGGTTAAATACAGTAAACAATTACGTGGTGTTGATTAGACGGAAAAGGCACATAGCCAGAACGAAGGTTTTGTAACGTCCAGCCTAACAGCATTATAGAAAGTAATTGAGACAGGCCATGTTGTAATATTCACAAGTCCTTTTCCATTATGTCTATGGCAGAGGATACAATGCTGTCCAAATAATAAATTCTGGACGACAAAGTTGTTAACCCATTGTCAACTACAGAGAGTGCTTTCTCTAAATTAATACGATCAATTTCTCATATTCTTTCAGTTGTTTCCATTTGCGTGACTTTCCATGCTTCATTGTAAGCAGTGTATATACCGGCGTATATGAAACGTTTGACGTGGTTTGCGAAGACCAAGTAAGAGTTCTCGTAAATCAACGCCATCTTTAAGTAAAGTTAAGTGTTGTTTTATCTCCGGAAGTGTAGATTTTTGTAAGCATCCTAGGCACAGTTTTCCTACACTGTAAGTTGTTATTATCCCTGGATGTCTCTGGATATATCTTGGATCTGGCCGTGTTACTGTAAACCCTTGTGTCTTGTTCAGGAATCTATCTTGACAGATATTCGTGTCTGTGGGCCAGATTAACCATTTTTCCATTCAGGATTTGTTCTGTTTTGTAGAAGAATATAATTTACGTCTACCTCCTCATCTGAAGTTAAATTACTGTCAGGTGTGGTCTTGGGTATGGACGGTTTGTTTAAATCTTTTATCTTAGCCAGGCCAAGACAAGATGTCTGTTGAACAGTTTCATTTAAGAACAGTATTTGTTCTGGGATGAGGCAGGCTTGGAATAATGCTTCTAAACCTTGTACCTGCCAGTCTTTTGTGCCCCAAACAGTTTTTGTCTCGATGTTTTCTTTCCAAAAGTTAAAGCCTAATGTGGATAATTGAGCATAAAAGGCCGCAGAATAAATCTGTTTAGTATTTGTCAACATACTTATCATGCCTGTCTTATTAACATTTTTTAAGTAAAAACTTTCTGGTTTTGTAACATTAAAACCTGTAAAATATGGAGATTTTCTATACAATGTTTTAGAGCTACCTTTTGGAGGTGTTGGACAATGTTCCTATTGATTATAAGTTAAAACATTTCTAGGATTTGCAGATTTGTGCAAATAATGATGACCAAAATGATTAAAACAATATATTTCTTCATAATTTGATGAACCTTCTAAGTATTCATGTTTCGCAAATTTCGCTGACATTTCTAAATCTGCCATCATGTTATTAACAGTTTCAAAGTCCCAATCATCAGAAAATGTACTAGGTGAAACAAAATCACTCAAGGAAACCTTAAATTGGTGTGGAATTTTCAGCAGCTCGACAGGGCCATAAATGTCATAATCAGTTCTATCCCCTGCTATTCCACCAGGTAGAGGAACCGCTGCGATGTTTACTGATGATAGGTCTCGTTGTTCACAATGAGATGATTTGTGTGGTTTCAGGAGCAAGTTGATGTTCCTACTTGCTGTGTCCATTTTAATGTGTTTTCCATCTATCAGATTTCCCAAACTTAAAACAAGAATGAGCCATAGTAGGAGATAAAATACACCTAACCCAATCCAAAATTCAACCCATGGTGAAACCAGATATGTATTTGCAAGCTCTTGACCAAGTTCCGTTAATTGTTCAGTGAAAGTTTTGTTTGTCTGTGCTGTTTCAGGTTCACTGGGATCCTCAGAAAAGGTATTGAAGTAGATGAAATAGCCAGAGGCAGTTCTGTCAATTGTTGGTATTGCATCCGGATTATTCGAAATCGCTGGAGCTGCTTGGTCCCTTGATATATTTGTATAGTCAGATGCTACTTCATTGTAGACGGGAGTTTCTTCACGAACTGTTATTTGGGTTTCAAGAGGCACAAGTTCCATGGCTTTATTGCATGGTCCAAAAATAACAGTTGATGGACAGAATGTAGTACAATGTCATACATTCACCCCAGTACAGAGATCTGGGCCTAAATCCATCGTTTTTTTGCACTCCACACCACCCCAGTTCAGACATGGCCATATGCAAATCAGCCTTGACCCTGTGCCTCATGGGAACAGTCCAGCCCGAACTGCCAAGCCATGTCTTTACTGGACCGGAATCAAGCATCCTAGGACCGGTTTCTGGCTATCAGCCGTCTTCAGCCAGGATAGCTTGACTCCAGTGGTGTGGAGAGCATGAGAGTCACGTCTGAGCATACCCATCCCACTTGGGGTGACAAATGCAAAAATAACAGTTGATGGACAGAATGTAGAACATAGTCCTTCTTTTCTTACTGCAGAATCTTCATAGGTGATGAGTCTTTCAGTTTGAACCTCTTGGATAGTAGCAAGATTTGGTCATCTGCTACATCTTGGGAGTCCACTGGGCCTACTACTGATTATCGGCCACATGATGTGGTTTGACAAGGGCAATTGATACATACTGGTTATCCTTTCTTGCAGCAAGTGGCGGCAGTAATACTGTTCTTGATCAGTGGACTGCTAGTACAGGTACTGGTTTTCTGTAAGAAGGCCCAAATTCCTTCTTGTCCGCTATTTTTTTCTCTGATCAGATCCCCAATCTTTGGAATCCAGACAGGTCTTGCTGAGACAGGTGGTTTTTCTTCAGTGGTCGTTGGCTTTTCGCTGGTGTTGCTTAGACTTCTTGTTTCATTTAAGTCCTGTAAAACAGCCAAACGATCTTTGATATCAAAGGTTTTTTGTTCCACCACTGAAGTATGCCGATCTAGGTCTTCAACCAACATTCTAGTACCAAATTTCTTGGCAGGTTATTAAGACTACGTTGGACACTTATTAGCGTCCAGATGTTTGACCCACGCGAACCTAACACCCTAGCTGTTATATATTGCTTTATGTCACGGTTTTCTCTCTACACAACCGAATATCCCTCAGGATGGAATGGACTCGAAAACCGCAATGCAACGCCCAAGCTGGCCATGGCCTCCTTGTAAGCCCTAGAGCTAAACGCAGGACCCTGGTCAGAACGTAGCGTGGCGATTGTTTATGTGCTGATAAAGACTCGCAAATCTTTTATAACAGTTCGAGCGTCAGCCGAGCGCTGAAGCCACATCCAAATGAATCTCGTCCTAATATTTGTGGGATCGCATTCGTCCATGGTGACGTCTGCCTGTAGAAAGTCTAATGCTGTCTAACAATGGTGTCTGTACTGGGCTGGCTACACTGTAGTTCGGTATCTGGCGGTGCTCTAAGCTATGGTCTCTGTAACAGACATCGCAATTAATCTTAAATTCGTTACTGTGGGTGCTCATCCCTGGCCACCAGTACATTTCTTTTAATTCTAGTAGAGATTTTGAGATCCCTTGATGTATCAGACCCTCTCCCATATGTGCTTCGTGAATCAGAGTACCTCTCCAGTTTCTATTTGGAATTATCCTATCCCCCACTCCAGGGATTCGAGCAAAAGGAACACAGTTTGCATCAATTATGTATGTATACTCGAGTGGATAAGTTAGAGGTAACGTAGCTCTGCTGCCTTTGCTCGTGGCATTGACAGCGAGCATGGTTTCACCGTCTATTTTTGTTTTTGAACGATTGATTGCAGCGACGGACGCCGTTTGCACTGCTGGCTTCATCAGCCAATGAATTCCCTTCAACGTGAACGCCATTGCGCTGATGACTCAGTGTATGGATCACGTGAGTCTTTTGTAGTTCTTTCTGCAAAATAACTACTTGTTCCCAAAGCATTTTATGCTTGATTGTGCCACCTTTTGCGTCTTTAAAACCATTTTGAACCCAGTTCTGCAGATATTCATTGTAAAACTGGACGCAGTAATACCAATCGTACACTATTATAGTGGGAAATTTGCGATCGGTATTTTCTAGCACCATCTTTAAAGCTTGGAGTTCAGCTCGCTGAGCTGTACAGTCTCCTAGTGATTGAGTTTTTGTGACCATAGGTCTGAATTTACCATCGATCCAGCAACCTTTAACAATCGCGCACCCTGCACTATAAGCTTGTTTTCCCGCAATTACGGGCTGTGCTGATCCGTCTGTATATAATATACAGCCGTAATGTTCTAGAGGCAGAATTTCAGTGGGCAGAGGACATTCTTCTTCGTATTGTAGAAATTCTTGTGTCTTCAAGTAAGGATCAAAAACGTATTCAACGTCTGTCGCAGCAATATAATTAACCCATTCTATCCATCTTGGATGTAAAGCTTTTGGATTCGGAATGCAGGTACAGGAGTAACGATTTTTTTGCGTTTTCCCTGCGCGAGTTCTCTTTCTCTTGCCACTGCAGCCTGAACCGCTGTCAGAATTCTTTCTGTTGAAGTGAATTTCATTTCAGCTTTTGTGTACAAGTGTGATTTGTAAGCTATTGGTACCTTTTCACCTTCATTGAAGGTTAGGTATGTGAATCCGCATCTTCCTGTGATGATTCAGATTACAAGGTTGCGTACGTTGTCGCGTGTTTGTAAATGTTTTGTTGCTAACATGTCTGTTTGCACTGAACGCAAAATGTCTGTGTGTTTTTGTGTCCAACTAGTTTGTTTGAAATCAGGTTTGATTAATTCATAGAGAGGTTTAACCCTCTCTGCGTAGTTTAGAACGTAAGTTCTTCCGAAATTCAGGAATCCTAGAACTGACTGTAAGTTTTTCAGCGTCCTTGGAGGTTGGAGCAGCGCACATTTTTCTAAAATGTTTGCTGCCAAGCTTTTGCCTTCACTTGAAAGTTTGTATCCTAAGAATAGGACGTTGAGTTGGGCAATTCTTAATTTTTTTAAGTTGAATTTATGCCCTTCAGAGGCGAATCCAAGAATTATGCTGTTCACCCTGGTCAAGCGCCTGTCCAAATGATCATCTGTAAGATAGATGTCATCGACATAAGATAATGCCTAATCATCATACGTTTGTAGTAACTCTGTTACTCTGGCTGAAAATAATCCAGGACTGTTCTTGAATCCCTGGGGGAGACGACAAAAGTGTTGATGTGTCCCCATTATTGAGAAAGCTGTCAAGTACCTGCTTTCAGGTGCAATGTTTTGACAGAAGAAACCGTTTGAAATATCTAATGTTGTTTTGTATTTTTTGTGAACAATGTTATTCATTAGTGCTGCACTGTGTGAGTTTTGTACTGCAAAGGTTTTGCAGCAGGAATTTAAATGTCTGTAATCCAAGACTAGACGATATGTATTGTTTTGTTTGGAGACAGGAAACAAAGGATTGTTCATGGACGAGATGCATGTTTCAATCACCCCTTGGTAGTCAAGTTGATCTAAGATCTCCCTGACCTGTTCTTTTTAGCTTCCTTCTTAACTGGATACTGCCTCTGAGCAGTCGGTTGATTTTTTTTAACTGGATCTTATGGTCAGGAGAGTCCTCATCCCATCCCACATAATTTTTATATATTGCTGGAGCCTGAGCCACAACCCATTTTCTGGTATAGGTGTATTTTTTATGAATAGGACTATGATTTGAGAAGGCTGGCTTAATGATCTCTTCGCCATATGGGCACTCCCTGACAAATTCAGGTGGCCAGTCTTTTTCAGCCAGAAGAATGTCATAACCCTCTGATAGTTTTTCCAAAAGAGTTCTTTTATTTTACTAGTTATATCCCCCTCTATTCGGAGTGTGATTTCATATAACTTGTGTGGTACACTAACCCTGATATCTGCAGTTTCAACTTGAATGCATTCCTTCAGATCCACTGTCTCCAGATGATCCTTCAGGATCCTGCGAGCTATGGTGACCTTTTCTGCGCTGTCCAGCATTGTCTGGGCCCACTCCCCGTTCTTTAGTTGTGTCCTCAAGATCCTCGGCATTTCTTATTTTTTGGAATGTGTTGATCGTCTTTGGACTTCACGTATTCTTCTTTGTGTTCTGATTGTCCTCTTCTTTCGGATTTCTGCGAGGAAGTCTGAAAGGTGTGAGAGGAGCGTGTATCAGTATCTTGATATCTATCAGGTTTTCCTAAATTATCCCTATTTCTAAGGTTATACCTCTTTTCAGAGTTCTCCTTTTGAGGAGATCTACCTCTGGATTGAGAACACTTCTCTTTAGGAAGTGACTGTCTCCTATTTTCCCACTTCTTTTTAGGTGTAGTGAGATTGTTTTTGATAAAACTTTTTTAGGATTTTCTGTCAGTTCAGGTTTTACTGGTTTCCCACCCAAACTATCTCTTCCTAGTTCTTCATAAGATTTTTCAATTATTCTAGCTAGTTCATACGATTGCTCAGAAATATCAAGTTCTTTTAATTTTTGGCGGATTGCCACGGATGCTGCTTCACCTTTGATGTTAGCTAATAAGATAGCCGAGACCTGTTTGTAATCTTTTAGTAATTTCATACCAAGATTCAAGGCAGATTCATTTTGAATCTGTTTCAGGACGTCCAGTATTACCGCCATAGACTGAACACCATGTGTTCCGTCTATGGCGGTGTAGATTGAAGCAAACACTGTACCCCAAATGTCACAGTCCTCCACATGTGGTGCGATCCCATTGGTAAACAGATTGTTAAAATCCTGTGTTTCTCATGAGGTGTACTATCGGGAAATACTGCCTCTATTTGAGTAATGTTTTGAGCTAACCAGAATGGAATTTGTTCCCTTTTTGCGGGCAATTTACCAATGACTGATTGTATAGTCTGTGGTGTAATTTTGTGTGTGTTCCCCTGATGAGGGGTGTGCTTTGGAATCCTTATAGCAGGTTGGACTGTTAGAGTCCGCGTGACATATTGTACCAATTGTCTATGTATTTTAATTAATTGTTTTAGCTGAGCTAACAGTTCTGGACCTGTCATTTGTTCTATGGCAGGATGTGGTGTATAGCTAGCTAGTACCGGCCCTGTTGCTCCTGGTCTACCTAGTGGACCAAGCCTGGTAATGTGATTTTGATGTTGGACGGCACCTTTAAACCAGAGCTGATGCTCTTGGTAAGTTAGTGGCATTTCAAAGTCCTCGAAAGGAGCGTATTCCCCTCGAGGTTCCTCTATCTTGTAGAAATGGAACACATGTGTTGTTGGATTTGCTTGTGGAAAGATAATCCATGAATACAATACCTCTGTCTGCCGATATTCATGTACCTCTATGACAAATATGACTCTACCACCTCTTGGTGATAAGCCATTTTCTATAAGCTTTATAGCTATGGCTTTACGCACATTTTCCGGGATGATTATAGCATCCACGTCATCTTCATTAAACCCTGTGGTACCTAAACCCGGTCGGGCTGCCGTTCCTGCAGCTCCACCGTTCTCTGTGTCGTTATTCGACATTTTGTTGAAAGTCTTGCAGAGCAAGTTTCAAGGAAATAAAGATAAGGTGCACAATATTTTGGAACACTATCCTTCAACATTGAACAAAACCAAAAACTAATACATAGGATTTTTCGTCCTACTTAGTTATGGCAGATATTTTATCCTTTAAACCACTCCAGACGTCTATTGGAGTTTTTACGGGATAAAGGGGTCTCTGTGAAAAGCAGGACTGAGTTACTCTGATATCTAGCGTTAAATTAGTGCCTTACCAAACGTTGGGCGCCATGTAGTGTAGTTCCTATATTCCCAATAGGCTCTGCGCATTGGAATAATATATCCTATTGATGTGACGTAGGACTTATGTTGACTAGGTCTCTATCGAATATGTTAAACTGAATTGTGAGTGCCAGCTAGCTCAGAGGTCACTAGAAACTTTCTCGAGTTCACAAGAAGGGATTAGTTTCTGACAACCGCATAAACATGACAACTTTGTTTCCCCAAGAATAAACTGATCCTCAGAGTCGTGGAAACAATAGATAGATATTTCACTCAGTCAATCATGCATGCTTCGTTTCACCAGAGGTGCAGAGAAATAGATAGATGGGCGTTTTCAATAAAAGGATTTATTGAACAGTCTTCTTTCTCAAGCATAAGAAATTAACTGCTACAATCGTAAGACTGGTTGCAAAATATAATGCATACAGTAAAAAGAGTAGAATAAAATAATACTGTAAGAGCATTGTATGGTTCCGAAACCATAGATAAATACATACATAAATAACAGAGGCTAAAAGTACTCAACTGGTGCTTCTAAAATACGCCTACCCCGATGTACCTAACCTAAGCTTAGTACGAGTGAAGAAGTAAGAGATGTAGCATAAATGTAGTATTCTTTTGCCAAGAATCTGTCCAAGATTTCTCTTAGGATCTAATCAGCTCCGTACCTTGATTTGGAATGAAGAACGTCAGGCTCAGGACTCGATTTCCCAACAACCCGCAAGGGTAGCTTGCAAACACTGGAGCTGGATTTCTCGGCAGGAGAAAAGAGAGCGTCTCTCTCAGTGCATCTGCTGGAGGGTCGGCTTCCTTCGGCACTTGCAGTAGCAGGGCGCGTCGGGCAAGTAGATAGTTGAACTGCTCCAAACCACCATGTGTTTGCTATGGCAAGTGTGGGCATATTTATACCTTTAAGGTGCCCAAATTGACGTAAAGGTGGACATAATAACGTCATCAAAGAGTCTCGGTTCTTTGAAAACTCCATGAGTCCTTGGACAAGTCAGTATTCAAGCAAGGGGAAGTCCCTAGCTGTTGAAGCCGAGTTGTCCAAGAAATCGTTGTAGATTTTCGGAACTAGTGGAAGTAGCCCTACCGTATTTGGACTGCATGAGCTATGTCTAAATATGGTAATGATTCTTATGCTTATATAAGGATAAGGTGATTTATACCTATATAGGGCTTGAATCGGGAAAATTACAATAAGGTCCTAAAATGTTACACAATAGGGACACTATAAGAGAGAAGAGGTCGGCATACAAGGCAGTGCAATCCCAGGCCAAAAGGGACTGGGATGAAGACCACTGGGCTGATTTTACTCAATGCATGTTCTGGTAGAGATATGACGGCTTTTTGCACCTGGTGAAGTGGGGGAGCGGGGACCCTAGGAAAATTCCCATGAATCATGTGGAGCCAGACCAGTGGGTCCGTCACTACAAAGGTCAGTTCTCCTGTGGTTCAGATGTCCAAGATATTCTTGTAATGCCGTCTTCTTTACCAGGACTATGCATAACTAAACAAGAAGTGGAAAATGCTCAGCTCCAAGTCCTTAAAGGTAGGGCTCCAGGGCTAGACTGCATCCCCGCTGATCTGTTCCTCCAAGATCTTGATTCCTGGGCATTGTAAATTCAGCTCCTAATGAATGCAATTGCTAGGGGAGCAGCGATGCCCAGCACTTGGGCAAGAGCAGAAATCCTTCCTATTTTTAAAAAAGGGGATCAATCAATACCTGGAAATTATAGGCCGATAAGCCTGATTGACTGCATTCAAAAGGTAACAGCAAGGGTGGTGCTTGGTAGAATGCAAGCTTGGATGTAGGAATGCCATATCCTTTCTGACCTTCAGGCAGGGTTCCGGCAATGTACCAGTACAGTGGACCATGTCTTAAGGTTCATTCTTATTTATTGGTGCACTGTAACCCTGGGGAGAGGTACTATCTACGCAGCCTTCTTGGACCTTAAGTCAGCTTTTGACTTGGTCCCGCAACACAAGATGTGGCACACTCTTTTAAAGTTGGGTATGCTGTTGGACGTCCTGGCTTTTGTTGTCAAACTACACACGGACAACTATGCCCAGGTTAGATGGGATACGGCGGATAGCATTACTGAAAAGTTCCCAGTTGAGAAGGGGGTAAGGCAGGGGTGCGTTTTAGCACCTACCCTCTTCTCAATATACATTAATGGGGTAGTGAAATACTTCGAGGATTTCCCTACGGATGCCCCTAATCTAGCTGGGACAAAGATCCCATTACTAATGTTCGCCGATGACACTCTTATTCTTTCAAAAACGAGACCGGGCCTTCAACGTGCTCTCTCCAGATTTGAGGAGTTCTGTATGGATCATGATCTTGTTGTCAATGTTGACAAAACTAAGTGCATGGTCCTACAGAACACCAACAAAGTCATCGGTGAATTTAGAATGAAGGAAGGGGTCTTGGAACAAACAGAGACTTTCTCCTATTTGGGGGTAACTATAGATAGAAAAGAAAGCTGGAAGCCACGAATAGACTGCCTTACTGCTAGACATGTTCAACGTTCAGGGGCTTTTCAAGGAGCATAGATGTTCTTACACTAAACCCATAGCTCCTGTGCTACAGATCTATAATACTAAAATTGGTGCCTCAATCCTGTATGGGGCTGAGTTGTGGGGCTACGCCAAACTGGACTCCCTAGTGGTTGGCCAGAATACATTGTTAAGATCCCTAACTGGTCTTCCCCAATCTACCCCATTGGCACCTTTGGTTTTGGACTTGGGATGCCATTCTATTAGGGACGTGGCACACTATTGGCCAGTGGCATATTGGAGGAGACTCTGGGTGACTCCTGAGCTAGCACGCTATGCCCTGGCTCTGTTAGAAGTCAGGGACTTAGATGTAAATAGGAAAATTGTGTGGTTTAGTCATGTCAAAAATATACTCTGGGAGTTGGGGATGAGCCGTTTGTGGACCTCCCCAGCCGGAAGTACATTTCTAAGTAAAGCAGAGCTTAAGGCAGCCTATTGGAAAATGATTAATATGAGACGGCTCGCAGTTTCTTCTAGCCTTACCCGGTCTAAAGTTTTTCTTGATCTCAAACATGAATCGAAATATGAGATCTATTGGGATTTAATTACATCGACACTAGAGAGGAAATTATTCCACCAGTTTTGGGTGGGAACATTACCCACTAATACTTTCACCTCTAAGTGGTGTAATTCAAATTCAAACACCAGTAATTGCCCCTTTTGCCCAGACAGGATTGAAACAGTTGGACACATCTTTTTTGTCTGTCCAGCATACAGTAAACCCAGGCATTGCTGGTTGAAACCTATATGTTCTGTCCTGGGCACTAGGTCCAGTAGTGAGGCCTTCAGAATCCTCAAAACAACAGTGGAAGGCCCCACTGTGATTGCCACAGCAAAATTCATGGGCTGGGTGTGGATGATCCGTTGGACTGAAAGGAGGCATAGGTAAATGTCTATGTTTTGTTAAATACCCCTGCCTCTTCAAAATTGCACCATGCACTTTACTGTATGGCTTTGATGCTCCTCTAAAACTTAAGATCAAATACTGAATGTTAGCCTAGCCCGCTTATCATGTGTCTCTTATAGAGTCTTTTTAACTTCTTTGTCTTAACAAGAATACTTTTTAAAATTATGTTAATTAATAAGATTCTCGTCAGAGAAACAGATGTATTGTTCTATTTGGCCTCCAATTTTAACACGGTTTCAACTTTTGTGATTTTTTATAAATCAAAATAAAGTTTATGAAATGGAAATTGTAACTCCACCCTTCCACCTGTGGGGATTTCCACAAAAAGATCTGTTTGAAACCGCGGACAACACAGAATGTCCAAACTTTGCCTCCAGGTTCTCACAACCACAATCCAAGGGCAATGCTCTGTGGGTGAACTGGTCAGGGATATTTGCCTACGCTTTTCCACCTCTCCCTATTGGTTCGGAAGCTCAGGCAAATATCTCACACACTCGTTCTGCTGGCTCCCACATGGGCCCGACAGCCCTGGTTCACAATACTACTAGAATTATCAGTAGTTCCCCAGTAGAAGCTTTCCCTCAACCCGGACCTTCTCACTTAGAACCATGGAGAATAAGGCACCCAAATCCCAAGTATTTCAACCTAGCAATTTGGCTCCTGAGGTCCTAGAATTAGGTAATCTGAATCTCCCAAAACACACAAGATGATGGACGTAATGTTGCACAATGGCAAAACATTCACCCCCAGTCACAGATCTGGGTTTAATCCATTGTTATTTTGCTCATCAAGCCACCCCAGTTCAGACATGGCCACATGCAAATCAGTCTTGACCCTGTGCCTCATTGGAACAGTCCAGCCCGAACTGCCAAGCCATGTCTTTCCTGGACAGGAATCAAGCATCCTAGGACCGGTTTCTGGCTCTCATCCGTCTTCAGCCAGGATAGCTTGACTCCAGTGGCTTAGTAAACACGGGGCCCACATCTGGGCATATCCTTCCCACATAGGGTGAACAGCAAAACACACAAGATGATGGACGGAATGTTGCACAATGGCAAAACATTCACCCCCAGTCACAGATCTGGGTTTAGTACATCGTTATTTTGCTCACCAAGCCACCCCAGTTCAGACATGGCCACATGCAAATCAGTCTTGACCCTGTGCCTCATGGGAACAGTCCAGCCCAAACTGCCAAGCCATGTCTTTCCTGGACAGGAATTGAGCATCGTAGGACCGGTTTCTGGCTCTCAGCCGTCTTCAGCCAGGTTAGCTTGACTCCAGTGGCTTAGTGAGCACGGGGCCCACGTCTGGGCATACCCTTCCCACTTAGGGTGAACAGCAAAATACACAATATGATGATCAGAATGTTGCACAATGGCAAAACATTCACCCCAATCATAAATCTGGGTTTAATCCATCGTTATTTTGCTCACCTAGCCACCGCTGTTCATACATGGCCACATGCAAACCAGTCTTGACCCTGTGCCTCATGGGAACAGTCCAGCCCGAACTACTAAGCCATGTCTTTCCTGGACAGGAATCAAGCATCCAAGGACCGGTTTCTGGCTCTCAGCCGTCTTCAGCCAGGATAGCTTGACTCCAGTGGCTTAGTAAGCACGGGGCCCACGTCTGGGCATACCCTTCCCACATAGGGTGAACAGCAAAACACACAACATGATGGACGGAATGTTGCACAATGGCAAAACATTCACCCCCAGTCACAGATCTGGGTTTAATCCATCGTTATTTTGCTCACCAAGCCCCCCCAGTTCAGACATGGTCACATGCAAATCAGTCTTGACCCTGTGCCTCATGGGAACAGTCCAGCCTGAACTGCCAAGCCATGTCTGTCCTGGACAGGAATCAAGCATCCTAGGATTGGTTTCTGTCTCTCGGCCGTTTTCAGTCAGGATAGCTTGACTCCAGTGGCTTAGGGAGCACGGGGCCCACGTCTGGGCATACCCTTCCCACATAGGGTGAACAGCAAAACACACAAGATGATGGACGGAATGTTGCACAATGGCAAAACATTCACCCCCAGTCACAGATCTGGGTTTAGTA
Organism: Lissotriton helveticus; assembly: GCF_964261635.1. Taxonomy (NCBI): domain Eukaryota; kingdom Metazoa; phylum Chordata; class Amphibia; order Caudata; family Salamandridae; genus Lissotriton; species Lissotriton helveticus. The sequence continues at coordinate 1,511,617,467 of NC_136065.1, forward strand.
CATCGTTATTTTGCTCACCAAGCCACCCCAGTTCAGACATGGCCACATGCAAATCAGTCTTGACCCTTTCCCTCATGGGAACAGTCCAGCCCGAACTGCCAAGCCATGTCTTTCCTGGACAGGAATCGAGCATCCTAGGACCGGTTTCTGGCTCTCAGCCGTCTTCAGCCAGGTTAGCTTGACTCCAGTGGCTTAGTGAGCACGGGGCCCACGTCTGGGCATACCCTTCCCACTTAGGGTGAACAGCAAAATACACAATATGATGATCAGAATGTTGCACAATGGCAAAACATTCACCCCCAATCATAAATCTGGGTTTAATCCATCGTTATTTTGCTCACCTAGCCACCGCTGTTCATACATGGCCACATGCAAACCAGTCTTGACCCTGTGCCTCATGGGAACAGTCCAGCCCGAACTACTAAGCCATGTCTTTCCTGGACAGGAATCAAGCATCCAAGGACCGGTTTCTGGCTCTCAGCCGTCTTCAGCCAGGATAGCTTGACTCCAGTGGCTTAGTAAGCACGGGGCCCACGTCTGGGCATACCCTTCCCACATAGGGTGAACAGCAAAACACACAACATGATGGACGGAATGTTGCACAATGGCAAAACATTCACCCCCAGTCACAGATCTGGGTTTAATCCATCGTTATTTTGCTCAGCAAGCCCCCCCAGTTCAGACATGGTCACATGCAAATCAGTCTTGACCCTGTGCCTCATGGGAACAGTCCAGCCTGAACTGCCAAGCCATGTCTGTCCTGGACAGGAATCAAGCATCCTAGGATTGGTTTCTGTCTCTCGGCTGTTTTCAGTCAGGATAGCTTGACTCCATTGGCTTAGGGAGCACGGGGCCCACGTCTGGGCATACCCTTCCCACATAGGGTGAACAGCAAAACACACAAGATGATGGACGGAATGTTGCACAATGGTAAAACTCAATCTCCCACCTGAATGTATGACTATTGCCATGCAGCTAAATGGAAACGATTTGTCTGTTACTGTCATAACAAGATTATCAATCCATTTAATGCTACAGTACAAAGCATTATGTGTTACGTGCTGCATCTACAGCTCTTTGGTCTTGTATTCACATCCATGTGCTGACATCTGGCTGCAGTACCTGCCTATCTGCAGAATGAACAACATCTGTCTGTGTTCAAAGTCAGTCATCGAAGCCTTAATAGAAGGTCTTTAGAGACTCATTATACCCGGTTCCACCTGCACCTATCAGGAATCTTTACATATATCTCACAAGACCTATGGGTCCACCATTTAAACCACTACATAACTGCTCCCTTCAATTTCTATCTTGAAAGGTCGCTTTTTTAATTGACATTACTTCACTCAGATGTGTTAGTGAGCTCCAGGCACTAACCTTAGCCTTTCTTCCCTTAGCCCTTCTTCCAGCTACACAGAGACAGGGTCATCCTTGGCACCAACCCAACATTCTTTCTAAAGGTGGTCTCTCACTTCTACCTTAATCAGTTGAGTCACCTGTCTTCTTTGCTTAGCCAGACTCAGTTGCGTAAAGGGCTCTTGTAGGACTTGGCCTTTTTTGTTAAAGTTCCCTAGACTTTTTGCTTTCTACCTAGACTATTTTCCTGACCTAGAGATGCCAATTTGGATGCTTTGGGTACTTTGCCACTGCTGATCGTGTCAAAGTACAGGAGTTCCCTATGTAATGGTGATGGGTTGGCCCTGATTAGGATGTTTGCCATACTAGTAAAAGTCCCTAGTGATGTGAACTGTGTGTGCAAGGGCAAGTAATGCAAGGGTGCGCAGAGAAGGGAACTCACACCTTCTGTATAGGGCCTGCGCATAGAATGCTAAGTTAGCATGTAGTCCTGACAAGTGCAACCACTTGTCAGGCCTGACTTTCCCTTTACATACACATGGGGCATCCCTGTGGTAGGTACCAGGTAACCCCTGGGCAGGATGCAGTGTGGGTAAAGGGCAGAATATAAACTGAGGTGTGTGTTATGTTTTGACAGTGAAAAACTCTCCATTTCGTTTTTTCACTGCTGAAAGGCCTTTCTGCTGATAGGACAGAATGGGGGAGGCTGGGTGTTGTGTTTGTTAGCCGAGTTTCCTGTCAGTTTATAATGGAGAGGTGACGTTTAATATGTATGGACTCAGTGACAAAACCAGCTTCACAGAAAGATGCAATATGACACTATGTGTTTATAAACCTCTCTTTTAGAAAGTGGTTGAGTTCTGTGCTCTGAGCATTTCTGTGTGTCTATGAAATGGGGATTGTCTGTCTGGAAATGAAAGGTGAGAGGAGCTGGGAGAGGTCTTGACCCAAGGAGGGGTTGAGATGGCACCAGACTGCCCTTCATCTGGAGAGTAGGGGGAGGAGAAGCCTGGGAGGTGAAAAGGCCTGGGCTGGCGACCCATCTGATGCTGAGTGATTAAAGATCCAGACCCCCAGTATCAAAGGGAGAGAAGTGCCACTGGGAGGGAGACACCCAGAACTGAATTAGGGAGGGGTCAGGGACCCCTGAGCACATTCAAACTTCAAAGACATTAAGGGGTATAACTATGAGAGCTGAAACCCCTCAACCCGTGGAATGAAACAGATATGGATTGAGACTGAAAAGGCTTGGACCCATTCTGTGGTCAGGAGGAACCTCTGCTAAAGAAGGAACAACTGAAGAGACTGCTGTGGATAGACCAATCCTTGCTTCGTGATCTGGGGCTGGTCTGCAGTTTGCTGTTCTTACTAAGGAAGAGGCTGTTGGGACTGTGCTTGGAGGTGCTGGGTGCCCCTGCTTGAAGACGACTGTGCTTTGTGCTGTGTCTTGTAACCCCTAGGGCCCGATGTGAGCTGGCTCCCTGTTTGGAAATACAGGATCATAAACGCTTCCAGAGAAGTCCCAAGCAGCACGGTGTGTGCGTGCTTCTTTGTCACTTGAGACCCTCAGAAGTTGTGCCTTGTGATCGTGGGCATGCAGGAGCAAGCTAAGTTTCAGACGTGCAGAGTGCGTGTCGTAGGCCAAGGCGTTGGTGAGGAGCGTCTGGTTGTGGTGTGCACGGGGAGGTGAGGTGGGGCTCGGACGCGCATGGGTGGGTGTTGTGGTGCAGCCTGGGTGTTGCTGAGAGCGCCGGGGCTTCATAGGCACCAAAAGAAGAAGTGAGTCTCCGACATGCAAGAATGCGTGGCGTGGTGCAGCCAGTGCGTTAGGGAAGAGCGCCTGAACATCGTGTGCACTGGGAAAACAGGAGAGGCTTGAACGCACAGGGTGCGTGTTCAGATGCAAGCGGAGTGTTGGAGAAGAGCGCAGGATCGTCGTGAGTACCAGAGAAGAGGCAAATCTTGGACACTCGGTGTGCGTGCTGAAGTGCAACCTGAGGTGCTGGTGAGGAGTGCCTGGTTAGGGTGTGCACCGAATTGAAGTAAAGTCTCCACAGTGCTGAGGGCGGGTCTTGGTGTGGACTGAGACGGCCGGAGTGAGGGCCAAGTCATTGGGGCTCTCGGAGTCACTCAGCAGCGGCCCAGACCGGCAGTCACGGAAGAACTGAGCGGTCGGCCCGAGTCCGCGCAGCCCGTGACTGAGTTCTGGATCAAGTCACTGACGTCAGGGAGGAGAGTTTGTTGTTTTTTCACCCCCTCATAAAAGAAAACCCGTATCCAAATCTGGCATTGGCAGGTGGATAGTTAAATGCATTCAGACATCTTACGTTATAGCCAAATGGCCTTTACCTACACACCCTAGAGCACACTCCTCTTAAACTAGGTTCTTGTTTGGCTTTCCTGAGCACGATCCCTCTTAGCTGATATATGCAGAGCAGCTACATGGTTTACCTTCTGCAAAAAGGAAATCTTGAGCTCCAAAGGAGATGGAGGCTCTTTTCAAGAGTTTTGCACTTCTTCTGGCGCTGTTTGAGGCACATCCAGTGCAACCTCCCCCACAACTGCAGAGGCCCTCGGACACTTGCGATATCATCAAGTTCAGTATCTATCACATACATGGGGATGTGAGTCAGTTCATGGCTTCTTTCATCAGCCAGTGACGGCTGAGACATTGTACAGTCGTACGTGTATAATAATGATGTTTTCAATATAAAGATATTCGTTAGTTCTGCTTAACAAATGTATATATTACTTATAGTTATATTATGTTATGTTATATGGTATTTGTAAAATGCAACTTTCACTCCGAGGAGCATCATGGCGCTGAGCAAGTTGCTAGCAGACAGAGTGCTGAGACTAGGAAAAGAGATTTTACATAAGTGCTTTACATAGCATATCAGGTGCCGTAAAAATCCAGGCTTTCAGAGCTTTCCTGAAGATGGTTTCTGACTGGATGAAATGTAGGTGGTTAGGCAGTTGGTTCCAGGCTTTTGGCCCTATAACTGCAATTGATTCCCCCCTTTTGAGATGTATCTGAAAACAGGGGGTTTTAGTAGATTAGCATTCGAAGATCTGAGGGTTCGGTTTGGCATCGCAGGATAGCGTGTTAACCTAGGCCGTAGATAGTGTGGGCTTGAGGAATTAAAGATTTGCAAGGTAATTATGAGGATCTTGAACAAGATTCTTTTATGGATAGGTAGCCAATGCAAAGCCTTTAGAGCAGCGGATGCTGATGAGTGTCTGGGCCATTTTAAGACTATTCGGGCTGCAGCTTGCTGTACCATCTATAGCTTGTATAGGACCGACTTATTGGTTCCTGCATGAAGGGTGTTGAAATAGTCCAACCTGGAAGTAATTAGGGCAACTGCCACTGCCTGTCTTGCCATACAAAGTCCAAGAACTTTTTAAGTAATGTTATTAGATGGAACAGGTTCCAGCTACTGCTAGGGATGGAGGGTAAAACGATAGTGCGGAGGCAAATTTGACCCCCAGATTCCTGGCTACTGGTTGGAATGTCAGAGGGCCACCATAAGCTAGGGGAAAAGATGTTCTCTTTTCCTAGTGGCATCATTTCTGTTTTTTCAGAGTTGCATTTTAAGTGGTTAGTTTTCATCCAGCGCAAGGCAGCAGTAAGACATTGTTGGAGATTTTCTTCCGCCAGTGTGGTATTTTTATCTAAAATTAAGATTAGCTGCGTATTGGCCACGTAGGAGATTGTCACAATGGTAAAGGACGAATTCAAACTAAACAGAGGGGACATATAGACATTAAAGAGTGCAGCACTGAGGATAGACCCTTGTGGTACCCCGGAAAGCAGAGGTTTTTCTGCTGACTGATAGTTTCCAAGAGTGATGACTTGTCTTCTGTTTTGTAGAAATTATTTAAGCCAGGCCAGGGCAAGATGAGAAATACCTCATGACACGAGACGGTCCAGGAAGATGACATGAGGAACTGTGTCAAAAGCAACTGATAGGTCTAATAAGACCAGCACAGCATTTTCCCCCTGGCGTAAGGTGCCTTTCAGAGATTCAGTAGTGTACAATAGGGCAGATTCTGTGGAGTGTTGAGGCCTGAAACCTGCTTGATTGGGGTGTAGAATGTTGTCTCCTTCCAGATAGGTCATTAGTTGAGAGTTTACTAGTTTTTCGGTAATCTTACTAAGACATGGAAGTAGAGAGATGGGTCTGAGATTAGTAAGGGTGGAGGGATCCGCAAAAAGTTTATTTTGGAGGGGCTTCACAGCGGTAAGTTTCTATTCGTTGGGGACTACAGCTCGTAGTAGAGAGGCATTTATTATATTATTAACTTGGTTGACAGTATCTATAACGGCGTGTACAATTTAAGGGGGACAGGTCAAAAGGAGAGCCCGATTTCACTGCGAGAATAGCCTGACCGGATTGTTCTAGGCTAATAAATTGAAAAGCTCTAAGGGATGGTCTAATAATATCTATTTCTGGATTGGTGGTGGAGTAACGTGCGGAACAGAGGGAGTACATACGTTTTGTTCAAAGCAGTCAGCTTTGCGATCGCAAAGGGATTGCAATGGGGGAATTTCTTGTTTCAGGAATGTGGGATTGGTAAAAAATTAACTGTCTTAAAGATAGTTTTTTGATTTGCCTTGGCCAGTTTAAGCATTTCAATGAAATAAGATTTCTTAGCAACCTTAATTTGTTGATGGTAGTGTTTAAGGGCAGGTTAAATCTGATTAGGTCTTCCTGTTTATATTATAGTCGCCATCTACGTTCCAAGGTCCTGCAGTGGCAGTGTAATTCTTATGGGTGTACCACGGGGCGGTAGGTTTTCTAGACAAAAGGTTGTTTGTTGGGGCAAGAGGGGCAAAATGGTCCCTCAAGGTGGTCATCCATTGAGTGAAGCGTTGGTTGTCTACAGCTAGGTCTCCCGACAGTACAGGCTTACAAATTGTGGCGTAACGTTTAAGGTTGGGGAGGGCTGCCATATCCTTCCATCAAGGCCTGACATTTTGGGAGATGGAGATGTAGCTCTTCAGTTTGTTCGCCTACTGGTATCTAATTTCTAGAGGAATAAACTTGTGGTCGGTCCAAACAAAACTGACTGGGATCTTAATTGTAAGGGTCATGAGATTCGAGCAGATACCGTCCAAGGTGTGGCCAGCGTTATTATGAGTGGGGGTGGATATCCGCTGGTCAAGGCCAAGAATATTGAAGATTTCTAGGAAATTCACTGCAGCTGGGTCATTCTGTACATCTAGGTGGGTGTTAAATCTCCTAGTAAGGTAAAATTAGTGAATCTAAGAATAAGAGAGCTTACAGTGTCCACAATACTATCCAGGAGATTTTTGGGCGGGCCTCGAGGGCGGTAAAGCAGAACCCCAGAGAAGGTGAAGGAGTTTTCTAATTGGAAGCAGAAGCCAATGTCTTCTGCACCTTTGAGGTTGAATATTTCAAACACTGAACATTTAAGAGTGTTGCAGTAAATATTTGCTAGCCCTCCTCCTCGTTGTTCCGGTGTGTCCTGTCTATAAAATGAGATAGCTAGGGCGTAGTGCACAGACGATGTCTGGGTTGCACCAGGCTTTAAGCCAGGTTTCTGTTATAAAGAGGCAATCTAGGCTATAATCTAGAATGAGTTTGTGGATGCTTTGGGCATTTTTACATAATGAGCGGGCATTTATGAGGCCTCCTCGTAAGTGGGTGGCATTAAGGTTATTTCACAACGGTGTATTTTGTGGAGTACTTAAAACTATCTTGCAATTTTTACAACAGATGGGGTCCTTTCATTTGGTAACATCAAATAGGTTTTTACAAGTGTGGGGATTGCTGTTAAAAGCCAGAAGAGTGTCTCTTGAGAAACATCTTCCTAAAGAAAATTGGGCAGCGTTTCTGTCCGGACGCGGATGAGCGCAGACGAGCTTGCCTATGGCGCAGCCGGCTGCGCGCGTCTGCTGCGCGTCAGAGCCAACCTCCCCTTAAGTAGGTGTAGGCAGAAGGACTCTGGGGGGAAGACTAGAACGTCTTCCATCTAAAAATGGCCAACGTGAAAAGGCAAACTGGAATTGGGAAAGGTCAAAGGACAGTCCTCCCTCCACTCAGTCAGCCTGGAAGCTGTGGTGGACCGGGGAGCGAAGCAGGAGGTAGACCGAGAAAGCCGGGACTGTGCGAGTGAAAGAGAAGGCAGCAAGTGGTAGGTGTATAAAATCCTACAGATAAAGACAATTTATTTAAAGGAGACGGTAGTTAAAACAACAGTATAAATCGTAGCCTAAACTGAAATTAAAACGGAGTGCATGCGGATATTCCCTCCAAAGCAGTCTGGCACCGAGTACCTGTATGCAGCAATTATCAGAATTATTATTCTATGTTTAACATGTATATAGGTGACTGCATGAATAAGTAAATCTTTTATAACTATTTATCTACAATTGCTTCACTATTGAATTATATAAAAAAAAATTAACTTAACCTCTCCAGTGCTCATGACGGATTGGTACGGGGGTGAGGGGGCAGAGCTTCCCCAACCTTCTGAGGCATTTTTTTTTGTTTCAATGCAATGACGATTGAGTTCTGACGTCATTCCGTTGAAACTGAAATGAGCCAATCGTCTTGTTTCAGTGCTTCGGTGCTCATTGGGCTATCTCAGCCCACCGAGCACCAAATCACACGGGAGAGGTATCGTTAGAAAGGAAAGAATCTCCCTTTTCCAATCGCAACTCTCACTAGTGGATCCCTGCTTGGGGAACGCAACAAGGAGGGCACAGGTGCCCCCACTAGGCCATTTTGTGATAGATGGGGGGCACATGGGTTTTTGGTCCCAGGCTCGGCGGCCATCTAGGGAAACCTACCAAACTCAGACATTTCTGAAAACTAAACACCTGGGGGAGTCCAGGGAGGTGTGACTTGTATGGATCCCCAAAGTTTTTTTCCCCAGAATCCCTTGCAAACCGCACATTTTGCTGAAATTCTTATTTTCCCTACATGTCTGGGATCAATGATCCAGCACAAATGTCCTACCACCCAGTGTTCCCATTAGTCTCCCAATAAAAATGATACCTCACCTGTGTGGGTGTCTAATACAGAGTCAGCCTAAAAATGCATAAAAAAAAAGATAGCGCTTAGAGCTCGCTGTGCTGCCCGCTCAATCCATATGTTTTGGCCGCTCCCAGTCACAGACCCTTGGCCCACCCACACAAGTGAGATATCATTATACTCAGGAGACCGAGGGGGGCTGCTGGGTGGTAGATAATTTGTGCCAGCACAGTAATGGCAGACACAAATGTGAGGAAAATGTGTTTTTTTTTAGCCAAATCTGAGGTTTGCAGGGGATTCTGGGTAGGAAAACATTGGGGGATCCATACAACCCACACCTCCCTGGACTCCCCTGGGCGTCTAGTTTTCAGAAATGTATAGGTTTGATAGGATTCCCTAGATCGCTGCTGAGCCCGGGACAAAAAATGGAGGTGTCCCCCCTTACAAAACCAGCTCGTTCTGTGATATATAATTTTGATGTCTCCACACTATGTTTTGGGCCCTTGCTTATAGCTGGTACTTGGCCCACCCATACAAGTGAGGTACCATTTTTATCAGGAGGCCTAGGGGAACGCTGCGTGGTAGGTAATTTGTGTTAGCCCGGTGACCCCACAACTTTCCCACACAGAAATTGAGAAAAAATAGATTTTTTTTAAAGCTAAATTTGAGGTTTGCAGGGGATTCTGGGAAGGAAACCTTTGGGAGATCCACGCAAATCACACCTCCCTCAACTCCCCTGGGTGTCTAATTTTCAGAAATGTCTGGAATTGGTGGGTTTCCATAGATGGCCGTCGAGCCCGGGACCAAAAATGCAAATGACTCCCTCGCAAAATAATTTTTTTTGTAATCCATAATTTTGAAGTCTTCACAGTGATTTTTGGGCCTTGTGGGAATGTTGGGTGGGTGGAAGTTTGTGGATCCACACAGATTCCAGAACTTTCCATCACAGAAATGTTAGGAAAAATTGTTTTTGTTTCTCTTTACAAAGTTTGAGGTTTGCAAAGGATTATGGGTAACAGAACCTGGTGAGAGCCACGCAAGTCACCCCATCCTGGATTCCCCTGGATGATGTCTAGTTTAAAAAAATGTAAAGGTTTGCTAGGTTGCCTTAGGTGTTGGCAGTGCTAGTGTCCAAAATCTAAAGCTAGGCACATTGTGAAAAAGGGTCAGTTTTCACTGGAAAATTTAATGTGTCCACGTTTCATTTTGGGCAGTTTCCTGTTGAGGGTACTAGGCCTACCCACACAAGTGAGGTACCATTTTTATCAGGAGACTTGGGGGAATGCTGGGAGGGTGGTTGGAAGTTTTTGGCTCCACACAGATTCCAGAACTTTCCATTTCAGAAATGTGAGGAAAATGTGTTTTCTTTTTACAAAGTTAGGGCTTTGAAAGGGATGCGGGGTAACAGAACCTGGTGAGAGCCACACAAGTCACCCCATCATGGATTCTCCTGGGTGTCTAGTTTTCAAAAATGTACAGGTTTCCTAGGTTTCCCGTGGTGCTAGCTGTGCTACGGTCCCTAATAAACAGCTAGGCACATAGCAAAAAAAAGGGTCAGTTTTCTGTGCAAAAATGTGGTGTCCATGTTGCGTTTTGGGCCGTTTCCTGTCACGGGTAATAGGTCTACCCACACAAGTGAGGTATCATATTTATCGGAAGACTTTGGGGAATGCTGGGTAGGTGGAAGTTTGTTGCTCCCCGCAGCTTGCAGAACTTTCCATCACAGAAATGTGAGGAAAATGTATTTTTTTCCACAAAGTTTGAGGTGTGCAGGGGATTCTGGGTAACAGAACCTGGTGAAAGCCACGCAAGTCATCCCAATCTGGATGTCTAGTTTTCAAAAATGTATAGGTTTGCCCATTAGGTACCGACAGAGCGAGGGTCCAAATTCCACAGTAGGCACCTTGGGGGAAAAAATGGTCAGTTTTTACTAGAAAAATTTGATGTGTCCACATTGCGTTTTGAGCCGTTTCCTGTCGCAAGCACTAGGCCTACCCACACAAGTGAGGTACCATTTTTATCGGGAGACTAAGCGGATCACAGAATAGTAGAATAAGTGTTATTATCAATTGACTTTTTTTGCATTTCTGTCCTTTTGAAAAATGTCCTCTAATTCACTTGCTTGTATGGGTAACTACAATTTTAGAGATGTGCAAATAACCACTGCTTCTAAACTCTATATTTTGTTCCCATTTCGGAAAAATATAGGTTTCCTTGGTACCTATTTTTCACTCTTTATATTGTACCATATGAATTGCTATATTCTCAGTACACTATGAAAAAACATTACAAGACTCATCTCAGTAGTTCTGGGTACCTCGGGTTGCCACAACCAGAAGGGTCCAGCGGAAGTAACGGTATTGCTTTAAAAATCTGCCATACTTAGAAGACGTTACAGGTGAAAACGTTGGCACAAACGGCTGTTTATTTCAACTCAATTTCAATATTTTTTATTTCAGTTGTTAGTTTCTATTGCAAAACCTTGAAGGATCTACACAGATGAATCCAGAATTTTGACTACTTCATAGAAATGTATAGTTTTCCGGGATCCGTTATTGCATTCACACCCATTTCTACCACTAACTGGAAGGAGGTTGAAAGCACAAAAAATAAGGAAAATAGGCTATGTCCATGTAAAATGCCAAAACTGTGTAGAACATTTTGGTTTTCTTCATATGTATTACTTTACTTATAATTCAGAATCTCCAGTGCACTACCCTATATCTCACCCTATAACTTTTGCAGTTTATCCTTTAACTCCACTCTGATTCGTATCAAACCTTATTCGACTACTCTCTCCAATTCACACTATTTCTCACCATATACTTCTCTCAATATATCTTCTACCTCCACTCTCTCACTCATCCAAAACCTTGTTCTCCTACTGTGCTCTCCAAAAATAACCCTTTCTGGACTCTTCCCTCCTTTATCCCTCCTTGCACCGTCTCATTCCTCTTTTACTAGTCCGATCTCCCAAACAGGCCTTTTTTAAACCCATCCCTCTAGCTCTTCCGCCTCCACCTCTCCATTACTGATCCCAAACCTCCTACTACTACAATGACCTCCCCCCAAAAAAACTTTCTAGACCCTTCCCTCTTCTCCACTATTCCTTTTCAAACCAAATATCAGACTAACATATCAACCGCCCAAATTATTTCATATTTCCCTATACTAATCCTGTTGTAGCGTGCGGAGTATGCCCCCGGAGGCTGGGTTCGGCCGATGGGTATACAAATAAATGGGGTTGTGCATCACTCAAGAGTACACTCAACTAGTATACACTGAGTCCTGTGTGCTTCTTGAATACGAGGTGGTAGGTCATCACTTCCAGGGCCTACTGCGTATCCGCACATCTGGCAACAAGAAGGTCACTGACATCCTACGCTGCCTTCTCCGTTCGGCCACCGTCCCACAAGAGCAGCACACGGCTAAAGCCTGTTGCAGGCAGCAGCCTCCTAGCTATAGTTGCTCTTCACCATCCCACCTAACGCTATCCATTCTGTCAGCGACCAGCACAACTGAGAGGCGCACTCTGCTGGAGCCTTAGGATTGTGACCCGAAGTGCCGGTGCTTGTGAGGCACATACCTGCGATTTCCACCCAGTCTCCCTGGCCCAAAGAAGAGCATCAACGCTTGCATCCCCAAACTGGCAGCAGCAGTCTGAGACCAGCTCAGGTCAGTCAGACCATGTTAAGCCCAGAGCAAAGGCTGGCAACACCTTCTTGTGGCTGAATGAGAGAATGTAACCTGCTTGGAGCAGAAAATAGCAAGCCTGCTGTTCAAGGTCTGGCCATAGGACATCCAGTGTCATCCTCAGTTCTGTCAAGGGGAGTAGCCTCGATTTGTGAGACCTGGGCATCACCACGGTTGGGGAATCCCTATAACCATGGGGACCTTCAGCCTCCACAGGGAGGCTCCTGTGCAGCAACCTTGTGATTTGCCCATCATGGCCGATGATTAACAGAACCCTGCAGCAGTGGCCTAACCACCCCTTGTGGCCTTAGCTCCCACGCCTCCTTGACAGCGTTACTCCTGTTCAGATCCCTAGCCGACTCTGCGACAATAGCACCTAGATGGCGCACATGGACTGGTAAAATGACTTACTTATGTGCAATGCGGTGAACAAATAGTTCAGTGAAGAGGTCATTCCGCCTGCACCCCAGAGGAGAAGAAATCTACCAGCTCTCTGAAATCCTGCCAGGGAAAGGGGCCGAGCATGCTTTGAAGCGGCTCTGCTGGCGCTGAATGTATATTGCGATCACCAGTTGAACCTGGACTTAGAACAGTTCATATTGCATCATTTCCATCAGCAGAAGGACATAAACATTGATACCTTCTACACCCGATTGCTAGACCTTGCTAGCACATACCTAGACAATGACCAGACAAAAGAGGTGCATGCCCAACTTATCCGAGGATTATGTTTGTCTACCCTGTGGCACCTGCGAAGTGCAGGAACTGTGGTCTAGAACCGCACTAAGGAGACAACTGCCAAACTAAAGGCAAATCATGCTCCAGGTGTAGCAAAGAAAATCACTTTTGTCCATGTTTTCCAAAGCCCAGAGAAAATACAAAAAACCCTATACTGGCTGAAGTGGTGTATGTCACTGAAATACATCTTGGTAGAGGGGACCATCCCTGATGATAGAACCATAAGAGTCTACTCTCAGGCACGACAACCTCAGACAGTGACGAAGAGGATGTTGTCACCATCTTTGCAGCACTACCAGCAGACAATAGTAGTAAGCTGTCCCCTATGTACACAATAATGGTAGGAAGCAGAGCAGGTCCCAGCCCTGATACACTAGAGCTTCCGTGAATGTCATGGACATGAATCAGTTTCTAATGCTGTAGCCGCGCCCTTAGCTGGAGACCAGTACAACCAAGCTATTGTTTATGGCAGCAGGCGCCTGCTGCCACTGACAGGAGTCTTTGTGCAGGTGTTAGCCAATGGAGACCAGAAAGTGCAGATCCGCTTCCAAGTCAGCAAGTAAGAGACGGGTGCCCTCCTCAGCTGCCACATCACTGAAGACCTGGGCTTAGTAATCTTTGTCAAAGTCATCAATGACAACCAAGCAGACGTCATCCTGAAAGGCTTTCTGAAACTATTTCAAGGCCTGCGATCTTTGAGAAGCACGCAGGTCTAGCACTACATTGACCAAACTGCTCACCCCGTAACACTGCCACACTAGAAGGGTCCTCTTCCTCCTAAGACCTCCAGTAGAGGAGAAATTGCAAAAGCTGGAGCTACTATACATGATAAAGAAAGTGTCAGGACCCACCCTGATGGTGACTATTTAAGTTGTAGCGCCCAGGAAACCAGGAGTGGTCCTCCTATGTGTGGATATGCACCTACCGAATGGTGTGATCTGCTGAGAATGTAATTCAATGCACACAGTGGATGGCATCTCTGACCTGAACGGCACGCAGTGGTTCAGAATACCAGAAGCTCGAGTTGAAGCCCTCCTGCTTCTACATAATGACCTTCTCAACTCATGTGGGGCTAACGTGATACAAGCGCCTCAACTTAGGTATTTCGTCAGCTGCAGAGGTTTTCCAGAATAAACTTGGGAATTGCTGACCAGTCTGACCGGAGTTCTTCATACCTGTGATGATATCTTGATCCACTGCAAGACATTGGGAGAACACCGCAAACAACTCTGATCAACGTTCTCCCAATAAGCGGAACACGACATGCTGCACAGAGAGAAGTGCTTCTTTTTTAAACATCCTGTTGAATTCTTTAGATACATGGCATGCGAGTGGATCGAAGAAAGGTGTATGCCATTAGAAAAGCCTCTGTGCCAAAGTGCTCGACAAAGCTTCCTGGCCACGGCTCAGTACTTCTGTGGTTTATCCAGAGTCTGGCCACGCTGTCAGAGCCCCTGCAAGCCATTACTAAAGGGGATGCGGTGTGAAGCTAGGATGACAAAACAGACGAAGTATTCCGAATGGTGAAGGAAGCTCTACTGAGTGACGCATTGATGACCAATTATGATCCCCCCCGCAGCAACACCGAACTGGAGTTAGACGCCAGTCCCATCAGATTGGGAGAAGTGTTGCAGCAAGAAAAGAGCCACAATACATGGATCCTTGTTACCTACACCAGCCGAGCCCACTCAGGGACCAAAGTCAGCTATGCCCAGATTGAAAGGGAAGCCCTGGCCATGTGGTGGAGCTCTCAACAGTTTCACTTTACCAATGCGGACGATGATTCAAGTTTGAGATGGACCACAAACTGCTAGTCCCCCTCTTTGTGGGCACCTCGCAGAATTGCCCGCTAAGGATTGAGTGATGGGCAGTGCAGTGGCAAAATTACTATCTTTTAGGTTGTATACTTGCCTGTGGCACACCACCCAGCGAATTTCTTATCTTCTCACCCACAGAGTAGTGACCCGAGGATCCAGGTAGAAGACAAGTGGGCAGAGGATTTCATCAACATGGCGATGGAGCGTACCTTCCTTTGTTGATGACGGTGGAAGAAATACAGGCCGCTACAGGCTTGGACACATGCCTACTGAAAGCAGCAGTGACCTTGCATGTTGATACCTGTGTCAAAGAAAATAACAACACTTTACTCCGGTATTACCAGAATACACATTTATTTAGATGCTTTGAGGCAGTGTGTTGACCCGTGGAGAACATCAACCACCATACTCCTTTCAAGATTGAAAACTCCGGCAGTATATATATCAAATTCAAATAATCTTTATTTCGATCGTTTCAGATCATAAAAGATAAACACGTGAACATACTATAAAACATTCAAAGGATTTCTGTAGTACAGGTTAATTTTTTTAAAAGGCCATAGATGAAGTATAAAAGAATGTGTGATTTAAGCTTAAGAGTTAGTAGAAGATGCCATATTAGAGTCTTTTATAATTCTTGCGCGTGCTCTCCACATTGCCGTCAGGAATTTCGCCATGGCAAAGACAGTTGTAGGTAATAAGTCTGTTTTTAGCACTCTATACGCTGGGGCATAGGTTCGGAAACCCAAGTTCTTTAAGTATGGGACCAGCCAGTAGCTCCTGATTTTACTGTACGCTTTACAAAAGAAAACCACATGAAGCTCGCTTTCCAGCTTGTAATTGCATGCTGGACATGTGGCCAGCTCAAGGTTACCGTTCCAGGATTTGGTGAAGGCCCTCCGTGGTAGCGAGCCATATCTCCATTGCAGGAAAATCTTTCTTACATGCACAGGGGACATGGCGTCCAAAACATACTCTGGTCTATAGGAGTCTTTTGCTTTGGTAAAAATGTCACTTAGAGATCCTTCTCTGATTGAACCCAGAGCTTTCTCGAGCATAAATCTGTAGAACAATCTAGAGAGTTCTTTCCTTGGGAGGTTTGTGGCCGTTGTTTCAGGACTACACCACAACTCAGGGATTCCAAGTGTAGTGCACATGTCCCGAATATACCTTAACCAGGGAATTTTGGACACGTGCACTAGCCTGAGCAACTCCTGTAGTTCACTTCTGTAGTGACCCAGATCCTGGCTGCTCCACAGACGTCTCCAATAGGTCAAAGGTTTTAGGCCCAGTTCTTCAGTAATTGGGCGGAGTGCCAAGTCCATTCTCAGGGGGAGGAGGGGGCTACTTGATGGAAGAGCCGCTAGCTGTCTTATAGAATATTTTGTAGTGATGTGTGTCCCCATAACTCTGCCCCGTAGGCAATACCTCCTCTAGCTTGCGCTTTATAGATATGTATTGCCGGTGTCAAAGGTCGAAGATAGGATTTCTTGGCAATTCTAGAAATAGCTCCCGCCCTCTGAATTAATTTTATAGTGGCCTTTGCTTTGTGTTGCTGCCAGGTCAGAGTCTGATTAAGTGTAATGCCCAGGTACTCGATTACTTGAACTCTTTCTAGAAGTACAGATCCCAGCCGGGGATTTGGGCAATTTTTGGGTTTTTTGCTGAGAATCATGAATTTGGTCTTGGAGGGGTTTATTTCTAGACCCCTTTTGTTGCAAAAGTCCAAGAAACCGTCCAAAACTCTCTGCAACCCCATGGGTGTTTTTGCCAACAGCAGGGTGTCGTCGGCGAACATAATCGCAGGCACCCTGCTGTTGTTTAATTGTGGAGCATCAACGTTGGGGATCCTTCTCAGGTGTTCTATTACCCCATTTGTAAAAAGACAGAAAAGGGTCGGCGCCAACACGCATCCCTGTCTTACCCCTCGTTGGACAGGGAACCTATCTGACAGCCTACCATCCCTTCCGTATCTCACACGGGCGTAATTATCAGTATGTAACCTTATTAAAATATGCAGTATATCGCCGGGAATACCCATATCTGCCAGTACCGCCCACAACCTGGCCCGTGGGACCAGGTCGAAGGCGGCACGGAGATCGACGAAGACCGCATACAGTGACCCCCCTTCTAGGTGTGTTGTCTTCCAGTACAGAATGTTAAGTCTAAGTAACTGATCGACTGTTGAGACTCCCCTCCTAAATCCCGCTTGAAGAGGGCTTAAAACATCTGTCTCAGCCATCCAGATTTGGAGCCTATCAAGGATTAGTCTACCGAACAACTTTTGGGTCACATCAATGAGGCTAATTGGACGGTAATTGGCTGGAAGCAGGGGCGACCCCTTTTTGAATATTGGGACCACCTCCGCTCCCAGCCAAGTCTCCGGTATTCTCATCCCCCCCAGGACTGCATTAAACAATATCCACAGGTAGGGTGCCCAAACATCGGGTTCTTGTTTGAAAAGATCGCCCGGCACCCCATCAAGTCCTGGGGCCTTTCCGGAGGACAACCCAGCTAATGCCACCCTTATGTCTTTAATGGTAAAAGGGACAGCTCTCTGCGTGTTATGAGTAAAGGGTTTTATTGTTGCTGTCTCCTCGTTGTCAGAGGAATATAGCTGCTGGAAATGGTCCTGACAGACGTTTGGCGCGATATTTGGTTCCACAGCCGAGGGGAGATCCCCACATCCGTGATTTATGATTCTCCAGAATCTACGGGAATCCCTTTCAGCTAGGGATTCCGATAGATTCTCCCAATGCTGAACGTCCCACTCAATTTTAGCGTTGGTTATGAGTGATTTATAGGTCCTCCTTTTGAGTCGGATTTCCTCCCTTGAGCCCCCCTCTTTTATCATGGTTAAGAGATCCCGCTTTGCCAGTCTACAGGTGTTGTTGTACCATGTATTTTTGGGTACGCCCTGCGTTCTTGGTCGTCCAATGCTTAGAAAATCAGCCTCAAGCTTCTTTATTAGATTTAGATGTAACTGAGCTATATCCTCGCTAATGTCTTTTGAAGAGTTAAGGCGCCATATCTCAAAAGCCTCATCTAGAATGGGAATAATCCCAGTATAGAGTGCTGCTGACTTTTCGCTACTGGAGGCAAGTTTTTCCCATCTTATCCGCCTTCGGTTGTTCTCCAGGAGGTACCCCCTTCTCAATTCCTCTGCACATATTGCAGTCTCCCCCAAGGGCGGAATAACATACTCTAGCTCCAGGGCATTATGGTCACTGTCGTCTCTATCTACTATTTTAAAATCCAGTACCCTGTTCCATTCCTGCATTTGAACCAGAAGATAATCCAGTCTACTTTGCCTACCTGCCTTATTAAATGTGCATTTAGAAGGAATGTCAGACCTGGTACGGCCGTTGCACGCTCTCAGACCAAAGGTAAGGTTCAGTGTATTTATTTGGACGGCCAACGGTGTCCAAGCTCTGGGTGGGGGTGCCTCTGTCTGGGGAACCTGCCAACTTGAATCCTCCTCTAGGGAGGGTCCATCAAGTAGGCCAGGTAAAGGCTCGAAGTGTGAATTGAAGTCACCCCCTATTAAATAAGACATATCCCCAGGGATGGTTTCTAGAATAGTCGACAATGACTCTATAGTTTTAGAGGTGGCCGCTGTTTGAACTGGTCTGGAATAAATATTTATAACTAGTAGTTTGAAAGGCCCTGGCCATTCCAGTAATACTACTAGTATATCTTCTGAGTCTGCTGGGTATCTGGAGGCTGTACATCCTAGGTCTGACGCAACCCAGGTAGCCAGTCCTCCGGATGGTCGTCCTTTCCCAGCCCATAGAGCGGGAATTGAGAAAATCTGAAATCCACTATATGGTATCTCTTCTCTTGACCAAGTCTCTTGAAAGAGACATACACTTTTTAGACGTACTAGCTCAGCCCATGAGTCCAATTCTATTTTGTTCCTTATACCTGCGACATTCCAAGAGAGACATTTTAGGATTATTGGGGCAATCTGTGTCGCTGCTTTGCTAGCCCTTAAGATGGTATTAGGTATTAGTTGAACTTCCTCAGTTGCTGGGGCTTCTTGGGTGTTTTCCCTTTTATTTGATTCGTGATGCGAGTCTTGAGTCCCTCTGCAGATTTTCTCCTCACTGGTAGTGGGGGATACTAGGTAGCCTTGGTCAGGGCCTATCGAACTCTCTTTTGCCCCTGCTACGGAAGCCAGCTGTCAATCCACTGCTTCTAAGCAATCATAGCGGTTAGACAGTGATAAAAAAGGTGGCTGGTAAACTCTTGGGGGCCATGGCTCCTCTCTCTCATAATTTCCCCTTCCCGTTCCTCTTCTCTGAACGATTTCCCATCCCTGTGAATCGCAGAATGTGGGAGGGTAGATGGGGGGTGGACGTGCATGGTCAAAGGGAATTCTCCTCCTTTCCTGGTTTCCCTCCCAGTTTCCCCTAAGGTCCTGATAGTGACCTCTCCTCTGTGCCTTAGATGGATGCTCACTAGGAGGATAGAAGAACGACAGAGGGACTGGTTGAATAGTGCTCCCCTCATCCTCCAGAAAAGAACCACAAATAAATGGGACTGTACCTGGTTCTTTAAAACTCACCAGAATGCAGTCGCCACTAATTGTTTTGGGACTCTTACCCACCCATGAGACTCTTCTTGCCATACGGATATCGCTGGTCTTGCCTCTAGGAAGTGGCCTATGTGTTGAGAGCCAGTTAATAACTTTATTTTTCAACGACTCCCCTGTCTCGTATGAGTCTGATTTCAATTCGGGAACCCCAATTAAAATAGCAGTATATGGTGCCACCTCCGGAGGAAGGTTAACAGTGACAGTTCTTGAAGGTTTGGTTAGAAGCGTTTTTGGATCAGATGGATTATTCGTGGCGTTCAACTGAGGTTTTGGGGGACTTTTGTGTTGCATATTTATCTGAGCTATGTTAATTGGTGTTGGTACTTGGTGTTGGATAGCACTCGTTTGTTTATTAATAGCGCCTCCTGAAGTCACTGGAGTTGCCGAGTTAGATTTTGGTTTAGGTGGTTGAATGCTAGTTGATTTAGGGTTTTTATCCCCCGCTAGAGTTGTTGTTCCTGTCTCAGCTGCTTTTGAGCCTTTAAAAGGATCCAAATTATTTTTATGTTTCGGGTCCATGGGGCGGGGTATGGAACAGAGAGTGCCCGATTTCCAGCCCTCCATAGCTTTTAGGGCAGTGTTCTCGATTTTAATTAATCTCGCCTCTATTTTTATCAGGCGAGCTTCTAGGGGCCTTATGATTGATTTCAGGAGGTGGCCAATATCCGCTAGTGTTATATCCTCTTCCGTGGACTCGGAATTATGTTCCACGGAGGGGGATGGCAATTCAGTAGGAGTATCCCTAGCCTGTACCTGGGGGGGATCAGTTGTTATCCTGGTCGATGTTCTTTCCTGATTATTATGTTCTATTATAGTTGTGTTTTGTGTTACCCCCGTATATTGCTTCATATTCTTTCCTTTCCTTATTAGTCTGTTTCCCATTCTTCTTCTTTTGTATAGCACCCTCCCTTCTCCCTCGGTCTATACTGGGTGACTTTGGTAGTTTAGGGGTATTGGTGGTGATAATAGCAAGATCATCCCCCAAAGATGGAGGACTTAAAATGCTTATTTCAGTGTCTTCCCTCGGTTCTGTGGTATTTGGAGGTTGAGTGATTTGCGTTAGGGGGAGGGACAAAAGACTCATGTCATCTAAGTCACACACTGTTCCTTCAGAGAGATCTATAATGGTGATTCGGTGCGCCCCCCCACTTGCGCCAAGCTGGGAGCTATCTACAGTTCGCCTATCCTCGGGGGTTTTCGACATTGCTATGGTCCCCATCGAGGATCTTCTCACCCATTCAATCTCCTGTGAAATTCGTCTTTCCAGGAGGGTGATATCATCAATCAAAAGGGAGCCGGCCTTCAAAAAATAGTCATCAATTTTGCCCTGGTTTGATGCTGTTGTAGTAAGGGCATTGGCTGCCAGGGTAGCTTTACTCCTAGTCTCCATATTGCTCATAATGGGCTAGGTAGCTCGTGAAGGCCCAAGAAGTAATACAGGAGTGATGGATTAAGGAGGAAGTTTAACTTAGTACCTGGAGTAAGTGAGAGGGCCCAGTCCAGTCTCTCCGGTCCTCGAACGGCCTCAAACGGCCCGCTCTTAGCCCGGTCTTCGCCCGGTCTTCGCCCGCTTCCTCGTCCGCGCGCGTCCCGCGTTCGCGTTCAGGGCGGGGTTAAAATAGAGGAGGAGAGGAGGGGGCGGGAAGAGGAACCAGGTGCGCGCGGTGGACGGCGCAAGCACTTCTGGTCCTCGCAGTCCCGCTCCCTAGACTGATGTCGTTTGTAGCTCTCCCCTAGCGATGGTGACCGAGCTGATGTGCTCCCAGGTCACAGAAAAGGGATTCCCAAGGGCTCCGCTGCACAAAATGCCCCAGATGGGGCCAGAAGCAAAGTCCACAATCTCCTAGTCCACGAGCGGCACCCGCGCCAGCGGGGGCCGCGAGGAGTATTTAAGCCGTCTGGAAGGTCAGAGGGAGGAGGGGGCGGGAAGAGGAACCAGGTGTGCGCGGTGGACGGCGCAAGCACTTCTGGTCCTCGCAGTCCCGCTCCCTAGGCTGATGTCGTTTGTAGCTCTCCCCTAGCGATGGTGACCGAGCTGATGTGCTCCCAGGTCACAGAAAAGGGATTCCCAAGGGCTCCGCTGCACAAAATGCCCCAGATGCGGCCAGAAGCAAAGTTCACAATCTCCTAGTCCACGAGCGGCATGAACAATAATGCTAAAGAGTACTCCCAAATACAGTTTAAGGTCATGGCGCTCAGGGGTTACGTTTTTCTCTCGGGGTAAATAAGGTACAAAAGGCGGATCAGTATATATACAAATCTCCACGTTCAGAGGTCATCTGGCGCCCCTTAAGAGGAGGTCTGTACAATAAAATGTTTTACAGCTCAAGAGGTGGGTGACATAATTTAAGCAAGGCTTCCTGCAAATAGACACTGGTCCAGCTTCCCAAAACCCAATAAATAAGAAAAATGCTTAACATTTTAACCTTGTACAGTGATTCATGGTAAGCAGTGTGCAGGGATAGCAGATGTCTCAAAGCAGAAACTACTATTTTGCATTCTTTAAGGGTCGACAGATGAAAAGTCACCTGCACAGATATTCTTGGTGTTGAAGAGAGGGGGACTGATCAGGAGGTCATCTACCGCCACACACATCACATCATGGACCTTCTGCTGCAATGCCCTGCATGAGATAGTATCACTGCCAGTAATCGGTGGCTACCCCCAGAAGTTGATGCAGAGTGTGCAGGAACGGCGCTGGCCCACCAACTAGAGAACCCGCAAGAGCTGCCAGGTCACTGCTCAAACACTGCAAATGGGAAATGCAGTGTTTATCCAATACTGACATCCTGGCTTTACATTTCAGACTCATGGCGTGGCCAAGGAAGATGCCTGAAGGTACGTAGATTCCCGAAGTTCTACCCCTGTTCGATGACATTCTGCCTGATGGACCTGCACACCAGGTGCACCTTGGTAGGGCCAAGACGTGTCTGAGAAGAAAAGTGTGGTTTCCCGGAATGGACAGAAAGGTGGACGATGCTGTGTGCCAATGCTCTCCTGCCAGATCACCAGGACGGGGACAATTCCAGTACCCACAGTGACTGAAGAAGTTTACCCCAATGCATGGACCCACCGGAGTCACGATTTCGGCAGTTTTCAGAACGGAAGGTCACCGTGGACCTGCTGAAATGCCCTACCTGAGATGGCATCCCTGCCAGTAGTAGGTGTTTTCCCCCGAAGTTGATGTAGAGTGTGTGTAGGAACTGCGCAGGGCCACCAATAAGAGAACCAGCATGAACTGCTGGGCCACTGTGCCAACACTGCAAGTGAGAGATGTAGTGTTTATCCGGTACCAACATCTTGTCTTCAAGTTTCAGACTGATGTCGTGGCCAAGGAAGATGTCCAATGGGACGTAGATTTCCAAAGCTCCCGACCCATTCACCATCATCCTGCCGGATCCTGTGCTATCTAGTGCATACATTGTACTTATTGCTCAGGGGCACTCACCCCCTAGCCCCCACCTCTAGAGACAGGTGGCTTAAAAAAAAGAGACGTCGCAGGCTTAACACCAGCTGCAGAGAGCACTGAGGGAGCAGCAACTTAGGCCTACCAATACCGGCTGGGAGGTAGTCAAAGCCAGGCCTGGTGATGCCCACGGATAGCGCTGACTTCATTTGGGGAGGCAGCCATAGAACGAGCAGCAGAGGTCGTCTGAGGAGCTCGGCAGAGAGTTGGAGGCGGGCACGGCCTGCTGGGACAGAAGTGCCTGCCTGGGTGGGTGGTTGATTCAGAAAAGGGGGTGGTGATGAACAGAGTGCCTGAATTAAGCAGACCACTCTTACCCAGTCCAAAGATCAGGGCTTGATCCATCACGGGTTTTTAGCTCACTGCACCATCCCAGCTCAGAACTTGGCTATATGCAAATTAGTCTGTTCCTGTCCCAGTGCATGATGGGAACAGGGCAAACCAAACTACCAAGCCAATTCTTGTACTGGGAAGGAAACAAGCTACCGGGGACCGGTTTCTGCCATTTCAGGCGTCGTCAGCCCGGCTTGCTTGAATCCTGATGGTGCAATGAGCAAGGGACTCACATCTGAGTATACCCTTCCACGCTTATGGTGGACAAAATGATTCAGAAAAGGGGGTGGTGATGAACAGAGTGCCTGAATTAAGCAGACCACTCTTACCCAGTCCAAAGATCAGGGCTTGATCCATCACCGTTTTTTAGCTCACTGCACCATCCCAGCTCAGAACTTGGCTATATGCAAATTAGTCTGTTCCTGTCCCAGTGCATGATGGGAACAGGGCAAACCAAACTACCAAGCCAATTCTTGTACTGGGAAGGAAACAAGCTACCGGGGACCGGTTTCTGCCATTTCAGGCGTCGTCGGCCCGGCTTGCTTGAATCCTGATGGTGCAATGAGCAAGGGACTCACATCTGAGTATACCCTTCCACGCTTATGGTGGACAAAATGATTCAGAAAAGGGGGTGGTGATGAACAGAGTGCCTGAATTAAGCAGACCACTCTTACCCAGTCCAAAGATCAGGGCTTGATCCATCACCGTTTTTTAGCTCACTGCACCATCCCAGCTCAGAAATTGGCTATATGCAAATTAGTCTGTTCCTGTCCCAGTGCATGATGGGAACAGGGCAAACCAAACTACCAAGCCAATTCTTGTACTGGGAAGGAAACAAGCTTCCGGGGACCGGTTTCTGCCATTTCAGGCGTCGTCGGCCCGGCTTGCTTGAATCCTGATGGTGCAATGAGCAAGGGACTCACATCTGAGTATACCCTTCCACGCTTATGGTGGACAACATGATTCAGAAAAGGGGGTGGTGATGAACAGAGTGCCTGAATTAAGCAGACCACTCTTACCCAGTCCAAAGATCAGGGCTTGATCCATCACCGTTTTTTAGCTCACTGCACCATCCCAGCTCAGAACTTGGCTATATGCAAATTAGTCTGTTCCAGGTGTGGCAGGGTATACTCAGACATGAGTCCCTTGCTCACTGCTCCATCAGGATTCAAGCAAGCCGGGCCGATGAGGCTGAAATGCCAGAAACCGGTCCCCGGTAGCTTGTCTCCTTTCTGGTGAAGAATTGGCTTGGTAGTTTGGTCTGCCCTGTTCCCATGATGCACTGGGCCAGGGACAGACTAATTTGCATATAGCCAGGTTCTGAGCTGGGATGGGGCAGTAAGCTAAATAACGGTGATGGATCAAGCCCTGATCTTTGGACTGGGTAAGAGTGGTCTGCTTAATTCAGACACTCTGTTCATCACCACCCCCTTTTCTGAATCGTTTGTGGCCACTATAGGTGTGGCAGGGTATACTCAGACATGAGTCCCTTGCTCACTGCTCCATCAGGATTCAAGCAAGCCGGGCCGACTAGGCTGAAATGCCAGAAACCGGTCCCCGGTAGCTTGTCTCCTTTCTGGTGAAGAATTGGCTTGGTAGTTTGGTCTGCCCTGTTCCCATGATGCACTGGGCCGGGACAGACTAATTTGCATATAGCCAGGTTCTGAGCTGGGATGGGGCAGTGAGCTAAATAACGGTGATGGATCAAGCCCTGATCTTTGGACTGGGTAAGAGTGGTCTGCTTAATTCAGACACTCTGTTCATCACCACCCCCTTTTCTGAATCGTTTTTGGCCACTATTGGTGTGGCAGGGTATACTCAGACATGAGTCCCTTGCTCACTGCTCCATCAGGATTCAAGCAAGCCGGGCCGACGAGGCTGAAATGCCAGAAACCGGTCCCCGGTAGCTTGTCTCCTTTCTGGTGAAGAATTGGCTTGGTAGTTTGGTCTGCCCTGTTCCCATGATGCACTGGGCCAGGGACAGACTAATTTGCATATAGCCAGGTTCTGAGCTGGGATGGGGCAGTCCAAAGATCAGGGCTTGATCCATCACCGTTATTTAGCTCACTGCCCCATCCCAGCTCAGAACCTGGCTATATGCAAATTAGTCTGTCCCTGGCCCAGTGCATCATGGGAACAGGGCAGACCAAACTACCAAGCCAATTCTTCACCAGAAAGGAGACAAGCTACCGGGGACCGGTTTCTGGCATTTCAGCCTCGTCGGCCCGGCTTGCTTGAATCCTGATGGAGCAGTGAGCAAGGGACTCATGTCTGAGTATACCCTGCCACACCTATAGTGGCCAAAAACGATTCAGAAAAGGGGGTGGTGATGAACAGAGTGTCTGAATTAAGCAGACCACTCTTACCCAGTCCAAAGATCAGGGCTTGATCCATCACCGTTATTTAGCTCACTGCCCCATCCCAGCTCAGAACCTGGCTATATGCAAATTAGTCTGTCCCTGGCCCAGTGCATCATGGGTGGGTGGTTGAGGCACTGAGTTATCGGTGCGGTTGAGCCACGTGGCTAGGAAGAGCGGTGCCCCTAGAAGCACCAAGAAGAGGCCTGATTGATCCTGCGGAGGCCAGATAGTGAGGGGACATTACCATTTTATTCCCCCGCACCTTGGGATGATGGGCGCCCAGAAAGTGGCTTGATAGGTGCAGTGGGCCGTATTGCGAGGGGACCAGTTCCTCTACTCCTGTAATTGAGCACCCACCGGGTCATCGTGGGCAGCAAGGGGGGGCTATACTGGCTTGTTGCCTGCCAGCTTGTAGTCTGATGTTGCAGCTTCCCGTTGTGGGACTCCGGGCCTGGTCCCTCGTTGCCTGGAGGTCCAGGAGAGGGCCGTGTAGGGCTGTCCTCCCCAGCGGACACTGATCAATTCTGGTGGCTGGACTTGGGCCATGCACTTTACTGGTCGGCTTGCCAGTTTGGGGTGCCCTGGCTGCTGGACTTGCGATGTAGGGGATTCCTGTAAGGCGCTGGAACTATGGCTGTGCCACCAGACCTTGGGCTGGTACCGAGGATCTTGTTGAACTCCATGCACGTTGTGTTGTGGTCCCCTGAGGCCGGTTTGGAGTGGAGCTGGGGGCGATCTGCAGTGGAGACCTCATGAGAACGCAAAGCGTATCCTCTGTGTCCCTGAAAAAGTGAGTGTACCTGGTGGCGAGAACAGGGCCATCCAGGAGAGCACATGGTGGTTGGCGCAAAGCATGGCCCTGAGGAGGGCGGGTGAGAGGTGTTCCCTGGCCAGGACGCTAGGGTAATACTAGTTGCTGGCAGGGATTTATGTCCTGGAGCAGAGTTGCGGGGCCTGCCACATCCCAGAGCAGGTCAGATCCAGTGCTGCTCAGAGAGGCGGGGAACCTGTGGCACCATGGGGAATGAGAAAGCAGTCAGGACACATTCTACTAATACCATTGTGCATACACCATGCTGTGACGGCCCTCTTAGTGGATCACACAGCAGGGGGGGGGGGCGCATGTGGCCAGTGGACCCTTGCTGGGTGATCCGAGCCCTCCAGAGCAGGGTTCTCATATGGCGCTTGAACAGAAGATTGAGAATGTCTAGAGAGATGTGAATCTGCTACGAGCAGATTTGAGGAAGATGGCAGACATGGTCACTACTGCTGAGAGCAATACAGTAGATCTCCAGGGGGAGGTTGTCAGTCTCAAGCTACAGATGGGCAAGATGAACACAGTCACCAGTTGATTGGAGCGTAGTGTAGAGGACACGGAGGGCAGCACATATCGCAGTAATATTTGTGTGCTGGGATTCGCTTAGAGTGGATTTTTGCGGAGACATTCCTGGAGGACTGGGTGAGGCAACAGCTCAATGTTGGCTCAATTGTACTTTTAAAAAAAAGTTTTGGTTTTTTTTGGTTTTTTTTAAGTTTCAGACTTTGTTAATGAGAGAACCTTGGTGAGTCTTTGAGGTCAGAGGGACCATGATCACTGCCAGCTGCTGAGGTGAGACGGTCACTCAGAATGTATCCCGGTTTAACGAAGCACGGAGGGATGAGCCACCAGTCCTCTAGGACCATCAGGAGGAACAAGAAGGTGATAGTTTCCTAGATGACATGCCACCACAAATAGAAGTCCCACCCCGGGATAGTCCGAAGAGACCGTGCACCACGGTCGATCCTCTCCTCGCCCAGCTATTTATAACACCTCTCATTTGGAAAGATCAAGCAACTGAAGCCCAGCCGGGGCCTAAAGGACTTTGCATGGCACCTGGATGAGTTCGATGTACCTGCTTGAAGAGGCAGCGTCTTCACAATCTAACTTGGGAAGGGATGTAGAGTGCCACCAGGTCTTTAATATAGATTCTGATTCTGCACCCCGTCGGCTGGGCTCCGCCAATGGGTATAACTAAATGCGGTTCTATTTCTCCAACAGAGCTGTGTTCACAGCCAGGTTGGAGAAAAGCTGTAGGCTTCCAGGGACTCTCTTATTGTTAGAGCTGGCTGATCAGACCAATCCTGGCGCTGCTATCATAGCATGAAAGCAGCGTCTGGATTGGGTAGAAGCCTCATTTCCCAGAGACCGCTGGGAGAGCACCTTGATGGGCGTCGGACGCAGCGATAGCGAAAGGAAACGTAATTTTTTTAAAGTATTATGTAAGTGGCAAGCACAGGAACCAATAAAAAGCACGGAAAGCAAGTAGGCGGGATGTATGCCCCTTTTAAAATGTATATTAAGTACAATAGATTTCTCAAGCATAGCACATGCTCTGTGTAGGCGTAGGGAATGAACTGTTAGTTACCAAACACAATCACAGAATTTACTGGACACAAAATTGTAGAAGCCAATTACATAATAAAATAACAGCACTTCTAGTTTCGAATTTTAGTCTTAACAATATTGAGTTTATACAGTTTGTACCACTATACTTAGCCATTGTACAGTTGTATTATTAAACACACACCAGATACATAAAACTTGAAAATAAGCAAAATTATCGAACAAGTACAAAAATGTTATAAAGAGAGAAAATTAGATATCCTAGACCGGAGTTAAATAGATTAATTAGGTTTCAGTTTATATGGAAGGATCCCATTTGCTTTAAACAAATTGAACCCATTAGGCCGCACCTTGAAAGATTACCTGCTGAAGCAAAGGAAAAGCAGGGCTCAGAAATCTGGGGCTCCGTTTTTGCGGCTGCACATACCCCAATCCTCAGAGAATTAAGTGAGACAAGAATATGTAAAACTTCTGCCTCAGTATCAGGAAAATAATGGGCATATTACTTAACCAAATTATATTCTTTAAACGGAGTTTGGGTTTCTAGAGAAGGCGCATCATGTTTATTTCATCCCGTGAAGATAATAAAATCAATTTGGAATCAAGAGTAACTCGGGCACAGGAACCTGATGGTATACCTATATCACTCAATGCAACACCCCAAACTTTGGCATCATTTCTTGGGTTCATTATTTATAACTTCATTTAATTGTGGTAAGATTCCCAATTCGTAGAACGGGAGTATATCTGTACACATTCAAAACAATGAATTTCAAGTGGACTAAGAAAACTATGGGCAGTTGGAAGCAATTTGTTAGCTATATTTGGCTGATATCTTAAAAGAACTAAAAAAAATAGTTGTTAAATAATAACTGCGAACAAATAGAGTTCTTTAAAATGTGTTCTCTTTTGGATGGTATTTCAAATGTTCAATTAATATTTGATAAATATGTGCTACGGGAAAGATAGCCAATGTGTGTCACTATTATTGACATCACCTCCGACCTAAATACATTAGTATGGCTTTATTCTAAAACTTGAATCTAGGTTCTGGTTGATTCGCATCATGGTTTTCACACAGGTTCACTGCACGCAAACAAGTATTCTTTTTTATATATTTATGTTGTATCAGAGGTGTTAAATCCAAAAGCTGAGACAGATGTGTACAGGATTTATTTACTTTTTATAAATGTTTGTATGACATTTTTCTAAATATCTGCTTTAAAGGAGTATTGTTTGTTACTCTGCATTAATATGGTTTATCAAATTAATAGACTCAAGACTTGCAGAGGTTTTCTGCTAGTGTCACAACATGGAACTTCTGCAATATCCCACCAAATAATTTCCTTGCATTCTTGGAACTAGTCGACGTCTTTCATCGTTCAGAGGCCTTGGGTTAAAGATTAGCTAGGGGAAGTTAGATGCATTTATTTGGGTTGTGAAGCGACTGCTAGATTCTTGATCTGTCGCTTGATCCTGTGTACTGGATCTCTGTCTCATCATCTAGGTGGTGCTGCAACAACAGTCTCTTTGGCCTTCGCAGAGTTATTTACAAATCCTTAATCTACCTATGCATCCTCTCGGTAACTCAAAATGTGGAGCTTTAACAGTTGGGACATGGAAACAGGACCAGTCTCCCGGCGATTCCCTTGGCTCTAACAAGATAAGCATTTCTTATAATGTATCTATTAATAGTGATTCTTTTCAGGTTTTTCAGTTTCTGAAGAATGCCGTTGATGTGAATATGCATGTATTTTGTAATCGATGCAAGAGCAGAGAAAAACAGTAGTCCTGTTTAGTACAAAAGAGCCATCACTCCAGAGAGACTTCAGAACACCCAAACGAGCCTCAATTTAACAAGACTACACCTGGCGATGTCTCTTGTGTGCTTTCTCCTGCATCCCTATCCCCACCCTTTCCCTGCTCTTCATAGTTAGCGTCTATGCAGCCCTGTACACATTTGTCACTGTCGGGGAAAGGAGACTTTGGTGGGTTTCACGTCCTTCATGCTCCAACATTCAGATCTACAGATTAGTGGGAACTTGCCTTTGACAGCAGTTGTTTCTTCTGAAGTAGATGGAGACAGTCCAAGAATTAAATCTGGTGGAGCCAACCACAGATATAACTGAGCACCCTTCCCTGTGTTCTTCAGGTCTTTAAGTATCAGATGTCAGAAAGAATGCATGTCAAGGTTGAGCCTGTAGGTGAAATGGGGACAACAACAAAAAAAAAAGTTGAGCCTGTAGGTGGTCAACGTGTAGGCTGAAGTTCATGTTATAGGTGAGCATGACTCCAAGATGTTTATAAACTCTGATTTCTTCAAGGTGATCTGGAACCAAGTACCATTTATAATGCATAGTGTGTAGGTTCCCTTGCCCATATAGGAGGTAAAATGATCAAAGTCCTTGAGCATGGTCAAGTGAATCCCCCCCCCCCTGTCTTGAGGGCAGTGAAGATGCCTGTTCATGCTGTTGGTCTATGCTTATTGACTCCCAGAACTTGTCCTGAACAGTTGCACATCCCCAAAGCGTAACCGCCAGCTCATAGAGTTGAGGGTTAAAAGTGGTATGTGATGTTGACCGTGTGTAGCGCTGGATCGCTCTACTGAAAGAAAAGTTGCCAGTGCCAAAGACATTCCCTTAAGTTCCAACATGTTTTGGTGGAGAGATGAATCTGATGTATCCCATAAGGCCCTGATGAATATTTTGGTGCCATGAGCTTCCCACCCATATTCTCTAGATTTGGTTTCCTGCCAAAAAGAAGCTAGAACTGTGAGCAGACCTCATCAGGGTTAATGCCAAGTCTTATATGGACTGGGCTTCCAGCCTCTGATGGAACTACAGTAAGTCCTTTTGGCGCTTGGCATGGGAATGGTTTTAGTCCAAACAGCCTATCACAAGATGAAAGCCCTTTTTCAGAACTGGTCTGGATGATGGTCAGAGCCTTTTCTGGAGAAAAGCCTTTTGTAAAGCGTAAGTACAGGATTACAGTGACAAACTGTCATTTTCTGGATGGCTAGTGGTACCTGAGCCAAGTCGTAAACTGGAATTTCCTCAGAACTGATTCCAGTCCGAGCATTTTGTCTTCCATGTATATTTGATGGGATGGAACTATCCCTGTCCTTGACTGTCCCTGTCCCTTGAAAAAGAGAAGCCTCCAAGCCCACTTTCTTTGCATGCTACCTGGTACATAGATAGCCTAGGGGAAGCTCTAAAGCATAGCCTTTTGTAGCAGCGGTCCCCGCTGTGATAATCTGGGTCCAGTGATGATAACGAAGGGAAGACCTTCTCCCAGTGGAGTGGAATGGACGGACATCCTGCTAGGTTTTAGAGGGGCAGGCATCTGTTGGGGCTTGAGTTGAGAAACTTACGTTTGTTCTTTCACCTAAATCACTGCTTAGACTGTAGAGCATGTGAAAGAGAAGATACCTGAAACTGAAGTAGTTGGTATTGCTACGTAAGATGATATGTAGTTTATATCACCAACCAGAACATGGAAAGAGCTTCCTCCCTGCCTCACCAACTTAAAATACGTTATTACTGCCAGTTTGAGCTCAGACAATCGTAGAGACCTCATGGGCGGTAGGTCTGAAGCAGAGAAGCGAGAATAGATACACCCAAGTTATTAAGAGCACGATGTGTAACACACAAGGTCTTAAAATGAATGTGCTTCTTCCCAGGGTCCCAGAGTAAATTTTGAAGCTGATTGGATACCAGTTGGATTCCTTTACAGATTGCACAGCAGCTTCGAAGCAGCATTTTCAATAATCTGTAATCTATTCTTAGCATACAAAGGAGGACCCAGATACAAACTGTAACAATATAAGAGTGAAATTATTAAAGCCCTGCACAATCGTCCTTTGAACTGAAGGGGAAAAGTTTCCTAGAATTTTCGCCAGGCTTCTCAGCAAACCTAAAAAGCAAGATGTCCCCACTTTAATGTGTGTTTCAAATGACAATTTATTGTTAACCTAATCTCCCAAATTCTTTGGCAATTCAAGTTCAATCATTGCACACTTCTGTCATACAATTTCTGAAGTGACAGGGCCCCCCTACTCTGGCAAGGACAATGACAAATTCAATTGTGTATCATTAGCATATGACACCAAAGATAGTACAAAAGATTGTACATTGTCCGTTAGAGGGCAGACATATATATGAACAAGCATTGGCATAGCCAATAGGTCCCAATACTTTTGGGACCTTAAAAGTATTTAGTTTTGCAGCACAATATCCTTGGTGCAACAACATCAGATGTTGCATGGCTAAACCTTGTACCTTATAAGCGTTTAGCCAGGCAACAGTTATGTTGTTGCACCAAGGATATTTTACTGCATAACTAAATACTTATAAGGTCCTATAAGCAAGACCTATTGGCAATGCCGATGCTAGTTTAAAGGTGTTGTATAGACTGGAATAAGGTGGGGCAAAACGCCAATATGGCACGGATTGAAAATACTAACAGCAAGAAAATATCTACGTGTAGGTAAAGGCTTCTACTGTGTGAAATATTAAGGGAAATATGGTAATAGGAAGACACACAATGCAGTCAACTAAATAGGCTCTGAGGAATTACAGTAGATTACCATAAGCAAATGGCAGACCTCATTTGCTATTTATCTACAAACTTAATTTGCACTTTCACAACATGTTAATAATGTTTACTTTGGGTATTTACCTGGGGGTTATTTATATTGGAGGGACCCTGTCACCAGGAAGCCGCAGAACGGTATATGGAAATAGAATACTCGCTGGAGATGGAAGGTTACATGTTGGGACATTTACAAGAGGCATATGAATTACTTTAAAGGAGAGGAGGATGGAGAAAAGGAGAGCTTAGATGAGGGGAAGAATGAAGTGATACGTTTTGAGATAGCGTTCAAGCACAGCAGAGAATGAACCAGGTGACGCATAAAGAATTCTATAGCATGGGAGAATATCAAATTGTTTCACATGGGAGTCAGATGTGCAGTACTATGCATCTTGAAACCGCACAAGTTAAGAACTGCATCATAGAAGTGTATCAATGGAAAAAAGGCAGATATGCCCCATTACTGTCCATCTTGATAGTCTACCTTCATATACACATAGGGAAACAATATTTGACCTGCACTTGCACCAAATTAATAGAAGCTAATCAAAAACAGGTGGGCACAAAAACAGTGCCTACATTTATAGAGGTCGTGTCTGGGAGACGCTAAAGCACATAACAAATGTAAGTAATGAAGGCAAATAAAATCCATTGGTGATCGTATGGATTATTGTAAACCACTGCAAAATTATAGTTTTTCTTAAACCGACTGCTAAAATAACCATATTCGCCCTCAAGTGGATTAAGTCACTATAATCGAGGCTTCATTTTCCAAGAGCAAATACGTTACTGAGAACATGAAAACTCACTAGGAAACGGAAGAAGGAACAGGGAAAGTTGTGGCACAGACGCCACAGCATTGACATACTCCAAACACATCGCAAAGATCATTAGACAGATAGTTACCACAATCACCACTGTAACATTAGAGAACTTGTCAACTTGCAATGCAAAGACAAAGCCCTCTCTCTGTGCAGCTGCAGTAATGTCACTCAATTAGTTACACCGTCAAAGCATATCACACACCAGCCACAGAACCCATTACAAAAAAAAGAGGAATACCTCAACGAGTCATAACTTTCCTGCCGGATTCCTGAACTGCCATTAAACTTCATGGAGTATGTGTGCTGCGCTCTCTCAGGGGGGTGCTGTATAGCTCCGGGTAGGGAGGGGGGTTATTTCACACAATCTCTATGTAAATGACTTCCATGTAGATTCGTTGTATATGGATTTGAAAGAAACAGCAATTCTCATGTTCTCCGAAGACAAAAATTGTTTTTAAACATTTAAATAAAAAACGGATTTACAAAAGAAAGGACACCCTTGACAGCAGAGAAGCTTGAATTCAATTTTGTTTAAACATCGGATGTAAGGTTCTCATAAAAATTCCAAAGCCACTAGTCAGGGAAATCCCTCCTTAAAATTAGGAGGACCACATACCCTTCCAAATGATTCCTGTTCAATAACCTATTCTTTGCTATCCCAAACCCCGCCACCCCATTTATGTATGGACCCCGGGAACTTAGCTGTGGTTCGGGTTTTTGTAGGTACATTACAAAAACCTAATAAGAGAAGGTGCACATTTAGAAGTAGGGCCTGTGTCAGAAGTGATTTGAAGCATCTGTTGCGCTACGACCAGCCGTGCGTCAGTTCACAGGTTTAGATATTTCACAAGTATTAGAGGAACTTGTGTTTCATAAAAAGCAAACACCTGCTTTGTGATCATCCATGGTACGATTAACATCTGTTTAGTTTTTTTTCTAAAGCCTGGACGTTGTCCGAGTAGACGTCGGAGCGCTTAACAAGAAGACATTGTGCAAAGACATAGTGTACAATATTTTCATTCAAATCATGTACAGCAACAATTACATACAATAGATTTGGCAGAGGCGTTGTGTTATTTAATGTAGAGATCAACGAAGAGAACCTAGTTTGAGGGAGATGGTACGACTCTTTGAATGCAACAGCTGGAAAGAAAAGTAATTAGTGAATAATCTAACATCAGAGGGACCTGTGAATGCTGCATGTTTACACCTGCAGAACGCCCCCTATTATGTAGGCAATCATGAGAATTTTGGATCGACAAACAAAGCCTATAAATACGCTGCACAACGCACACTTTGGTTGCCAGAATGACATGGGGAGTAATTCTGCCCAGGTTCGCTTGAAATGTTCTGCCGACCTTGGTCTTTGCTATCTGAATGGCTAACATCCAGTAAGCTCCCGCCCCACGAGCAGCATGAGAATTTCAAAGTTCAAAGAGTGCACTGGGGCATGCAGAAAAACACATCATTTCAAGCAGCCAAAATTAACCCTCCGGTACACACTGGATACACAATAATGGCAGGACGAGCCTAACGACCGGTGCCAACACAAAGCTTCACGCACTGGTCTTGCGCACTGTGCAGTTCAAGAATCATTTTGCGGCAGCTCTGGTTCCGAGCAGTCTCCTGGGGCACCGGGGATAGAATGGCAGGAATTTCCCACAACGGTCAGGTTCCTTAGTCAAAAGCAGATAGATCATGCATTGAATGTGAAAAATGGAGAAGGCAGGCAGCTGACAGGAAAGGCCAGACAGTGCGTGCCTTTCATGGATACAAAGAGAGCGCAGCGTTTTATTCTTCCACTTGGTGGGGGAGACTCTGCGCAAGAATGGCCCCCGGATTCTGCAGAAATTGCTCCGATTCGGCAATCCTCTGCTCTATATTGATCACTCGAGGCCTGCGCCAATGCCAGTCAAAACTTGCTGTCTCCAGACAGGTGCAGACAATAGTGTCCCATGTCTTTGAGGGGGATCGGGTTCCCTTACCCCAGCGGTATGCCTGGCAGCTAGCTTCTCCGTTGGGTGTGAAACGTCGACTACAAGGTAAGCTGCCAAGTATATGAAGCAGGTATTAAGTGCCTTTGGCCCCTTCCCCACGAACATTTAAACAAGATTCAAAAAGAACTTTTCATGTGTAACAGAGAGCTAAGACAAACAAGCATTGAAAACGAGTGGTGCGTGCGTTTGCGAGCAGAAGGCCGAAGTGGATGCCTGCTTGTGCCCTAGGGGGAATGTTGAGTGCGAGTGGTTTATTGGCCGCGCGGCCGTGAAAGTGACGCGCGGCAGCAGGGGAGGGGTCTGCCCAATTCCCTTGCGGGAGCGTGCGACCATATGGCGCAGCGGCTCCCAAAATCGCCAGACGTGCACGCGTTACCATTGCAAGCAATGCCACGTGTGCACGTTTTTGCCCCCAATGCTGTGCCGATGGCATTAGGTCTCTCTCCAATGCAGCGCATGCGCGCTGCGTAGGCGAGACCTAAAAAGCATAGGACTTAACGTGGAACCTTGGGGGACCATAAACTCCAGCTGGTGCTTTTTGGAGGAGAAAGGTGGAGATATTACTTAGAAGGTAAGGAAGGCTCTAGTAAACCAAGCCAGTACCTTGCCCTGAATCCCAGTATCACTGTCTACTCAACAAAACCTTATGGGATACAATGTCAAAAGCAGTGCTTAAGTCTAATTGAATCAAAGCCGCGGAGCCTCCCATATCCACAGCCTTCCAAACTCCTCTGTAATCCTGAGCAGCTCTGTCTCGGTACTGGGAGCAGACTGAAAGCCAGCTTCAGATGAATGCAAGAAATGATGCTCCTCCAGATTCTTCACCAGTTGACTGTTAATACATATCCCCCAAACGTTCGCCAAATACGGCAGAAGAGAAATTGACCAGTCTATGATCTAAAGTATTTTTTTTTTTTAATTTAAATAAAGGAATCACCATAGCATGTTTCCAAATGGGCGAAACCATTGTTAAAGAAATGAAGAGATTTAACAGTCTGAGAAAGAGCGGAAAGAGAAAATGGTCTGCAATTTTTAATATATCGGGCCTCAAGGGTCACATGGCGAGCCAGATTTTACTTTTGAAGCAAGAGTTTTTAGGCAATTCATATTCCAAGGCTCAAACTCTTCTAAGCATGAGCTTAACATGATCTTCTGTTTAGGTTGAGTGACCGTAGCTAGCGTAAGGCTTTAGTAATCACCCAGAAAATTAGTAGAAATATCCTTTATTTTTTACAAAGTAGTCTGCAACCATATTACTCTTCCCATTAGAAGTGTCAGCTTGCACAACAGCAAACATTTCTTTTAGCAAGTTCTGACTACCTTCAGTTTCCACAGCATAGAAACAAAAGCGTGCCTTGTGAGTCATTTTATAGCAATTTTAAAGATGGCTGCGTACCGCCAGCCTTAGGATCATAAGATTTCTGCCATGTTTGTCTCAGCACTGAACATCTTTTTTCAGTTTTTTTGCTCAACTAGATGGTGCCATACCAAGGGGCATGTGATTTTCTTTTTATGCTTGTCCACTATTTCAGGAAGTGTCATGTGCCAAGACAGTCCAAGAATGACATTTTCGTCACTGCTTCTTCTATATTAGTGTTGGCCACTGCTATATTGGGCTGTAGTAAATTGCAGAAATTGACTTCATCTAATTTATACCATTGTCTAATAACCCGCAGTCTACACCTCATCTACAGTAGTGAGAACTCTTCCCCCACCATTAAAAGAACTGCAAAGTGGTCTTTCCAAGCTGGAGGGATGAAAGTATGCTCACTTGAATGCGTTAAATTGGATAAAACAGGATCCAGCAAGTGACCTGCTGAGTGAGTGGGACCTTTAATTAGCTCGTTCAGCTGAATGGCCTCCAGCTTTTTAATAATATTTAAAACGTAAGCCAAATTATCAGAATTGAGGTGCAAATTCGAATCTACTGGTATATTGAAATGTGCAGAACCCAACGCATAGGGTATAATAGTCCCCACTATATCCTACAAAAGCTACTTATTCCGACTGGAAGGATGGTAAACAAGCGCTCCTGAAAAAGGTGATGTTTTTGGTAAAGCCAATTAAAAACAGGGCGCTCTCACTGTCAAAGAGTCCGAGATTGTAAACTGGTAAAGTCGACAACTTTAAACATTATAGCAATACCTCCCCAATCCACAGACTCCATTTAATCTTTTAATACCATAACCCTCTGGCAGGGCAAGAACAACATCCAGATTAGTGTATCGAATTAGGGCAGGTTTCTGTTAAAAATAAGTAATCGAAAAGTACCTCCTACACTGCACAGATGACAAACTCACGATATCCACCATACATAACATATTAAATACTCCACACAGTAACATCACATATAACTTCCAGTGGGCCTGGGAGAGGGAACTACCCTGGACAATGCCCAATGGGTGGAAATCTTGACTCAGGGAAACAATTAGACATCACTCTCGAGGGAGAGATACCACACTCAAGATATTGTACCGTTGGCACTACACCCCAGTACGCCTGGCCCAAATGCAGAACAGGGGCGCCTCTCATTGTTGGAGGTTCAACCACCAGCTCATATTAAGCACTGGTCACAGGTATTTATTCACTCTTACTCATGTAAGAATTGGTGTTCCAAGTTCACATATTAAAGTTGTATTACCACTGCATACAAAAGGCCAGAAGGCCGCCCAAAGTGTAGAGAGGCATAACTTGGAGAAAAAAAAAAGTGCAGGGCACAAAGTTTTGCTCAGAAGCCCGGTGCTATCAAATGTCAGGGTAGCAAATACCTAGGCGGCACAGTCATGATTCCACTTCATGTCTGTTTAACCCACCATCATAAACTCTGCAACTATATTTCGGTCTTGCAGGTTCCTGCTTTCTCCTTTTGTCATGGTATTTTGTTCTTTCTCCTTCTTTCCCCCCTTTTGTGGTTTTCCATTTCTGGCTCCGAGTCCAAGCCTAATAAGGAAAGATAAGTTCCAGTCCCCAAATTTAGTACCGGTGGATCCCACCTTCAATCACCGGCTCAAATTAGGCACTGGTCAGTGGTATTTATTCACTCTTCCTTCTGTAAGAGTTGGTGTTTCAAGTGCACCTATTACAGTTGTATTTATATATTGACAAAAAGATAATTTATTAATTTATACAGTCTATATAGGTATTTGATAAGATACAATGTGGATACAATGTGGATACAATGTGGTACAGTGTAGCCATAACTTCATAATGGTTATGTTTTTATGAAATGTGTTGGCTATTATAAAGAAACATAAGAAAGTAATCAATAAAGAAGTCTGCACTTGTGGTAGCAGCATCTTTAGCAGCAGGTTGCTGTTTAGGGAAAATCATGTGGCTTTCTAGAGGAACCTCGTTACAATCGTAGCACATAGAGGAGCCATGCACCATACAACAGGGTATGCTTGTCAGGTGCAGGATCAATGACATGCCTTAAAGTTGGAGGTTTGCAAATTGGTACCCACACTGAAGAAAGACGAGGCAAGAGGTTGAACAGCAAAATTCTAAGAAGGGCTAGTAAGTTAATGAGCAGGAAAGAAGCTTGTTTACCATCTACTCTGCATAAAAAAGGAGTTGGCAAGGGCAGGCAAAACACAAGAATTAGATGCACATATTCTTATATCTGAAAGAAACACGTAGTGATAGATTCCTTACCTTAGAATTACCCCCAGGGGTCAGACTGGATCTGGAAAGTTTTCGTCAGCAGTACCCCTGCGCGTCGGTAGACGTCATGCGGCTCCGCTTGCATTGTTGGCATCGTTGGTGCCAGAATGATGTCACTGCAGCTACTTAAATGCGCCCTCACGCGCTGATGTCAGTTCTTTCTTTTTCCACGCCAGAAAGCGCAGATCCGGGAACAGCAAGTACCCCCAGTCAATTTTTGACTGATCTTTTACGAGGCCTTTTCACCTCATTTTTCGAGTCGATCGACTCCTGGTGTCGAAGGGATGCCCGGTTTCAAGAACTGTGGGGACTGTCACTGCATGATGTCGGTGACGGACCCTTACCACGTGTGCCTCTACTGCCTTGGGCGCAAACACGACTCCAAGTCGTGCCCTGACTGCCAGGCCTGCCACCCAAAACTTTGCGGGAGCGGTCCTGAAAGTTGCTGGAAGTCCGGCAGTCGGCTCCATGCCGAGGGACCGGTCACAGAGCCGCCACCATCATTCTTCTGGATCCAAGTCTTCGCACTCGGGGTCAGATAAGTCGAAGCATTCCAAAAAGAAGTCTCGTCGCTCTTTGACTTCCTGTCGCGGCTGACGGTGCGGCTGGTGCCACCCCAGTAGTTCCGGCGGAGCATGCGACGTCGCTGCCAGTCTACCTCCCTTTTCCCGGGTGCGGCGGCAAGGCCTGCTCACCTGCAGGAGTTTCTTGCTGCCATGGCCCGACTCT
Source organism: Lissotriton helveticus (assembly GCF_964261635.1). Classification (NCBI taxonomy): domain Eukaryota; kingdom Metazoa; phylum Chordata; class Amphibia; order Caudata; family Salamandridae; genus Lissotriton; species Lissotriton helveticus. The sequence continues at coordinate 1,511,657,014 of NC_136065.1, forward strand.
TTGGGGCCGTCTGGCCCCTCCGGTGCCCCCGCTGGCCCGACTGGGGGTCCTGTCCTTCCATCACCGGGGGCTCCGGCCCTGACGCCGCAGAACCCCCTGGGATCCAGGATCGGACCCTGATCGACGCCGGTTTACCTTCCGCACCTCTGGATAGGGAATCCAAGAAGCTGGAGCAGCTTGGCAAGAAACTGTTTTCATCTGCCAGCTTAGGGATGTGGTCGGTGAACACCGCATGCCTCTTGGGCCGTTATTCCCACTCTCTGTGGGACACGGTTGCACAGGTGCTGCCCAACTGCCCGGAGGAGGCCCAGGCAGTCCTTTCCCAGGCTATTGCGGCTGGGAGAGACGCAGCGAAGTTCTCCATATGTTGTGGGCTGGATACCGCCGACTCAATGGGCAGATCGATTTCTACGGCCTGGTTGAGGACAACTTATTTCTCAGGGGATGTCCAAAACACTCTGATGGACTGGCCCTTTAATGGCATTCGCCTCTTTGGCAATAAAGTAGACAGTGCATTGGAGCGCTTTAAGGACTCCCGGGCTACGGCCAAGTCCTTGGGCCTGTTGGCCACTTGGCCTCCTCTGCCTTCTGCTTTTCGCACCTTTCGTGGCCACAGGCCACAGCAGCAACAACTTCAGCATGGCAGCGGACGTGGGAACCGTCGAGGCGGTTCAGGGGGCCAGCGGGCGGGTCAGTCCACCTCCTCCCCCGCAGCATCCCCTGCATAGCCTTCCTAGTCAGAACTTTCAGGTCAATCAAACGCCAGTGGGCGGCAGAATTCACCATCATCCTACCCACTGGCACAACATCACATCAAATAAGTGGGTGCTGCATATTTTCTGAAGGGGCTATGCCCTCCCTTTCGAGATAACCCCTCCAGTCATGCCACCTCAGTACCACCACATGTCAGGGGATCACTTGGCGTTTCTCCAGCAGGAAGTTGCGGCACTCTTGGCCAAGGGGGCCATTGAGCGCGTTCCGACACCAGAAGTAGGTTGTGGTTGTTATTACCACTATTTCTGGCTCCAAAGAAGGATAATGGCATGCGTCCCATCTTAGACCTCCGGAATGTCAATCACTTCCTCCAGAAGGAGAAGTTCAAGATGCTCACACTTGCTCAGGTGTTGTCTGCCCTAGATCCGCAAGACTGGATGGTAGCGTTGAACTTGCAGGACGCCTATTTTCACATCCCCGTCCTGGCAGCCCACCGGCGTTACCTGTGGTTCGTGGTAGGTCATGAGCACTTTCAGTACATCGTGCTCCCCTTTTGCCTTACCAGTGCCCCTTTGGTGTTCACAAAGGTGATGGCGGTGGTCGCAGCTCATCTGCGCAGATCAGGGGGTTTCAGTCTTTCCCTATCTCGACGACTGGTGTTGAAGGCTGGTTTGCCCCAGGCAGTCGTCTCCCTCCTCCAGACTACTGCCGACCTCCTGCACTCGCTGGGGTTTTCCATCAGCGTTCCGAAGTCGCACCTGATTCCCTCGCAGAAGCTCCTCTTCATCGGAGCGGTTCTGGACTCGGCGCAGTTTCGGGTTTATCCTCCCGAATAGCGAGTCCGGGATATTCAGACTATGATTCTGATCTTTCAGCCTTTATCCCGGGTTTTGGTCAGGATGACCCTTCGGTTACTGGGCCTGCTGGCCTCCTGCATTCTGCGAGTGGATCATGCCAGATGGCATATGCGGGCTCTGCAGTGGGACCTGAAGTTCCAGTGGGCACAGCATTGGGGCAACCTGTCCGATCACGTCCAGATCTGGGTGGGGGGGACTGCATGGCAGTTGCAGTGGTGGCTCACGAATTGCGATTGGGTCAATGGCAGATCCCTCTCCCTTCCCCAGAGCACACAGTGGTGACGGATGCGTCGCTTCTGGGATGGGGTGGCCACATGGGAGAGGCGGAGATCAGAGGCCTCTGGTCTGAGGCGGAGTCCCGACTCCATATCAACCTTCTGGAGCTTCGGGCGATCCGACTTGCACTGAAGGCATTCCTTCCCTCATGGGGAGGGTAGTGCAGGTGTTCACAGACAACACCACCGCCATGTGGCACTGCAACAAACAGGGCGGGGTGGGATCGTGGACCCTATGTCGGGAGGCTCTGCTCCTCTGGACTTGGCCGGAATATCAGGGCATGTCCCTGGTGGTGCAACACCTGGCAGGTTCTCTGAACACCAGGGCGGACGAACTCAGATATCGGTGCATGATGGATCACGAATGGCGTCTTCACTCGGACGTGGCGCAAGGTCTCTTTCAGCAGTGGGGAGAGCCTTGGTTAGATCTATTCGCCACCAAAGAGAACGCGCAATGTCACCAGATCAAGTGCGACCGGACCCAAGTTATCCTTGTGACTCCGGACTGAGCTCGAATAGTATGGTATCCTGAGCTACTCAATATGGCGACCGATCCCCCACTCTGCCTGTCTCTTCAGAAGGATCTTCTGTCGCAGCAGCAGGGGAGGTTTCTACACCCAAACCTGTCCAGCCTCCACCTCCTTGCGCGGAGATTGAGCGGCGGCAGTTGAGGTCTTTCGACCTGCCTCCCGAAGTCTGTAATGTTATCCTAGCAGCCAGGCGTCCCTCCACTAAAACGGTATACGCCTGCAGGTGGAATACATTTGTGGCATGGTGCACAGCAAAGGCTGTTAATCCCCTTTCTGCCCCTCTTTCAGAGGTCCTTCTTTTTCTTCTATCTTTAGCCCAGAAGGGCTCTGTTCTGGGCACTACCATTTCTGCCTTTTTACGACTTCCAGATCAGCCTTCCCTTTTCATGTCCCCTGTTGTAAATAGATTCCTGAAAGGCATCACGCACATGTTCCCTCCTGTCTCTTTCGTGATGCCTCAGTGGGACTTGAATCTAGTTCTGACTTATCTGATGTATGCTCCCTTTGAGCCACTTCACAACTGTCCTCTTCGTCTTCTCACTCTAAAGACTGATTTCCTGGTTGCCATCAACTCTGCCATAAGAGTGAGTGAGGTCCAGGCTCTTTCTTCTAAACCTCCTTTTCTCTCTGTCCATCCGGACAAAGTTGTTCTAAGGACTCCTCCTTCTTTTCTGCCAAAGGTTGTCACTGCCTTTCACATCGGGCAGACCGTCACTTTTCCCACCTTCTTTCCACCTCTGCATCCCTCAAAAGAGGAACAGAGGCTCCACCGTCTGGACCCAAAACGTGCGCTCTCATACTACCTGAATTGCACACAGCAGTTCTGGGTGGATGACCAGCTATTTGTTGGCTGCGTGGGCGCCAAGAAAGGTCGGGCTGTGCACAAGCCGACCATCTCTGGGTGAGTCGTTTTGTGCATAAAGGCTTGTTATTCCTTGGTTAAAAAGGAGCCTCCCATGGGGCTGCGTGCCCGTTCTACCCGGGCGACAGCAGCCACTACTGCTTTGGGACAGGGAGTTCCCTTGCATGACATCTGTCAGGCAGCTACGTGGGCCTCGCTGCACACGTTTACCAGGAATTACTGCCTGGACAGCCAAGTCTGGAGAGACGGCTACTTTGGCCGTTCTGTTCTCCAGGATTTTCTGGTGTGATCTTGGTTCGCCGACCCACCACCGGGGTTGGTATTGCTGGGGTATCTATTCTAAGGTAAGGAATCTATCACTACGTGTTTCTTTCAGGTGCACAAGTTACTTACCTTCAGTAACTATATATCTGTAAGAAACATTAGTAGTGATAGATTCCTTACCGCCCCACCCATCCTCCCCGTTCTGCGAACTGATTTCTAGGGTTAAGATCATCCCTTTCAGGGCCATAGTTTCATGGCACCAGTGGTCCGTTTCTTGCATGGCTCTACGTTCCTGGTGCGGAAAGTCATGTACAGAACTGACGTCAGCAGCGTGGGCGTGTCTAAGTAGCTCAAGCACGTCATCCCGGCACCAACGACGCACGCGGAGCCACACGACGACGCCTACCGTCACGCAGGGGTACTACTGATGAAAACTTTCCTTATCCAGTCTGAGGCATGGGGGTAATTCTAAGGTAAGGAATGTATCACTACTAATGTTTCTTACAGATATATCGTTATCAAAGGTAAGTAACTGGTGCAAGCCACCAATATGCTTTATATGTGCTCAAGACACTGTTAAACAGTTATGAATGCAATTTACAGTCCAGTCACTTAGTGACCAGTACATTCAAGCTGAGAATGATTAAGAGCCTTAACTTAGTTACAAGATTACAAAAAGGTAGTCCTTACTGTCCATTCCGGCGTTTACCTTCAGTGTCCTTTCATTTGTCAAGCTAGTCTTCTCAATACACTTCCTCCAGTTTTTTGCTCTCTGAGTGAGATTGATAATTATAGAGGGACATAAGGCAAGGAGGTTTTTGATCATACACATGGTAAAATGTGTTCTTTTTCATGTCTCCCTCATATGTGTAGTGTGTAACAATTAGTATTTGAAGTTCCTACCTCCCTAATGGGGAAAACATGTATTTCTAGGTCTAGGGTCCTGAATTGAAGATACACCAATGTTTATTTATTATTTTGCTCACTTTGTTGGACATAGATCTGTATTATGGCAGAAATCTAGGACTTAACTATACCGTTTTGGAAGTAGCCTCTCTCCTGGTAGGCCCACCCTTACTGAATGACTTTAATTTCACTGAGACTTTTTGGCAAAGGTAGCAGATTATGATCTCTATCAGACCAAATACCAAATAAAAGCATTCATTCATGGGGTAACCATGACCTGAGAAGGAAAGTAGTGTCATGGGGTCTCGTAGTTACCAATGAACCAACGATCTTCCTGGATGATATGACCTTCCAAAAGGAATGGTCATTATTAGCCTGGCACTGCACGAGAGACTGGCTGATACTAATCCTTAGGACGGCCAAAAGACTTGCAGAGTTAATGTCAATTAAAACCCAAATAAGTGAGAACTAATTATAGACTTTGTTCTATATAACATCTGGAATTGAGTGATTTTAAGAAATTCTTAATTCAATAAAAAATGTACAAATTACAGAAGATATAAAACCATTTTCACACAGCGCTGAATACCCTTGCACTGGACAGGAGTTCTATTCCAATGATGAGATGGCAGAGAGATGGTTAAAGGACAATTGGTCCTCTGATTCTGAGGGACAAAGCTGAGGGGAAGACACTCTGCGAAGACAAGAATGTCAGCGGATTGCTAGGCTATTCTTTTGACACTCAATACTGCCTGCACAATATCAGTTTTGGCTGAACAGCTTTAGTCAGTTTTTCAGCAATCAATTGCATTAACCCTCTAAAGGGGTCCTTCTTTAGGGCATGGCCAAGGACGAGGTCCTCACTGGTGCAAACAAAAATGACAGACAATGCAGTGGGAGGACAATCCCTAAGGGGTGCAGAAAAATAGCATATTCTGATAGACTTCTAGCCACAGATTCCTTACCTTAAAATATTCCCCAGGCCTCCCTGGAACCGGAGTGTTTTTTGAGCAGTCCCCTTGTGTGACGGCAGATAGTATCATTTGGCTCCACATGGTGTTGGCCCCGCAGGAAGTGGAACATGGTGTCTATATAGGCGCCATCCCAAGTGAACTGACCACAGTTCCTTCTTTTCCAGGCAGTGTGAATCACGATTGAACTCGCCCTCGGTCACTTTTCGACTGACTTTTTCGACCTTGTTGTCAACTGAGACGACCAATGTGCTCTTTCCCATCTTTTTTTCTGGTATGTCTCCAAAAACAACTACTGGTTTTAAACTTTGTGATGCCTGTCACTGTGGAAAAGTCAGCCCATAACACACCTGATGCCCAGGCTGCTGGCGCAAGACGCCTCTTAGTTCCCATCTTGAACAATTACCAAATAAAGAGACGGGCGCTGGAAGCAGGAAAACAAGAATAGAGTTTTATTTCTCATGAGGAGAGTCTTTCATTTCGGACACCCGCATAGTGTCTTCAGGAGGTGCTCTCTCTTTCCTACCCAACCCTCCCTTCTACCCAACCCTCCTCTTCTACCCAACCCTCCTCCTCTACCCAACCCTTCTCTCCGTGTCTTCTGAGGCTTCGTCTTTTATACACATGTTTATGATGCACAAACATTCCTTAGTACAATAAAGAAGCTTTGAAGTAGGAAAAGGCATGCTTGGAACCCCAGCTTCAGGCCTATTCCCATACCAGTCGCTCAGATGCCATCCTCCCCTCCTGAATGTAACAAAAGATTGTGATCTCTCAGCCGGACATTCCTACAGGACACGAGGGCAGGAGGGGATGATCAGGTCAAAGGTTAGGCAGGCGATAAGATCGGGCACTTCGGCTGGCGTATCACGGTTTTGTTATGCTGGGCAGGGAAAAAGGGGGGTGGATATCCACGAGGCTTGGTCTTAGGACTTGGGACCGGGTCGAAAGGCCAAGTGCAGCTGGGGGGGGGCTCGTCAGCAGAGGGGAAGGGTGTTCTTGGGAGGAAATGGGGGGGGGGTGTGGGTCAAGCAGGAGTGTTACTTCTAGAGCAGGGTCACGCAGAGGGAGAGGGTCTTATGGCCGATGCATGAGCAGTGCGCGCAGGGAGGGGTGCCGGGGGTTTAACAAACGGGCAGAGAGGCCATGGAGCCTAAAATGGCTGTTGTGTACGTGTGTGCATGGGTCTATGCTGGCGGGATAACACAGTCAGTGTTTCGCGATATCCGTTCTACATACAACAAGGGGTACAGTGAACACAAATGAACGCCGCTTATGTGCATATACATCGCCATTTTCAACAGTCGCCGCTTTTTTACATAAGCTAGTTCATTTCCATACAGTCCATACTATTGGCGGAATGCGGTACATATGTTTTTACATTTGTTGGGTTATTCATACAAGTCTAGAGATCGGCATAATACCTAGTTGGGGTTAATCAAGAAAAAGGTTCCGACACATTATAAAATCAAGTTCTGACTTTCTCTCCGGTGACATCAATATACAGTAAAAAGTGCTCTGATACCTTCGGGTCTTGTCAGTGCTATATGAGACTTTTGGAAAACTAAATACATGAGTGATCGATGAAACATTTTTGAAAGCAATAGGGAGGAATTAAGTTCTATACAAGCAATTGGTTAAGGGGTGGGTAGAAAGTTCAGGAAAGGGGGTCTTCGTCACAATGTCTTTTTAACAGAGTCCGTCTTCTTTTGTTGGCGCTGTTAAGCACCGGCGGTGGAGCTATAGGTCCAGCTCGTATTCATCCTTACGCGTTGCAGGGTGCGATCAGTCCTCTGCTGTTAGATCACAGTCCTGTTTCCTAACTGATCTTCTTAGGGGTGCCTCATGCTGGGCACCTGCGAGTCTTTCTTCTTCCGTGGCAAAACCTTATTCTATCTAAATGTTGCTCTTCTTTTCTGAGTCAAAAGTTATGCGAAAAGGGTGATGTTGTTGAATAATCGAGGGAAGAGAGGGCGGAGTGGGATCAGATCTTTGAACACACCAAGGGACCAAAGGAGCAAAGGATGACGAGCAGGCAGGCCCATCAGTCGGGCTCAAAAGGGACGGGGACTTCAGGCACGAGTGGGTCAGCAAATCGAGGGTTTCAAGGCAGCCCTTCATTCCTTCATCTGCCGAGTTTGAGAGTGGTGCCTCGTCCCGCGTCTCGTTGCTCTGCGACTCCACCTTTGGTCGAGGTCACACGTGCTTCATGATCTGTGGCCAGGCTGTGCGTCACGTCCAGCTCCTCTCCTCCGGTGTTTGTATCTTTGAATGAGTACAAAACAAGTTTTAGAAAAACTGGCAGGAGAAGACATTTATACATCTCAATTCCGTCCCCAATCCTAAGTAGGTGGGGGATATGTTCATCGATCACAGTCAGAAGTCATCACTTATGGAGTATGTAGGAGGGCATTCCCACTGAATTCGTAAGCTTATTTGGCGTTCATTCGTGACGTACGTGGAGAGAAATCGGACTCCTATCAACAGTGTATTATATCAAACTCGAAATCGAGTTCTTAGGTAGAGACTCGCCCTTTTTCTTTTTAACCCAAGTACTGACAATACATTTCCCTTCGGGGTCGGCTAACTCTTGCAAGCAGGGGCGTTATCATCACGAGAGGGGGGCAGATGTTAAACATGCTTTTCTTGGGGAGTGACCGTTAATCAAAGTCATCAATTACGCTTCGGGGATAGCTGATATGGAGCTGGGGTCAATCGGGAGAAGCGAGGACGCTTTGGACAGGGAGCTGGGGTCAATCGGGAGAAGTGAGGACGCTTTGGACATCCGCACGTAAGTGCAGAGGGGTGAGGAAATCTGGGCATTGGGAATTGCACTTCTAACGAACTGAAAAACAGAAGACCATTGACGTTATAGTCCCCCTATAAAAAGGCCAGATTAGGGGACATCAGTCGTCTTACCTGTCCTTTCTTTCATTACCAACTCGGGTTCTATCGTTTTGCAGAAAGGAGAGGTAGTAATATGGCAAGTTACAATCGTTTTAGTTCCTGTCAATTTTGCCGAACAATTTGGTGTTCGAAGAGACCCAATTAGGTGTGTGCCGGTGGGGCACAACGTTACCACACAAGGGAGGAGGGAACAGGGGGACCCTCAGAGAGAGAGAGAGTCGCCCGCACTCTAAACGAACCATTTGGTACACGTATGACATGGAGAGATGGAGAGAGAGAGAGAGAGAGAGAGAGAGAGAGAAACGTGTACAATAATGGGCCATTCAGTGCGCACACAACACAGAACAGCAGGGGTTAAGTAATACGGAAACACAGGCAGAGGGATGACGTAGATCCATACATTACGTACACACTTACTCAGGTGAGGGAGACAGTACATGTATTATATACAAAAATCCAAGACAAAACATAGAACAGTTATTGGCCATAATGATCTCTTCCTGTATGCTGTGCATCCTAAGCTCTTTTTACCTTTTTCTTCTCTTTTATCGTCGGCTGCCTTTACTGGTGGTTTTGGTTGTACACACTTACGCCTTTGGCAATTGGTCAAGAACTAACCTGATCGGGCTAATGTATTTCCAGGCTGAGGCAACAGTGGGTGTCAGTTGGGAGAACAATGGGGTAGCTTTGAGTTTCATGTCTATGAGGGTGCGAAAAGGATGTAGTAGATTTTAAATGTAAACCTCACCTCAAAATATTCCTTAAACTTTCCCTATTTAGTTAAATGCAGGATGCTTATTCATTAGTGCACGTCATTTTTGGTTGTACTATTTGGAGTGCCAAGCGAAGTCATATTTTGTAGTTTCCGCTTCAGGCTGTCCCCCCAAGCGCTAAGTTCAGGGAGAGAAATAGTCATTGTAGGCACCATAATCAAACCCCTTTTTCCCATCTCTTCGTCCGCTAGATCATCATTTTTTTTCCGTACTTTTAATCGACGTTCCGATGTGACCTGCAGAAAGAGGGAAAAAGAAGGGGGGCGGAGGCAGCATTTAAAAACACATTAGCGCGCATAGACCCGAAAAGGCTTTTACTTACTACATACTCGGCCTATCTCCACGGAATGCAGTCCCTGCCAACTCGGCATTTAAGCCAAGGTGGACCGCTTACTGTGGGAGAGATAATTATCGGAAGCCTGTGGATAGCATAGGTCGCCCAAGTGTTGTATTACTGATCGTGTGCAGGGGGGTGGTCAGAACAAAGGGCAGTCAGTGCAAAGTGGGGGGGAGGCGAGCCCGTGCTCTCCTTTGAGGAAAAGGTATTACCTACAGTGGTACGGAGTCGTTGTCGTTCGTACTAGGGGGTCAGGTGGCACTCCTTCGGGGCGACTTAGGGGCATTTTTTAAAACAATTTTCCTGATACAGGTAGCATATAAAGTATAGGCTAAATACCAGGATCTTTTAGCGGTTGCTTTAGGCTGTACAAAAATGAGAAACACATACAACAAAAACCTGGACCGTTCATATTTGCAATATTTCTGCGTACTATACTTTTTAACCCTTAACTAATCGAGCTGAGCCATTTCACCTGTATTTTAGTTATATCGGAAATAGCGGTCATTTATTCGAAACTTACCAATGTACGCGTGACAACTACGTTTGCTTTTTCCAAAAATCTTTAATAAAAATGTCGGTGTACAAATACAGGCCTACAACCTCGTGGGCCGGCCACGGAGCAGGCTGGAACTGTACATGTGGGGATACTTATTAGTGGAAAACTTAATGGAGTCGGTGGTCGTTGATTTCATAATAAAAAGGTGCAATAAGTGCAATAAAATCATATCGAAACTTCAGTGAGAGCGAGTATCATAAGTGTTGAAATTCGAACTTTCAATAATCATGATGCGCCAAAACTTAACAACAATTCATTGTCCGAATGTTCAATCGGTACCCATCTCATGTCAATTCATTGTCCTTCATTGTCCGAACACATAATCAGTACCCATCCCATATCAATTCATTGTCCGAACTGACAGTACACATCCCATATCAATTCATTGTCCGAACATATAATCAGTACACATCCTATATCAATCCATGTGTTTAAAAACTACATACATATCTCATGACACCAAGGCTGAGCAATCGGGGTACAACAAGGAGTTGAAAGTTTCATTTGTACCGGCGCCATTTTGGGTGCAGCCAGGCATATCCAGGCATAGTCAAAATCTCCGCCAACTCGTGGTTGGCTCAGAGCCTCTTTCGGCAGTCCAAACGTTCCGTTAAAGGCAACAGAAAGGATCGGCGGTATGAACCATCAGTCAAAGGGGGAGGGAGGCAACAATTTTTTCTACTGGGTCATACTGGGTTTTCACCGGAACTGATCCGAACTGTAGTCTGCAGTATTTTAGTCATTCAAACTGAGGCTGGCATCAGCATGGGAGCGCCGACGTCTCGCGGCTACATTTTCATCGTTCCGTGGGCAATCATGGCAGTCATTCCCCATCGAGGGTGTCCGCGGGGGTCGGGGGCCCCCGTGGCTCTTATAGAATCTTCAAAGTCGAGGAGAACACTTATGATGGTGGGACTCACTTCTTAATCAACAAGCAACCGGGCCGTCCCTTCACGCCGGGCCCGCTCCTGTAGGGTGGATCGCCATTTTACGAGTGGGCGAACCCTTGTCGGGTGAGTGGAGCGTTGGGGGTGCCACTGGGGGCCTCCATCTGGGGAGGTGGGAGAGGCTTGTTCGCGCCGCCTCTCCCTCCCAGTGCACCCCATGCCGTTTTTCTCGGCGCTAATATTCATGATGGCCGGACCAGGCGATGAGAGAGGGGGGGGGGGTCGGAGGCATAGGCAAGACATCCCCCCCCCTGGTGGCCTGCAAGGCGCCGCTTCAGGGCCGAACGAGGAGCTTCTACCAAGCCGTGGCTGGACCAGGAGATGCGAGGGGGGGGGGTCGGTGGCATGAGCAAGACATCCCCCACCGTGTTGTCGCAGCCATTATTGAAGAAAGAAGAGGGGACGCCCGGATCCCGTCGGCCTCGGCTCCTCTTCTGGCCCACCTTACGCGACGACCTCCGGCCGACGGCTGGCAGCAGGACCCGCCCTACACGTGTCAAAGCTCTCGTCTTCCGGATGGGCGTAGCCGCGAACCTGTTGCACTTCGGGAGTTTCCAGAAAGGGGGTAGGTATCTGCTTATTTGTATCTATCTCATGTTACCGTTGTTAGGGCGTGGCAGGCGGTGGGGCAGACATGTTTGGAGCAGTGAGGGGTGGCGAAGCCTGGTTGCCTCGTGGCTGCTGTGATGTCAAGCTTGGCTTCTCTCACCATTTTCATGTTTCTTATTACGGGCTTATTTCTAACTTTTCTTATTTCTAGCGAAATCATGTATTTTATCGTGTGCTATTTCTAACGTTTTCCTATTTGTAGCGAAATCAAAAACTCATCAGTGGCCTACTGATTTTGCTTTCTTATTTCTTTTATTCCTTTCTAGCGTGTTTCATGTTAAAGTTTCTGTTAACAGGATACGGTGATTACTTCGTTATTGTTGCATATGTCCTTTTTATTAGGGGTGCCCTCCGGTCGAGCCAGATGACCTACCTCTAATAAATGGTCCGGGTGGAACTAGTTTACCAATCAGTGGGGAGTAGATAGGCCCGAGAGATTACAACGGGGGACAAAGGTCCGCCTTACCTACCCTTTCACTACTTGCAAAGATTAGACAGAATATTTCTTTTCTACGTTATTTGCAAACAGAGAATACCTCAAAAGAACTATTCCTTGGACAATAAATGTCCAGACAATCAATCAATCAGTGGGGAGAAAAACAGGCATGACGGATTACAACGGGGACAAAAATCTGCATTACCTATCCTTCACTATCTGCAAAGGGGGCAGAATATTTCTATTCTTCCCTGTTTGTAGACAGGGAATATCTCAAAGAGCAATAATCGATAAAAATCGATAACAAACAATCAGTGGGGAGAAAGATAGGCATGACGGATTACAATGGGGGACAAACGTCTGCATTACCTATCCTTAACTATTTGCAAAGAGAGAGGAACGTTCCTATTCATCGCTGTTTGCAAATAGAAAATGTCTCAAAGAGAACCAATACTTCAAGTACAATCAATCAATCAGATGGATAAGCCATCCTACCAATCGGACGTAAAGATGTCCTACTTAACCTTACCCGGACCGGACCGTGTGGGCAATTCTTCGCCTTCCCTTTTCCAGCGCCCAATCGTTCTCTTTCTCCATGTTTTTACCGCAGCATTCCTGTGGGATTCCAGTCAGGACAGTAGGTCACTTGAGAGAGGTCCGTTCGGAATCGGTGAAGTTCATTCAATCGGCAGCCGGACGAGGGCCCTCTCAAGGCAGGTATACTCCAATCGTTTAGATGTTCACCCCATCGTCTGGACCTCTCTTACCGGACCCTATGTCGCTGATGGGCCCCACGTTGGGCGCCAATTGTGGAAAAGTCAGCCCATAACACACCTGATGCCCAGGCTGCTGGCGCAAGACGCCTCTTAGTTCCCATCTTGAACAATTACCAAATAAAGAGACGGGCGCTGGAAGCAGGAAAAAAAGAATAGAGTTTTATTTCTCATGAGGAGAGTCTGTCATTTCGGACACCCGCATAGTGTCTTCAGGAGGTGCTCTCTCTTTCCTACCCAACCCTCCCTTCTACCCAACCCTCCTCTTCTACCCAACCCTCCTCCTCTACCCAACCCTTCTCTCCGTGTCTTCTGAGGCTTCGTCTTTTATACACATGTTTATGATGCACAAACATTCCTTAGTACAATAAAGAAGCTTTGAAGTAGGAAAAGGCATGCTTGGAACCCCAGCTTCAGGCCTATTCCCATACCAGTCGCTCAGATGTCATCCTCCCCTCCTGAATGTAACAAAAGATTGTGATCTCTCAGCCGGACATTCCTACAGGACACGAGGGCAGGAGGGGATGATCAGGTCAAAGGTTAGGCAGGCGATAAGATCGGGCACTTCGGCTGGCGTATCACGGTTTTGTTATGCTGGGCAGGGAAAAAGGGGGGTGTACATCCACGAGGCTTGGTCTTAGGGCTTGGGACCGGGTCGAAAGGCCAAGTGCAGCTGGGGGGGGGGCTCGTCAGCAGAGGGGAAGGGTGTTCTTGGGAGGAAATGGGGGGGGGTGTGGGTCAAGCAGGAGTGTTACTTCTAGAGCAGGGTCACGCAGAGGGAGAGGGTCTTATGGCCGATGCATGAGCAGTGCGCGCAGGGAGGGGTGCCGGGGGTTTAACAAACGGGCAGAGAGGCCATGGAGCCTAAAATGGCTGTCGTGTACGTGTGTGCATGGGTCTATGCTGGCGGGATAACACAGTCAGTGTTTCGCGATATCCGTTCTACATACAACAAGGGGTACAGTGAACACAAATGAATGCCGCTTATGTGCATATACATCGCCATTTTCAACATCACAGACAAATGCCTTTGGTCGGACTGTTGTTCCTGTAGAAGGATCGCAACTCTAAGACCTGTCCAAATTTTCAAAACATGACTTCGAAGGCCAACCGTGCGTAGGCCATGAAGCTTCTGGACGCTTACCATGCATCTCCACAACGCTCCACTCCCCGTTGGTGAGGGAGGTCCAAGAATTGCTCTCTGGGCCATTTGCGCCAGTAATCATCTCAATCCCAGACTTCTTCAGGTGGGTCCCATCAGAAGTGTATTGCTGGTCCCATTCATCGGGAGAGGTTCCACCTCCTCCTTGCGAAGCCTACACCTCTGCGAGACCACCAGTTTCCCGAAGCAACCCTTTCCCAACATTGATAATTCTATGAGGCCTCAAGCCTCATTTTCAGGCAGCTGAACCCTCCTGAAGCGCCTTCGGCTCCATGGATGTTGGACAAACTGTGACTGGGTTTCCTCTGGCTGGTGCGTACTATGCGCCAGTCGGACCCTCAGTATCTATTGGTGGATACAGATCAACTATAATAAGAAGGACCTCGCACAGCTTGTTTAGTCACAAGGTGATAAATGGTAAAGAGGTGTAGTGTGCTGCTAGAGTAAAGCACTGTCTGGCCTGTCAGTGTGAAATCCAAAGGAACTAATACAAAGCTTTCTCAACAGGGAGAAAGCAACTCTGAGCACAACGTGGGGGACCCAGTGGTCTTATTCCATAAATCAAAGTATGTATCGTAAGGTAGAACATGAAGAAGTTCATCCAAAGTTCAAGTTTTTATTCAGCCAATGGTTTAAAGATGTTGAGTCATCAATCAAAAGATAATAAATTCAATAACGTGTCTCCATCATTAGGAACAGTTTTAAATGATGATCACAAATCCCGATGCATTTCGGGCAACGCCCTTCTTCAGGGGATTACTCTACAAAACAATCCAAAATAAAGAATATTCAAATACACATCTGTATGAAATCAGGTAAATACATGGTACGAGGTGCTCATGAACAGTCCAAGTAGATAAAAAGCCTGGTGCGATAGAACGAAAGCAAACCATCAACCGAAGAGACCACGCCCCTAGAAGTGTGGAACACTCGTGAAATATAAGAAACATGGAAACAAGTAGTCACCGATAATAACGTGCTGTGCTCGAAAAAGGCTGATAGAAGTGACTGTGCGCCAGAGCGGTGCATATGAACATGGAAAACGTGCGTTAATTTAAACTGAGGTCGAAGAAATGAAATATAGAAAACAGTTCGTGAGTATCGCATGCAAAGTCAACAGTCTAATGGAGTCCTGAATAGGTTACTTACAGACTAGTGAAGAAGTTCAAGCTCCGCGGGATGCCGCAGAGACAAAGTACAACCGGAAAGGACGCTAGTCCACTGGTTACTAGCGAGAGGGTGTAAGCGGAATGAAAAAAGGACTAACTCTCAGAATAGAAACAAACAATAGACAGCCAGGAACAGTAGACAGAAAAACGTCACCATGGTGAAACGGGATAAAGACCAGAAAAAAGACTCATCACATGGAAAGTCGGAAATATCAGATGAACAGTAAAGATAAGAATGAACATAAAAAATAAAAGAGATACAAAATATGAAAGTAGCAGGTGACTGCGCAGAACCAATGTATTACAGGTAACATAGATATTCCATCCGGTCATTGAGCCCATGGGGCACCATGGTGGACATAAAACGGATCCAAAAGTTCTCTCTTTTCAACAGGGTGTTCTTGTTGTTCAAAGTAACCTTAACTTGTTCCAATATAAGAAATTTCAATTGTGCCACACTGTGACTGTTTTCATTAAAATGGTTTGCCACACTGGATTTCTGGTTGTGAGTGCGAATGTTACTTTTATGTTCAAGGATTCTAACCCGAATCTTTCTCTCAGTGTGTCCAATGTAACATTTACCGCAGGGGCATTTCAACATATATATGACATTGCTGCTGTTACAGGTGGCATTAACACGCAGTTTGATCGTGTGTCCTTTCATGGGATGATGTGTGGTGTTACCCGGAATGCAATTGTTGCAGTTGCTACAGTTGTAGCAGGGTTTGAGTCCCATATAGGAGAGGGGGGTAATAGTAGGTTTTGGTTGACTTAGAATTTCTTTCACATTTCTACCACGAGTGAATGCAAACATGGGAGGTTGACTAAATAATCCTTGGAAGTCAGGTTCCATGGCCAGGATAGGCCAATGCTTACGGATGATGTGTTGAAATTTATTGGATATCTTGGAGTGTTTAGAAACCACGACGACCATGCGGTCAGTGGGTTGCTTAAGTTTGGGTTTCAGGAGTTCACTCCTACAAGTTTTTTCTGTTCTTTCAACAGCTAGGTCCAAGATAGGGGTAGGATACCCCCGAGCCTTGAGTCTCTCCAAGGTGAGTTTCATTTGTTTCTTACTTTCTTGTTCATTAGAAAC
This sequence comes from Lissotriton helveticus, assembly GCF_964261635.1. Lineage (NCBI taxonomy): Eukaryota > Metazoa > Chordata > Amphibia > Caudata > Salamandridae > Lissotriton > Lissotriton helveticus. The sequence goes on from NC_136065.1 coordinate 1,511,673,161, forward strand.
AATGCGTTTTACACGAAGAAGTTGAGCGTAAGGTAAGTTGTTTTTTAGACCTGTGCGTTGAAAGCTTTTGTAGTGTAATGTTGAATTCCTGTCGGTGGGTTTCCGGAAGATAGTAGTAAACCACTCATCTTGTTCTCTATGAATTTCCACATCAAGGTAATGGACACATTTCTCACTGTATTCCCAAGTGAATTGAATTCTCTCGTTGATGGTGTTCCACGTATCAAGAAAGTTAACTAGGTTGTCAACTGATCCACTCCATAACAAAAATACGTCGTCTATGTATCGAAGATACAATTTTCCATGTTGAAGCCAGCTGTTTTGGCATAGTATGTGGGACTCCTCAAATAGTTTCATATATATGTTAGCATAGCAAGGAGCTGCCGAATTTCCCATGGCAGTGCCATTCAATTGTAGTATCCATTTGTCCCAATACAGTGAAGTAACTGTGATATAGTGTGAACATGGTGAGTTGCATTAAGAAGACTTTTAAATCAGAATCTAAATCAGATGCAGCCAACACTTGTTCAATTGCTTCTATACCTCCCTCATGGGGAATGGAGGTATAAAGTGAACATACGTCCACTGTACACATGATGAATTCTGTGTGTCTTAGTTCATTCATGATGGGTTCGAGTTTCGATAGAAAGTCTGTGGTGTCACGTACATGTGACCCAGTTTCTAGGACAAAAGGTTGGAAATATTTATCGAGAAATTTACCAACGTTCTGATGGATGCTGCCTCTGGTGGATACAATAGGGCGAAAGGGAGGTTTTGTAGGATGCTTGTGCATCTTAGGAAGCATGTAGAGTACAGGAGGTTTCGGATTGATCAGTGTCAAGAATCTTCTGGTTTTATCGTTAATGGTACCATTATCGAACGCCAAGTTGATAATTTGAATCAAATTTTTGGAGAACTCCAGGGTGGGATCCCCCAGAAGGGCATCGTAGGTGTTAGTGTCCATAATATGAGCCTCAATCTGTTGTTCATAGAATGTAGTGTCCATGATCACCAAGGCGCCGCCTTTATCCGCGTTCTGACAAGTGATAGAGGGATTGTCAGCCAGTTTTTTAAGAATGTTTCTCTCCTTCTTAGTAAGATTGCCATGTTTCATTGGTTGCTGGAAAGGTAAGTTGAGGATCTCCTGTTTGATTAAATTCTCAAAGGAATCGATAATCTTATGGCTTTGGGGTGCCAGAAAAGTACTGTGTGGGCGAAGTCCTCGGAGCATGTCTTCTTCCTGTGAAGATGTTGGACAAATGTTCTGAAAGTAATGCCGAAGACGGATATTCCGTATTAATGCCATGGGAAATTCGGCAGCTCCTTGCTATGCTAACATATATATGAAACTATTTGAGGAGTCCCACATACTATGCCAAAACAGCTGGCTTCAACATGGAAAATTGTATCTTCGATACATAGACGACGTATTTTTGTTATGGAGTGGATCAGTTGACAACCTAGTTAACTTTCTTGATACGTGGAACACCTTCAACGAGAGAATTCAATTCACTTGGGAATACAGTGAGAAATGTGTCCATTACCTTGATGTGGAAATTCATAGAGAACAAGATGAGTGGTTTACTACTATTCTCCGAAAACCCACCGACAGTGCGGCCCCTTGGTGATCATGGACACTACATTCTATGAACAACAGATTGAGGCTCATATTATGGACACTAACACCTACGATGTCCTTCTGGGGGATCCCACCCTGGAGTTCTCCAAAAATTTGATTCAAATTATCAACTTGACGTTCGATAATGGTACCATTAACGATAAAACCAGAAGATTCTTGACACCGATCAATCCGAAACCTCCTGTACTCTACATGCTTCCTAAGATGCACAAGCATCCTACAAAACCTCCCTTTCGCCCTATTGTACCCACCAGAGGCAGCATCCATCAGAACGTTGGTAAATTTCTCGATAAATATTTCCAACCTTTTGTCCTAGAAACTGGGTCACATGTACGTGACACCACAGACTTTCTATCGAAACTCGAACCCATCATGAATGAACTAAGACACACAGAATTCATCATGTGTACAGTGGACGTATGTTCACTTTATACCTCCATTCCCCATGAGGGAGATATAGAAGCAATTGAACAAGTGTTGGCTGCATCTGATTTAGATTCTGATTTAAAAGTCTTCTTAATGCAACTCACCATGTTCACACTATATCACAGTTACTTCACTGTATTGGACAAATGGATACTACAATTGAATGGCACTGCCATGGGAAATTCGGCAGCTCCTTGCTATGCTAACATATATATGAAACTATTTGAGGAGTCCCACATACTATGCCAAAACAGCTGGCTTCAACATGGAAAATTGTATCTTCGATACATAGACGACGTATTTTTGTTATGGAGTGGATCAGTTGACAACCTAGTTAAAACTTTCTTGATACGTGGAACACCTTCAACGAGAGAATTCAATTCTCTTGGGAATACAGTGAGAAATGTGTCCATTACCTTGATGTGGAAATTCATAGAGAACAAGATGAGTGGTTTACTACTATCTTCCGGAAACCCACCGACAGGAACTCAACATTACACTACAAAAGCTTTCACCGCACAGGTCTAAAAAACAACTTACCTTACGCTCAACTTCTTCGTGTAAAACGCATTGTTTCTAATAAACAAGAAAGTAAGAAACAAATGAAACTCACCTTGGAGAGACTCAAGGCTCAGGGGTATCCTACCCCTATCTTGGACCTAGCTGTTGAAAGAACAGAAAAAACTTGTAGGAGTGAACTCCTGAAACCCAAACTTAAGCAACACACTGACCGCATGGTCGTGGTTTCTAAACACTCCAAGATATCCAATAAATTTCAACACATCATCCGTAAGCATTGGCCTATCCTGGCCATGGAACCTGACTTCCAAGGATTATTTAGTCAACCTCCCATGTTTGCATTCACTCGTGGTAGAAATGTGAAAGAAATCCTAAGTCAACCAAAACCTACTATTACCCCCCTCTCCTATACAGGACTCAAACCCTGCTACAACTGTAGCAACTGCAACAATTGCATTCCGGGTAACACCACACATCATCCCATGAAAGGACACACGATCAAACTGCGTGTTAATGCCACCTGTAACAGCAGCAATGTCATATATATGTTGAAATGCCCCTGCGGTAAATGTTACATTGGACACACTGAGAGAAAGATTCGGGTTAGAATCCGTGAACATAAAAGTAACATTCGCACTCACAACCAGAAATCCAGTGTGGCAAACCATTTTAATGAAAACAGTCACAGTGTGGCACAATTGAAATTTCTTATATTGGAACAAGTTAAGGTTACTTTGAACAACAAGAACACCCTGTTGAAAAGAGAGAACTTTTGGATCCGTTTTATGTCCACCATGGTGCCCCATGGGCTCAATGACCGGATGGAATATCTATGTTACCTGTAATACATTGGTTCTGCACAGTCACCTGCTACTTTCATATTTTTTATCTCTTTTATTTTTTATGTTCATTCTTATCTTTACTGTTCATCTGATATTTCCGACTTTCCATGTGATGAGTCTTTTTTCTGGTCTTTATCCCGTTTCACCATGGTGATGTTTTTCTGTCTACTGTTCCTGGCTGTCTATCGTTTGTTTCTATTCTGAGAGTTAGTCCTTTTTTCATTTCGCTTATACCCTCTCGCTAGTAACCAGTGGACTAGCGACCTTTCCGGTTGTACTTTGTCTCTGCGGCATCCCGCGGAGCTTGAACTTCTTCACTAGTCTGTAAGTAACCTATTCGGGACTCCATTAGACTGTTGACTTTGCATGCGATACTCTCAAACTGTTTTCTATATTTCATTTCTTCGACCTCAGTTTAAATTAACGCACGTTTTCCATGTTCATATGCACCGTCCTGGCGCACAGTCACTTCTATCAGCCTTTTTCGAGCACAGCGCGTTATTATCGGTGACTACTTGTTTCCATGTTTCTTATATTTCACGAGTGTTCCACACTTCTAGGGGCGTGGTCTCTTCGGTTGATGGTTTGCTTTCGTTCTATCGCACCAGGCTTTTTATCTACTTGGACTGTTCATGAGCACCTCGTACCATGTATTTACCTGATTTCATACAGATGTGTATTTGAATATTCTTTATTTTGGATTGTTTTGTAGAGTAATCCCCTGAAGAAGGGCGTTATGCATCGGGATTTGTGATCATCATTTAAAACTGTTCCTAATGATGGAGACACGTTATTGAATTTATTATCTTTTGATTGATGACTCAACATCTTTACACCATTGGCTGAATAAAAACTTGAACTTTGGATGAACTTCTTCATGTCCTACCTTACGATACATACTTTGATTTATGGAATAAGACCACTGGGTCCCCCACGTTGTGCTCAGAGTTGCTTTCTCCCTGTTGAGAAAGCTTTGTATTAGTTCCTTTGGATTTCACACTGCCAGGCCAGACAGTGTTTTACTCTAGCAGCACACCACACCTCTTTACCATTTATCACCTTGTGACTAAACAAGCTGTGCGAGGTCCTTCTTATTATAGTTTTCACTAATTTCTGTCCTTGGAGCTCAGCACGCCGTGAAAATGAATTTTGACTCGGTCTCTGGTATGACCGACCAAAAGGCGAGTACGTTTGCCTTTACCGCAGATGATGCAGATAAAATTTATAGTCTCATTCAGGACGACATTACCTCCACCAGTAATCCCCGCAGTGTGGAGAGTAACATCAGACAATTACTCTACCTTTTAAAAAAACAATCCAACCAAAAACTGCATGCAAGCACCCTCATCCGGTACCATCGTGTTCAAAGGATCACAAGGGGCCTGAGGGTCCCGTTAAAGCCTTTACTATGTAAGAACAATGTGCAATTTGTTGAGCGATGGTATTCCATACTCAATAAATGCTCCCTTGACCTGATCCTCCTGATTGTGGAGGAGCTATCTAAAACATTAGAGGAACTTTCACTGGAGATAACAAACGTAAAAAAGGAGCTGGACGACGCCATGTCAGCTGAAGAACTCACCAACATGCTGGAGGATGTAAAAATTCAAATTAACAAACGCACCAGGGAAACACAAGAAAGGAAGCTCCGAAAATTCAAAAGAGACACTATTGACTACAAGCTCGGCGAGGTGTACACCTGGGCAGAGGTGTACGCTCGCCGACGTACTAACAAGCCTTATAATCCTTATTCCGGTAACGAAACATCCTCCTCGGAGGAAGAAAACAGACAAAGACCAACTAATGTCACATCTAATATGGAACCACAGACACCGAGCACCTCCACTTAACCTGCGGTTCATTTTTTAGAATCAGGTCCAGATCAACAAAAAGATCCCGGCCGAGGTATCCGAAAGAACCCCTCAAGCAATCAAAGGAAAGAGGACAAACAGAAAACGATGAACTCAGAGGAAAATTTGATCATTAACATCTCATCTACGGCATTATCCACTGAAGAGATCAACACCCTGCAAAAGGGACAATCGTTTGTGCCAACCACTAATACCAACACACTGGAGTTAGAAGTCAGCGCCTTCAAATTAATACGGAATATCCGTCTTCGGCATTACTTTCAGAACATTTGTCCAACATCTTCACAGGAAGAAGACATGCTCCGAGGACTTCGCCCACACAGTACTTTTCTGGCACCCCAAAGCCATAAGATTATCGATTCCTTTGAGAATTTAATCAAACAGGAGATCCTCAACTTACCTTTCCAGCAACCAATGAAACATGGCAATCTTACCAAGAAGGAGAGAAACATTCTTAAAAAACTGGCTGACAATCCCTCTACCACTTGTCAGAACGCGGATAAAGGCGGCGCCTTGGTGATCATGGACACTACATTCTATGAACAACAGATTGAGGCTCATATTATGGACACTAACACCTACGATGTCCTTCTGTGGGATCCCACCCTGGAGTTCTCCAAAAATTTGATTCAAATTATCAACTTGGCGTTCGATAATGGTACCATTAACGATAAAACCAGAAGATTCTTGACACAGATCAATCCGAAACCTCCTGTACTCTACATGCTTCCTAAGATGCACAAGCATCCTACAAAACCTCCCTTTCGCCCTATTGTATCCACCAGAGGCAGCATCCATCAGAACGTTGGTAAATTTCTCGATAAATATTTCCAACCTTTTGTCCTAGAAACTGGGTCACATGTACGTGACACCACAGACTTTCGATCGAAACTCGAACCCATCATGAATGAACTAAGACACACAGAATTCATCATGTGTACAGTGGACGTATGTTCACTTTATACCTCCATTCCCCATGAGGGAGGTATAGAAGCAATTGAACAAGTGTTGGCTGCATCTGATTTAGATTCTGATTTAAAAGTCTTCTTAATGCAACTCACCATGTTCACACTATATCACAGTTACTTCACTGTATTGGACAAATGGATACTACAATTGAATGGCACTGCCATGGGAAATTCGGCAGCTCCTTGCTATGCCAACATATATATGAAACTATTTGAGGAGTCCCACATACTATGCCAAAACAGCTGGCTTCAACATGGAAAATTGTATCTTCGATACATAGACGACGTATTTTTGTTATGGAGTGGATCAGTTGACAACCTAGTTAACTTTCTTGATACGTGGAACACCTTCAACGAGAGAATTCAATTCACTTGGGAATACAGTGAGAAATGTGTCCATTACCTTGATGTGGAAATTCATAGAGAACAAGATGAGTGGTTTACTACTATCTTCCGGAAACCCACCGACAGGAACTCAACATTACACTACAAAAGCTTTCACCGCACAGGTCTAAAAAACAACTTACCTTACGCTCAACTTCTTCATGTAAAACGCATTGTTTCTAATGAACAAGAAAGTAAGAAACAAATGAAACTCACCTTGGAGAGACTCAAGGCTCGGGGGTATCCTACCCCTATCTTGGACCTAGCTGTTGAAAGAACAGAAAAAACTTGTAGGAGTGAACTCCTGAAACCCAAACTTAAGCAACACACTGACCGCATGGTCGTGGTTTCTAAACACTCCAAGATATCCAATAAATTTCAACACATCATCCGTAAGCATTGGCCTATCCTGGCCATGGAACCTGACTTCCAAGGATTATTTAGTCAACCTCCCATGTTTGCATTCACTCGTGGTAGAAATGTGAAAGAAATCCTAAGTCAACCAAAACCTACTATTACCCCCCTCTCCTATACGGGACTCAAACCCTGCTACAACTGTAGCAACTGCAACAATTGCATTCCGGGTAACACCACACATCATCCCATGAAAGGACACACGATCAAACTGCGTGTTAATGCCACCTGTAACAGCAGCAATGTCATATATATGTTGAAATGCCCCTGCGGTAAATGTTACATTGGACACACTGAGAGAAAGATTCGGGTTAGAATCCTTGAACATAAAAGTAACATTCGCACTCACAACCAGAAATCCAGTGTGGCAAACCATTTTAATGAAAACAGTCACAGTGTGGCACAATTGAAATTTCTTATATTGGAACAAGTTAAGGTTACTTTGAACAACAAGAACACCCTGTTGAAAAGAGAGAACTTTTGGATCCGTTTTATGTCCACCATGGTGCCCCATGGGCTCAATGACCGGATGGAATATCTATGTTACCTGTAATACATTGGTTCTGCACAGTCACCTGCTACTTTCATATTTTTTATCTCTTTTATTTTTTATGTTCATTCCTATCTTTACTGTTCATCTGATATTTCCGACTTTCCATGTGATGAGTCTTTTTTCTGGTCTTTATCCCGTTTCACCATGGTGACGTTTTTCTGTCTACTGTTCCTGGCTGTCTATCGTTTGTTTCTATTCTGAGAGTTAGTCCTTTTTTCATTTCGCTTACACCCTCTCGCTAGTAACCAGTGGACTAGCGTCCTTTCCGGTTGTACTTTGTCTCTGCGGCATCCCGCGGAGCTTGAACTTCTTCACTAGTCTGTAAGTAACCTATTCGGGACTCCATTAGACTGTTGACTTTGCATGCGATACTCACAAACTGTTTTCTATATTTCATTTCTTCGACCTCAGTTTAAATTAACGCACGTTTTCCATGTTCATATGCACCGTCCTGGCGCACAGTCACTTCTATCAGCCTTTTTCGAGCCCAGCACGTTATTATCGGTGACTACTTGTTTCCATGTTTCTTATATTTCACGAGTGTTCCACACTTCTAGGGGCGTGGTCTCTTCGGTTGATGGTTTGCTTTCGTTCTATCGCACCAGGCTTTTTATCTACTTGGACTGTTCATGAGCACCTCGTACCATGTATTTACCTGATTTCATACAGATGTGTATTTGAATATTCTTTATTTTGGATTGTTTTGTAGAGTAATCCCCTGAAGAAGGGCGTTGCCCGAAATGCATCGGGATTTGTGATCATCATTTAAAACTGTTCCTAATGATGGAGACACGTTATTGAATTTATTATCTTTTGATTGATGACTCAACATCTTTAAACCATTGGCTGAATAAAAACTTGAACTTTGGATGAACTTCTTCATGTTCTACCTTACGATACATACTTTGATTTATGGAATAAGACCACTGGGTCCCCGACGTTGTGCTCAGAGTTGCTTTCTCCCTGTTGAGAAAGCTTTGTATTAGTTCCTTTGGATACAGATCAACCCCAGCCGTGACTTTGCGACCTACTCTAAGGGCCATCCCGAAGCACTGCTCTGGTGCTGCCGATGACATTTGGAAGCGCTGAACTCATAATTATTCCCGACTCCAATAAAGAGGTTGGACCCGCGTCTTCGGTTCAGGTGGCGACCAGAACCCTTATTGGAGATGGGGCCCTGTTGTCCTGAAGGGCCCACTGAGGAACATAAATTGAGAGGATCTGAGGATCCCCTTCAATGAGTCCCTCACTGATGTGCTGCTCGGCCCTGGGCCAAGTCCTGCGCAGGCAGTCCTGTGCCCCAGACCTCTGCCATCACCCCACTCCTGGGGCATAGCCTTCCGCTCCCAGCATCCCACCCCCCTTGGAGTTCAAGCCTGGAGGTCTATGCGTCTGACTCCTGAATTAATCCGGGTGCGTTCCCTACCACACCACCAGATAGGGAATCCAAAAGACTGGACATCTTTCAGAAGAGGATTTTTTTCCTCTAGTCTTGCTCTGTGGTCAGTGAACTTCATGCTTATTGGGTCAATAGACTTGTACTGTATGGGATTCAGTTGTGCAAGTGCTGCCTATAGTCTTAGAGGAGGCCTGAGCCATACTCTTCCAAGCTATTGCTGTTGGTAGAGATACAGATACCCTTCCCTCGCTGCCCCCATGGCAGTAGCAGTTTCAAAGCTGATCGACATCTAGCCGCATATTCCTTACCTATGAACTTCTAGGTGTCAGGCTGGATTTGGAACGCTTTTGATAGCAATACCCATGCGTGCTGATAGGTGGCATCAGTTGACTCCATATGATGAATGCATTGTCTATATAGGTGCCAACCTGGTGCACTGACGTCAGTTCTTTTCTTTCGGCTCCAGCCAGCCCAGATCCTTCAAAGAGAGCTAACCCCTTTCACTTTTTGACAGACTTTTTTTTTTACTTTTTGTCGAGTCCTTTTGGCGTGTAGGTATGTCCAAGAAGACCTCCGGGTTCAAGCCATGCGTCACCTGTCACCGTACCATGTCAGTCACAGACCCCCCATCTTAAGTGTCTCTAGTGCCTGAAGCCTGATCATAAAACAAAGTCCTGTCCAATTGCAGGGCCATGGCACCGAAGGCTTTGAGGGAGCTGTCCCTAAAGCTTAATCCCAGTCCGGCGTTTGGTGCCACGGAGGTCACCTCATCCATCTCGCTGCCAGTCCCGTCGAGAGGAAGGTCTGAGCACCACTCTGAAAAGGTCAAAGCCTTCTTCCTCAAAGTCATTGCGGTCAGATCAGAAGCAGGTGTATGCCTGGTTTGGCTCCATGTGTCCCTTCCTTTGCTGGGCAGCAAGCGACCCCGCCGAATTACAAGAATTATATGATGCAATATACGCCATATTTGGGCCGCCTCACTCTGCTGCTGTGCCTTCAGGCCCACAGGCTAAGCAGAAGGAGATCCCGTGGGTTCCACCTCTCGGGCTTCGACCCGGTGACACAGCCTCCTCTTGGATCCATTCCTAGATCCGGACCGGCACTGGTCGTACCTCTGCGACCTTATGCAGGCGCCACGTCCAACGCAAGCCCTCGGCGGCTTCTCCCCATTGTCATTCCAGGCGACATGATGCCGGTTGGGCGCCGACCGCTCCATGCCGCTCAACTTGCCCTATTGTGAAGGGCTAGAAATGGATGATAATGATTGGGAGGGGCGGCAAGATCCCTTAGAAGTCCTGCAACCCAGTCCAGTCCTGGACTTGTATGAGGACTTGGGTGATGCCAGCAGCCTGGACACTTCTCCAGATTCTGGCATGCTGTCTCTCCCTAGCAAGGCTACGGAGGAGAGAGCCTCATTTGAAATTGTGGTGCCTAGGGCTGCAGAGGTCTTAGAACTGCAGCTTCCTACGGTAGCAGTCAAGACTGACATCTTGACGGAGGTCCTGTAGCCTGGTGTTACCTCCTCGTGACCCTTGCTGCCTTTCAACAAGGTATTGACAGATGTTCTACTGAGCACTTGTCCAAGCCCAGCACATGTGCTCTGTGAATACAACCATTGCCTGCCGCCACCGCCCTGCAGCTGACTACCCAGCTTTTCTCTTCACCCTTCCTAAACCACAAAGCATGGTTGTTCAAGCACCTACTTCCCATGGCACATTCCATTCCGCACCCCCGGACAGGGAATTCAAAAGCCTGGATAACTTTGGTAAGAACATCTTTTCTTCCACCAGCTTAGCCTTGCGGTCGGTAAACATGTCATGCCTCTTGAGCTGTTATTCCCATTCGATATGGGATACAGTTGTACAGGTGCTGCAAGAGTCTCTAAGGAAAACTTGGCTCTCCTCCCCCAAGCTATTTCAGAAACAGAGAGACTCAGCAAAGTTTGCCATACCCTTTGGCTCAGCCACAACAGACTCTCTAGATAGAGCAATTTCCTCGATAGTGACCGTAAGGCGCCTCACATGGCTGAGGCCATCTTTTTTTTCAGGAGCTGTCTAAGCTAATCTTACGGATATGCCCTTTGATGGCTCCTGTCTCTTTGTTAAAATGGTGTCATTTGGGCATGGCATCGAGCCAGTTTGCACGCAATCTTGGTACGGTAATATGGATACATGAGAGTAACTTTGAAATAAAAGGTGTGCATCCCACTCCTTATTGATGTTCTTTGGAGACCAGGCAGATGCAGTGCTTGAGCGCTTTAGGGAGTCGTGGGCTACAGACAAGTCCAGAGGCCTCACCACATCATCCTGGCCTGTGTCTGCATTGCACCCCTTTCGTGGCTACGAGAAAGACTTCCAACCAGGCCAACCCTATTCCAGCCAGTGGATCCCGCAAGTTCAGATGCAGGGGCTCTCCACATTTCCATGGGTCCCCAATGCCGGTTGGAGCTTCAAATAAACTTCAGGCACGAAGTCAAGTCAAGTCAAGTTAAAATTTGTATAGCGCACTACTCACCCAGAGGGTCTCAAGGCACTTGAGGGAGGGGGGGTACGTTACTTATCAAATATCCAAGTTTTGAGTTGTTTTCTGAAGGAGAGGTGGTTCTGTGTAAGGCAGAGGTGGGTGGGGAGAGAATTCCAGGTTTTGGCCGCTAAGTAGGAGAAGGATCTTCCTCCCATGGTGGATCTTTGGATGCGTGGAATCGCGGCGAGGGCTTGATTGGACGATCGTAGTTGGCGGGTGGGGGTGTAAAAGGTCAGGCGCGTGTTGAGGTATTTGGGTCCTAGGTCGTAGAGGGATTTGTGTGCGTGGATGAGGAGTCGGAACGTTATTCTCTTATTGACGGGGAGCCAGTGGAGGTCTCTTAGGTGACCGGATATGTGATTGTGGCGGGGGATGTCCAGGATGAGTCTGGCGGAGGTGTTCTGAATTCGTTGGAGTTTTTTCTGTAATTTGGCTGTGGTTCCGGCGTAGAGGGTGTTTCCGTATTCCAGTCGGCTTGTGACAAGTGCATGGGTGACCGTCTTTCTTGTTTCCGTGGGAATCCAACGGAAGATCTTTTTGAGCATCGGGAGGGAGGAGTCCAGGATGAAGCCCAGGTTGCGTGCGTGGTCCGTTGGTTTGGGTGCGCTGCGCAGGGCCGGTGGCCACCATGAGTCGTCCCAGGAAGAGGGGGATGATCCTAGGATGAGGACTTCCGTCTTGTCTGAATTTAGTTTTAAACGGCTGTTCTTCATCCACTCGGCTACGTTTTTCATCCCTTCGTATAGGTTGGTTTTGGCGGTGTTTGGGTCTTTGGTGAGGGAGAGGATCAGCTGTGTGTCGTCAGCGTAGGAGATAATGTTGAGGTTGTGTTGGCGCGCGATGAATGCGAGGGGGCTCATGTAGACGTTGAAGAGGGTGGGGCTGAGCGATGATCCTTGTGGTACGCCGCAGATGACTTCAGTGGCCTCTGATTTGAAAGGGGGGAGGTGGACTCTCTGGGTTCTTCCGGTGAGGAACGAGATGATCCAGTCCAATGCTTTTCCTTGTATCCCGACGTTGCTGAGGCGTTTATGAGGGTGCTATGGCAGACCGTGTCGAACGCTGCGGAGAGGTCCAGTAGGATGAGGGCAGCTGTTTCTCCGTTGTCAAGTAGTGTTCGAATGTCGTCTGTAGCTGCGATGAGGGAGGTCTCAGTGCTGTGTTTGCCTCGGAAGCCGGACTGTGATGGGTCGAGGGAGCCGTTAGACTCGAGGAAGGCGGCGAGCTGACTGTTGACGGTTTTCTCAATGACTTTGGCAGGGAATGGGAGGAGTGAAATGGGGCGGTAGTTCTTAAGTTCGGTGGGGTCTGCTGTGGCTTTCTTCAGGAGGACGCTGAGTTCGGCATGTTTCCAGCTTTCCGGGAAGGTGGCGGTATTGAGGGAGCAGTTGATGATATCTCGGAGATGGGGTGCGATGATGGAGTCGGCTTTGTTGAAGATGTGGTGGGGGCATGGGTCGGTTGGCGATCCGGAGTGGATGGAGTTCATCAATCGGATGGTGTCCTCAGTGCTGATTGGGTTCCAGGCGCAAAGGTTGGTGGTGGGGGGTTTCGGTTCGGAGGTGGGGGGGTGGATTGGTCGCCGAAGCTGTTATGTATGTCAGTGATTTTGCTGTGGAAGAACGAGGCTAGAGAGTCGCAGAGGTCTTGAGAGGGAGTGATGTCGTTGGTGCCGGCACTGGGATTGGTAAACTCTTTGACGATGTTGAAGAGTTCCTTGCTGTTGTGGGCGTTGCTGTCGAGTCGCTCCTTGAATGCTGATTTCTTGGTGGATCGGATCAGCTGATGGTGTTTGCGGGTGGCGTTCTTGAGGGTGGACATGTTGTCTGTGGTTGGGTTTTTTCGCCAGGCTTTCTCGAGGGTGCGGCAGATCTTTTTGGTTATCTTAAGTTCATCATTGAACCAGGGGGCTTTTTTGAGGCCTGGCTTGTTTTGTTTGTTTTTCAAGGGTGCTAATTCGTCAGCGCTGTGAGTGATCCATTGTGTGAGGTTGATGGCTGCTTGATTTGGGTCCAATGATTTGGCGGGAGGGTTTTGGTAAAGCGATGCGGTGAGCTGGTCGGTGGTAATTTTGTTCCAGTTTCTACGGGGGATTTGTTGTGAGTGGTGGTGGGTCGTGGTCTTTCTGTAATTGAAGTGGACGCAGCAGTGGTCTGTCCAATGGAGTCCTGCGGTGTGATTGAAGGAGATATTCTTGCTGGAGGAGAAGATTGGGTCGAGCGTGTGACCGGCGTAGTGGGAGGGGGTGTTTACGAGTTGTTTGAGTCCGAGATTGGCAAGGTTGTCCAGAAGGGTGGTGGTGTTGCTGTCGTTGTTCTTTTCCAGGTGGAAGTTGAGGTCCCCTAGTAGGATGTAGTCCTCGGAGGGGAGGGCGTGTGGGCTGATGAAGTCGGTGATGTCTTCGCTGAATTGTGTACGGGGTCCTGGTGGTCTGTAGATGAGGGGGCCTCTGAGTGTGGTCTTAGGGTCAGTGTGAAACTGGAGGTGAAGGTGTTCGGCGGCTGTGAGGCTGTCGTCAGAGCTGGTTGGGATGTGGATGGTGTTCTTATGGACGATGGCTATGCCTCCTCCTGTTTGGTTGATGCGGTCCTTTCGAATGATCTTGTAACCGTCCGGGATGGCTATGGCGATGTCGGGCGCTGATGAGGCGTTCATCCAGGTTTCTGTAAGAAAGGCGACGTCCGGCGTAGTGAAGTCTAGTAGGTTCCATAATTCAGTGGCGTATTTGTGGACAGAGCGGGTGTTGAGCAGGATGCACTTCAGGTGGTTAGTGTCGGAGCTCTGTTTGGCGTTTGTGGATTTAGTGTGGGTCCTGATGCCGTTGAACGTGCAGGAGTGACAGGTGAAGGGTCCATGGGTGTGTCCAGGGACGGCTAGGTGGCAGTCTGGGAGACGGCCGGAGTTGAGTGCGGAGAGGGTTGCGGCGTCGTACGTTATGCGGGTGGAGTGGACTTTGAGGGGGCCAGGGGGCCTGGCACTAGGCGCGGTCCAGGCGCGGACAGGCGTAGACGGGCTTACCTTTGGCGCGCCTTCGGCGTGCATGGGGCGCGTCCGCTGCGTGTGGCCGCTGCGTGTATGTTGCTCTGACATAAGTGGACAGTGGAGGGGGGCGGAGCGAGGGAGGAGCAGCTGGGAGGCGAGAGCGGGGTGGAGAGATGGGCTAGGAGGCACAACAATAAGATGGCAGCAAAAACAAAAGCGAAACAGGATGAGATTGGGGCACAATCTGTAATATCGCTATAATATGGGCAGTGGCACCGGAACAATCGGGCACGGATGATTAATATAAGCAATGCGAGCAATGTGATTAATTAATGGCAGCAGTGAACAGTATAGCGCACGGTACAGTCAATGCGAGCAATGCACAATTAATAATAAGCGGCAGTGAGCAGTATAGCGCTACGATATAGTCAATGCGAGCAATGCACAATTAATAATAAGCGGCAGTGAGCAGTGTATCGCTACGATACCCAGATGACCAGGGAGCGTGAGGAGCGACCGCTTCTGAGCAAGTCAGGACGGTCACAGCGCTTAACCACACGGGTCGATCCTTAACTTTCAGTGGGAGGGAGGAGCAGCTGGGAGGCGGGAGCGGGGTGGAGAGATGGGCTAGGAGGCAAAACAACAAGATGGCAGTAAAAACAAAAGCGAAACAGGACGAGATTGGGGCACAATCTGTAATATCGCTATAATATGGGCAGTGGCACCGGAACAATCAGGCACAGATGATTAATATGAGCAATGCGAGCAATGTGATTAATTAATGGCAGCAGTGAACAGTATAGCGCTACGGTACAGTCAATGCGAGCAATGCACAATTAATAATAAGCGGCAGTGAGCAGTGTAGCGCTACGATACCCAGATGACCAGGGAGCGTGAGGAGCGACCGCTTCTGAGCTTGAGATCTTTGCCCCTTTATGTGAACTTTATTTACTTGATGGAGGTAGCTCAGCTAGTACATTGCTTAGCAAACATCTTAAATAACCCTGTCTGGTCATGAGGAATCTTTTAACACCGCAGTACTCCTCAATGAGGTTTTTTAATGAAAATAAAAAACATTTTTTGTGGAATTTTGTCTTGTATGTGAATACATGTAATGTACTTCTTCAACTTGTGTACATTTTATGGGACACAAAAATCTAAACAGTATGACACCGATAAAACTATATCTAAATTAGTCAGGAGACACCAATTAAAGAAACTATAGGTTAAACAGTAAAATGCTGAGTCTTGAGAACATTTCCAAATACCTGCAGAGGCATGGACATAAAAACATCTGTGTCATCCTTACGTGTGTCTTTGTGCACATTGAGAGCTAAGTTGCTGGTCTGTCAAGGTTAGCGATGTGGCTGCTAAGTTTGGTGGCAAGGAAATTTGTAATTAAAGTGGATAATTATCTTGCTTTTGAAGCAGATTTTTGATGAGCAGCTGCTGTAATTATCAAGGTACAGGGGGTAATAAATTCACACCTAGAAAAGCTGGTTAGTGATGGCATTTTGCATGCACCAACCAAAGACAGTCCAGCAGTGTCTTTTCCATTGCAAACAGTGTGCAAACCTTAGTCTTGAAGACGGGGAACATCTACTTTAGCATTCTAAAGGTAAAATGCTGTGCCAGCAGATGAAACATAGAGTGGTTAGTATTAGGTCAATTTGGATAGGATTGTGCTAAAGGGGTATGGATGGCATCTACTACCAGATGGAATTTAAGAAATTGGCCAAAACAGTCCGCAGTCCTGTCAAGTTAAGTGGAAGAGACGAAGGCTGAGTGTCATATGGGCATATTTAGAATTGGTCCCTGTCTGATATAGTATGACGTCCTTCTATGCATAAAGATCGCCCCAACCCTGCTCCAATTAGGTAAGAGCTGAAAACACCTCTTAAAAGAACCCTACATCATAGTGTTATTACACTCTACGTCTTAAACCCTACCACTCCAGATATTGTTTTTTCCCCCTTGTATCCTGTACAATGCTCTGCTGCCTTTCGCCATGTTAGTGCCAAATAAATACCTTATGTATACATTATTTAGCAAGGGTGCAAACGTGTTAAAAAGGAAGCGAAAATACTGGAAAACCAAATCTAAGCATCTTGGCCTCTGATGAATACAGTTAAAGAGTCAGACCTTGTTCATCAGCCAGCAAGGACTTAGCCATTTAAAGTCTGTGCATAAAAACGTGTCTCAGCTATAATGGTTGTAAGGATTGTGTGGTTGATGGTGTCAGAGGCTACTGAAACATTTAAAATTATCAGTGCATTATGCTCCCTCCATCAACTCGCTTTGATTGATCGTCCAACACTGAAAGCACCACCAGTTTTGTGCTGGAGCCAGAGAAAAAGTTTGAAAGGAACCCAGCATATTTACTTATGCAATGCATTTTTCGCATCTGCTTAAATGCTAGGGGCCTCATTTATGAGGCCTTGCGTCAGTTTTGCGCTGCTGATGCGTCACTTTTTGTGACGCATCGGCGGCGTAAAACATGCGCCTTGTTGCGCCATATTTAAAAAGTGACTCATCTAGGTAGATGCGTCACTTTTTAAACCCCTGCGCCACATTATACCTGCGTCAGGTATAATGTATGCAGAGGGGGCGTTCCCCCGCAAAAAGCCTCGTAATAGTGACGCAGTGAAATCTATGAGATTTCACTGCGTCACTTTTAGGATGCTGTTGCGTCAAAATCTTGCGCCTGCCTCACAGCAGGTGTAAGACTGACGCAAGCCCTTACACATGGGGCTTTCCCCATGTGAAAGGACGCATTGCTGGAGTTGCGTCACTTTTGTGACACACTCCAGCAATGCGTGACTTTTGCGCTTACAGATACGTCAGAAATACTGACGTATCTGTAACTCCTTGCGACATGATGCGTCATACATTAAATATGACGCATCATTGGTGTCGCAAGGAGTGCGCAGTGAAAAGTGACGCATCACTGTTTTCACGCAGCGATGCGTCACTTTTCATAAATAAGGCCCCAGCTTCTTAGGCACATACCGAAATAAGAAAACCATAAAAAGGGGTCAATATTTATTTGGGTCACGATCTCTGAGGGTGTCTTAGCAGAGGCTTTACTATGGTTGTTTTTGAGATTGGGGGAACTGTTCCTAAGGTCAGCAAGTGATTAAATAACAATAGTTGGCCCTCACTACTTAATGGCTAAGCGGTTGCATGTCTCTCAGTTGCTAAGATCATTGGATGAACCAGGGCTGAAAGCTTTCACCGATAGTATCAAAAAGTTGAGTCAGTAATATTCACAAACTGCATGAGAAAGGAGGGACATTTTCATTCAATGGTGGTGATGTTGGCATGAATATCAGTGCTTTTATGAGAACAGAGAAAGGACATTACAAAGCTGCAGCTTGACGTCTATACTTGGCAAAGAGAAGAGTTTAGCATTTAAAAAAAAATCTTTATTTCAACAGAGTAGAAACGACAACTTGACCTTTTTGCAAATACAGTCATAAAGTAAACATCATCACAGTACAGGGTATGTATCATCCCCTCAAAACCCTACAGCAATCAAACCTCTCCTTGTTGCAGAATTCCATCCGACTCCGCCTAAATCCTGGAAAATAAGGTCTCCCACCGGTGGATTACATGGATTGCCCCTGTAATCATTCCATTTGGACCAAATTTTCCCCCATTTTTTTGGGCATCCTCTCTTGACATAAATTGCTTTTTCCGCCACCATACACCAATCCATGTCTTTTTTTCCAATCCCGAAGCCTGGGAAGCACGGCTACCCCCCATTGTTGTGCTATGTTGCTGTTGCCTTTATTAAACCTAACGTAGCCCATGTTTGCTCTGCTCGCCCTTGGTTGGAGTACTCCCACACATTTAGGAGGCACCATTTGGGCAAAGATGCCAATTCCTCCCCCGCCACCTCCCACATGCAGGATATTATCACCTGCCAGTAGACTTGGATTTCTGAACATGCCCAGAGTATGTGGTAGAAAGACCCCACCTCGCCACATCTCCTGTTACAAAGATTGTCAGCCCTACATCCCATCTTTACTAGGGTGGTGCATGATATGTATGTTCTATGTAGGATTTTTAACTGGACCAATCGAATACGGGCCCTGATAACCACTTCTCTCGGGGAGGCCAGTCCTCGTCTTGCAAGTCTATTATGTCGTGAGACCATTGTTCCTTTAATGTTCCAAGCATATCCGGAAGATTATTGATCAACTTTCGATATATGAGTGAAATTGCCTTACGTGTCAGGTGTTCTTCAAGCAGTCTACACTCGAGGGCGGGTGATTCTGAAAGCTCCGACCCCTGGGGCACTGCTGCTTGTATGACATGCCTAATTTGGAGGTAGTGGAAGTATTCAGTTTAGGCAAAATCATAAGTCTTTTGCAGTTCCTCAAAAGATAGAATTTTACTCCCTGTGTGCAGGTCTCCCAACTTCGAGATTCATATTAGGTACCATTTACTAAAACTTTGTCTAAGTTTCCATTCCCCCAAATGTTTGGACTCTCAAAGCGGGGTGGCTCTGGTGAGTTTATTTTTCCATCACAGCTTGGCCAATGCCAGATGCCGTTGTCGAACTGTGACCACCGTGGGATCTTGTCTAGAGAGATGACGCGGATCTGTATATACTGCGTGCAGGTAGCCTCTAGGTTGCCTCACTAATCTGTCCATTGTATAAGCTGGCTTCGTCAATGGCTGGTGCACCCATTGATTGACAGTTGCCAGTTGAGCTGCCTTGTAGTATGTTTGAATGTGCGGCAGTGCTATTCAGTTGTCGTACTAGCTACGAGTCAGTTTCCCTAGGGCGATTTTTGGGGACTCCCCTACCATAGCAATGTGCAAACCAAGCTATCAATGGCATTGAAATATGTGTCAGGAACTGGGAAGGGAGTATTTTGGAGAACATTCAAAAAACGTAGCAGCGTTGTCATTTTAAACAATGCCGCTCTACCCAGCAGCGACAGTTGGAGGGCCCACCAGTGACAGATGTCACTTTTGAGGCGGTCCAGAGGGGGCTGCAAATTTTGAGCCATAGAAACCACGGGGTCTACAGTGATAAAGATCCCCAAGTATCTGAATCCCTCTGAAGTCACCTGGGCCTCGCAGTCTGCTGGTAATGTTGGCCTCGCGCCGCTAAGAACATAGACCGCCGATTTTGCCCAGTTGATCGTGTATCGGGAAAATCTTCTTAATGTAGTGAATATATTTAATATTCTCATTATCGAAGCTCTGGGGGATGCCACATACAGGAGGACCTCGTCTGCATAAAGCGGGATCCAGTCTTCCGACCATCGTAAACCCTGAATTATTGGATATCTGCCGATCCATGCCGCCACCAGCTCTAAAATGAGTGCAAAAATGAGTGGGTATAGGGGACAACCATGTCTCGTCGCTCAATATAAAGGAAATATGCAGGATCTTACCCCATTTACCACCACTTGTGCACAGCGGTCTGTATATAGAAGTCCCAGCCATGAAAGGAATCTGGGCCCAAATCCCATGTGTTTGAGCACTGCCACCATGTATGGCCACTCAATCATATCAAAGTCCATGCGCGCATCTAGGGACAGCACCGCTGCCTCCTCCCTAATTCTATGTGCACGTCCCATGACTCCATGAAGGCGTCGGAGGTTTAGGGCCGTGCTATGCCCTGGCATAAATCCAGACTGATCTGGATGGACCAAGGCCGGAAGTAAGGGTACAAGCCATTGGGCCAGCAGCTTCGACAGGATTTTCTTATCCGCGTTTAGTAAGGAAATTGGCTTGTATGTGGCACATTGATCTCTGGGTTTTCCTTCTTTCTGTATGACAACTATTGTCCCCAACCTCTGATCTGATGGCAGTGGTCCTATGTCTCTACTTTCCTGAAACTTGGCTAGCAGATGGGGGTGCTGTTGCCTGTACCGTAAGTTTGTAAAGTTCAATCGGGATGCCGTTTGGTCCCATAGCCTTGCCCGGCTTCAATGCTCCTATGACCTGAGTTACCTCAGTCACTGTTCAGTCTTCTTCTAGCTGTTGACTTTATTCTTCGTTTAAGATTGGGAGTCTGATATATTTTAGGAAATCCAAGGATTCCTGCTCAGTATATTGCATTTGGGCGGCATATACCGCTGCGTCAGTTTTGCATTTTTATATATATATTTTTTTAACTTGAGCTGTTTCTTCTGTAACATGTTGATACTCATCCATAAATGTCCTTGTAGGGTCTGAAGTCTTGGAAGTATGAATATAGAATTTGTCATCTGTCTTCCAAATTCATACTCCCTAGCTATGTGTGGGATTTGTCAAGCAATGCTACATATTAGACGGAGGAATGGAGGGACAGTGGTCGTCGGAGTGAAATAGATGGAAATTGAGTAAGGGCAGGTCCATCAGCTCTAGCAGGGCAATGGATTATGAATCCCCATCTGCTTTGCATTTGAGCAGATGTGGACCTCCACCCTTTGCATCCTTCAGTTTCAAGACCTTCAACTTTAAGGTATTTTTCAAGGTTATTGGAGACTATCGACTTGATGTCAGGCTATTTTATGCTGTTACGAGCTTCAGCATTGCATGAGAGTTCACCTTTGTAGTATATGCGTCAGTAGTTTGAACCCCAATGTAGTATATTTGATCTTGGAAGAGAATTGGTCTATTTTGAGACCTGGGAGCTCTATGTTGAGAATTGCCCATCTCTTTTTCAGAAAATGATGTAAGGTTTCAAAAACAAGCAATAGAAGCCCTGATGCTCTGTTCTTCCTTTGCACGTCCTCAGCCTGTGTTCTTCTTAGCTAAGAAAAGTTGGAAATTGTGCATAACAGATGTTGAAATATTGATATAAAAGTCCTCTCAAGAAGAAGCAGCGGTAAGACAACCCCAGTCAACCTCATGCAGAACGTATATCTCATGGGTGGCAAGTATAGAACTTCCATCCTAAAAGAGCTCTGGGGGCACATGGGGCTTCAGAAATAACAAGATAAGAACTTATGTAGATGACAACTGTGTGCCTCCTCTTAGAGAAACTATACCTCCAACAACACACACTTTATGAGTACTTAATTTCCACTCAAATTCATGGATCTCTTTGATGAATGTGATGTTCTTAGCTTCCTTGAACTATTAAAAAATGTCGGATGATAAAACTAATTATACTGTGTATAAGCTCTCTCTGACTTTTTTTTTTTTAATCCTGCATTCCTATGCCGCAGTCTATACCAGTGCTGTCATAGGTTTGTTGGAATCTGCAGTATACATGCTTCTCCGGAAAAACTGCAGAGAGAAGGGTAAAGAAGGAATACAAGCCTCCAGATTTAAACCTTACCATGGTAGCCTGTGCTGCAAGTAAATGCTTGTGGGAATTAGCGTCCAGCGCCAGCCATGCTGCCCATTTACAACCAGCCCCCCCGACCAGGACTCGCGAGGGAACAAATCCTGACATACCGCTTCAAAGACTGCAATAACCCTACTAAAATAGATCCTATCACGGTCGCTCATAACTGCACAGACCAAATCCCTCACTGTAACAACTGCTCCTTCACGCCTAAGGAGACCCTAAGGCTGGCACATAAACCATTAGAAATAATTGATGCCTCAAACTTAAGACCTAATTGTTTGCCCACTGCTATATCCATCAAATCCTGCTTGATTAACAGCCGGTCACTCCCCAGGCATGCTGATGATATCTGGCTCCTTCTAGAGTTAAATACTTAGGATTTGATCTTCTTAACGGAAACCTGGTTGAGGGAAAGCACTTCACCCACTATTCATCTGGCCATCCCTGACAGTTATAAAATTGTCACTGAAAACCATAAAGAAAACAGGCTAGGAGGAGGATTAGCTATAATCATCAAAAAAGATTGGGATATTTCACACAATAGGATAGAGACCGAGTCATTAGAAGCTGTGTTCTTTAGGATTACAATTTCACCTACACTTACTATCCCTGGAACGTTAGTCTACAGACCACCTGACTCAAAAGTTACTGAGTTATGGAACCTATGCGAACTTATCGCTGATCACTCCTTGAAATACACAAACTACATAGTCTTGGGGGACTTTAACGTCCATATAGATAATGTGCGGTGTCCCCAAGCCTCTCAACTAATAGACTACTTGAAAGGTCTCAATCTCACTCAGCTGGTTACTGCCCCTACTCATACAGCCGGCCGCACATTAGATCTTGTATTCACGAATATATCAACTCTATCGGTAGAAAAACCCATCCCCCTGGCATGGTCCGATCACCACCTGGTCCTTTTCAATATCACTTTCAATATAAACCAGGACCACAGGGACAATATAGAGGAAGTCAGACGGAACTGGTGGAATGTTTCTTCTGAATCTATGGGCCCATTACTTCTTAATACCCCATTGTTACTTACGGGCGACCCCAACAAGGATGCCGCATTCTTTAATCAATGGGTTACTACAGCCCTGGACACTATTGCCCCCATGAAAACCACTCAATCAGCCAGACAAAAACCGTCAGCACCTTGGTTTACACAGCACCTTCAAGCCGAAAAAAGCAAATGTAAACGACTTGAACAATTATGGCGAAAGAACTATAGCGCAGAGTCCAAAATTAATTCCAGAACAGCGGTGAATTGTTTTCACAAACTGAAGCACATAGCCATAAAAGACTACATAGCCACTCAAATAAACACTTCAAAAAACTCCTCGAGGGAAGTCTTCAAAATTTTTGTGAAAATATATCGAGTTTCTTTCAGGAAATAATTGAGGACATCTATACCTCATTTACAGTGAAGGATACTTCGCCACCTCCTCTTTCCCCTCTCTCAGCCACATGGTCAGCCTTTGACCCTATTATCTGCGATATATCGCTTAATCTTCAGCAGCACATTAAATCTGGCTCCCCCTAGATCCCCTCCCGGCTAAACAGTACAAAGAATTGGCCCATCTACTCAACCCTTCACTAAATAGGCTCTGGAATGCCTCACTAGAGACCGGCATCTATCCGGATATATGGAAAACCGCCCTTATTCAACCTATTCTAAAGCAGACCCCACCATTCTAAAAAACTTTAGACCCATATCCCTTCTGCCTGCCCCAGCCAAGGTTCTTGAAAAGGAGGAACAAAAAAGACTTTCAAATTTCCTGGAAACTAACAAGCTGTTGCATGACACCCAGTCCGGTTTCAGAGCTGGCTACAGCACCGAGACCGCACTCCTGGAAGTTACTGAAACCATTCGAGAATCCATGGACAAGGGCTGCTGTGCAATGTTGGTAGACCCATATCCCTTCTGCCTGCCCCAGCCAAGGTTCTTGAAAAGGAGGAACAAAAAAGACTTTAAAATTTCCTGGAAACTAACAAGCTGTTGCATGACACCCAGTCCGGTTTCAGAGCTGGCTACAGCACCGAGACCGCACTCCTGGAAGTTACTGAAACCATTCGAGAATCCATGGACAAGGGCTGCTGTGCAATGTTGGTGCTGCTCGACCTGTCAGCAGTGTTTGACACGGTGGCCCATAAGACTCTGCTTAACAGACTGAAACAGCTAGGGATTGCAGGGACAGTTTTAGCATGGTTTAAGTCTTTCCTTGAAGGACGAGTCCAAAGAATTAGACTACAACCATTTATTTCATCTTCCCGACCTCTGATCTGCGGAGTCCCCCAGGGATCGGCTCACAGCCCCACCCTGTTTAATGTCTATCTTGCTCCCTTAGCCTCTCTCATCGAACAGCATGAGGTGGGTGTCATCTCATACGCTGATGACACGCAGCTCATGTTTTCCTTTAAAGGCCATTCAGAGGAAGCGTTTTCCAAATGTAAACACTGCCTGAACGACATCTCCACCTGGATGACCACAAACTGTTTACGGCTCAATACCGATAAGACAGAGGTCCTTTTTTTTTATCAACCCACACCTCCCAGATCCGACCTCTGGTGGCCCTCAGTACTTAATCCTCCCCCCTGTCCTGTCACATCCGCTAGAAACCTGGGTTTCATAATCGATAACACTCTTTCATGTAAATCTCAAATTGGACATGTCTCCTCTATCTGCTTCTTGAAACTTAAAGCACTGCGTACATTTCTCAGCAAGGCAAGAAAACGTCACAAGCCGGGGGGCAGAGGCAAGAAAAATGGCACAATCAGGGGAGCAGAGGCAAGAAAAATGGCACAATCAGGGGAGCAGAGGCAAGAAAAATGTCACAATCAGGGGAGCAGAGGCAAGAAAAACGAGTGCAATCAGGGCAGAAGGCAAGAAAAGCGAGTGCAATCAGGGGGCAGAAGGCAAGAAAACGAGCACAATCAGGGGAGCAGAGGCAAGAAAATGGCACAATCAGGGGGGCAGAAGCAAGAAAAATGGCACAATCAGGGGAACAGAGGCAAGAAAAATGTCACAATCAGGGGAGCAGAGGCAAGAAAAATGGCCCAATCAGGGGAGCAGAGGCAAGAAAAACGAGTGCAATCAGGGGGCAGAAGGGAAGAAAAGCGAGTGCAATCAGGGGGCAGAAGGCAAGAAAACGAGCACAATCAGGGGAGCAGAGGCAAGAAAATGGCACAATCAGGGGGCAGAGGCAAGAAAAATGGCACAATCAGGGGAGCAGAGGCATGAAAAACGAGTGCAATCAGGGGGCAGAAGGCAAGAAAACAAGCACAATCAGGGGGGCAGAGGCAAGAAAAATGGCACAATTAGGTGAGCAGAGGCAAGAAAAATGGCACAATCAGGGTAGCAGAGGCAAGAAAAATGGCATAATCAGGGGAGCAGAGGCAAGAAAAATGGCACAATCAGGGGAGCAGAGGCAAGAAAAATCCCTCTCTCCCATTCTACTATAGAACACGTGATTCTAAAACCCCTAACACTTATCCTAAGTGCTATGTTTTCTTGCTTGAGATTAGCCGGACTATTGCGCCTGAGATCATTCAAAAGGCAGACTCTGCCAAGGAGGTGTGAAACTAACCCATGTACATTGATACCAGTTTCAATTTACTGAAGGGTAAACTCTTCTGGAGGCGGGGGCGACTTCCCCAACCCACAGATGAGACTTACTTATGCACTTTTTTCTGAACCAGGGGCTCATGATTGAAGTCCTTAATGCATACTGCCCTAATGGTTTATATCTAAGCAGGCACAGAGCTGTGCCAGCCTAGTTCACTTGTGTCAGAATACTTTCCCATGCACATAGTGTTGCTGTTTTCCTACGATATGATGCTGTGTGCATTAAAGCACCAGTGTTGTTTCTGATACCATGGTGGACCCGGCTTTCTATGATAACTCTTCTACTGTAGGGAACTGTACTAATGCCCTGCCATCTGCTAGTATTCCTTCTAAGGAAGGCCACACTCAGATACAAGTTGCAGCTGACCTGGGGCACAGTAACCCAATCAGCCAGACAAAACCTCCATTAGCATAATTTTGAGTTACTCTTGTTTCACAAAATTCCTGAAATTATACCATTATGCCACACGGCAAAATTATGCTCAGTATTCTGTCAACACACAGGAACTACGGCAACAACGGAACAGAAGCTGCTGTTGTTTGTGGTGGGTTCTGTTTTTTGCACGGTTTGGTAGAGTGAAATGTATCCTCACCTCCAAATGCATTTCGTTATAAAATACATCGCCAAATGCCACTTTTGTATTTTATGTAATTACGTGTAAATTCGTGCAAGTATGCAAAATCAAGTAACGCAAATTTCTCCCACCCCTAGCTAGAAACTAACTAGCATCTTGATTCCCCTGAGTAATATGGGGACTAGAGAACTGCACGGATATTAATCGTGGTTCCTGAAGGACTAGTTTGGCTGCTGCATGCAAGACCTGCGAGCTGGCATCTGTGCCTTGATGTCACTTAAGATGCAAAACTGAAACATACCCATGAAATTAGAGTAAACAACAGCATTGATTGGAAAAAGGATGAGGATAGTTATAACAAACACTACACCGTCACAAGGATACACGTTTGGCATCTACATCCAGGTGAAAACAAATCTAGCCGATGCTGGCTGTACACCCAATGGAACAGGACTGCTCCAGGAACGCTGCCCTTAAAGAGTTAGATGACGTCATCGCGTACGGTATAGACACAGACTAGAGTAAATACGAACTAATTGGCAAGGGCATGGTGGCTAACCTCGTGGCAATCGGCACTCACAGTACGTGTTTAATTTATCATAGATACAGAGGTGAAAACCTGAAAAATGACGTGGAAAGGACAGAGATTGGCGAACACAAGTGAACGTCCACCCTCCTCAGCAAGGCTGCCCTCTTCCTGCCTCCACTGAGGAGTCCTCTTCACACCAGATTGTTGCGGGAGAGTGAATTGCATTAAAAGTGGGTCTTTTGAGATAATTCCCACACAGGCCCAGTGGCGTAGCCAGTGTCGGCCCTGGTGCAAGGAGGGAAATGGACTCCCTGGCTGCTGTTTCAATGATAATATACATATATTATCACGTTTCAGGGGAGCCTTTGGGACCCAGTGCTACTGCACCAGCTGCACCAATGGCAGCTACGCGCCTACTTGTGCTCCAGACTCAGTCACCCCCATAGCACCAATGACAGACTCCCGAGCACAGCGTGAAAAAAAACACGACAAGACGACATAGGACGGGGGGTGGGACGCGAAAGCAGACAACCAGGGGCATGCTAACTCCGGGGTAATACGAACGTCGTCATTTCAGTTATTACAATTACGCAATTACACTTCTCCACAGAACAATTCCGAAGAGAACATCGAACCCACTCCAACTGTAAGGTACTTGTTACACCCAGTTCACAGACGATGCCACAATCCGAGACGCGAACAACAACAAAGACGTGCGAATGGAATTCCAGTCAAAGGTTAAAGCACTCAAGTATTACTTCCCGAAAAGTCACGACATGCATTCATCATACAGCGGCCACGACGGGGCACCCACCTGCAAGAGTATCACGACATAGACATTCCCGGTTTCATGCGCTTCAGTCATACATGCTGCCAATGCAATGACCCTTGTATGGGCTTAAACACACACCAAGGGGTCCGAACACATGCGCACATCCGCGCCTAGGGGGCGCTGCGCGGCTGCCTTTGGCTGCGGACGGGCACGCAGCAGAAGGCCTGCGAGGCCTGCGCCTGTCATCAGAAAGGATATCCCAGACTCTGAAATCGACTGCCGCTAATGGAGGCCGCGATAGCATCGCCCCCAGCTCTCCTGCGAGGGGATACTGCCGGACAGTGGATCCGTGCGCCTCCCACAGGGCCCGCGATGGCAATCTGCGCAACACATCAGCAGCCCGGGCCCTGGCCAGGCTGATAAACCGCCTGCGAAATGCGTGGGGCCGGAGATGGCCGCGATAAGGTACATGAGATATCTCCAGGCGCACATGTCACAGATGCTGAAAGAGGAGCCCTCACCGGAGACGAGGGTAAAACGCTTAGAGAGCACATTATGAGAGCCGATTGAGGTGTGGCGAGCAGCACTGAAGTGGCTTTGAGCGAGCGGCACCTCTGCTGCCTCCACGCGCACCCTCGGTGCCTAATGATGTCAGGATAGACCCGAGGAAGGACCAGTTTAGTCGCCCATCCTGTCCAATTCGGGGGCTTGTTTTGGCGTTCTGAGTGACGGGTGACGTCACAGTCGAAAGAACGCAAAAAAAATGCCCCCGAATCCGAAAGAGACGGGGCTTGATTGGAGTGATGCCCCTCTCCTCCAATGGCTGGCCTCCGTTTAGGAAGCCAGCCAATGGAGGAGAGAGGCGAATTCAAGCCCCCATACTGAAAATGACTCAAAATCATTAAATCTCCTCCCGGAGACTGTGCAAGCGCAGCCTTCAGTCCTCGACCTAAAAATGAGTGCTTAGCTGTTATTGTCAATACACGGTAGAAGGTAATTGGCTCAGTGGCATAATAAAGACACCAGGACAAACATGGTTTGCCACGTGTATGGATAAACCACTTAGGAAAATGCCACACCAGAAGGTACACAGTAACGATTAAATGGTACAGTGTTGGCAGTAAGAGCAAACATTGGTGAATAGGGGCCAGATATAGGTAAATCTGATTTACCTACTCTTAAATACCGAATGTTACCGATTCGGTATTTAAGAGTAGGTAAATTTCTGAATTACCGAATCGGTAAAATTCAGTATTTACCGATTCGGTAAATACCGAATCGGTAATGCCCATTGATTCCTATGGGCATTGAAGCCCATAGGAATCAGTGGGCATTACCGATTTGGTATTTACCGAATCGGTAAATACCGAATCCTGCAAGGGTGCAGGGGGTGTCACTTTGACACCCTCTAGCACCCCAAGTACAGGCTTGTGTGCCATGTGGCACACAGACATGCCCTAAGGGCATGTCTGTGTGTCACATGGCACAGGTGTGCATGCACACATGTGCATGCACACCTGGATTCGGTATTTTACCACCCAATTGGATTGGGTGGTAAAATACAGATTCTTAAAGCCCTATGGCACTCTGACATGTGCCAGCTACATCTGCATTTACAGAATCGGTATTTTACCGAGTCTGTATTTACCGATTCGGTCATTTTACCGAATCGGTAAATACAGAATCGGTAAAATACCGATTCTGTAAATGCATGCCCTACATCTGAAAACCCTAATACCGGTCGGAAACGGCCAAAATCGGCCGTTTCCGACCGGTATTAGGGTTCCTACATCTGGCCCCTAATCACTTAAAGTGGTCACATATTGATCATAGCCTTGGGGACTACCGGCTGAGCACAGAATTGTCCCAGCTCTCCAGATAGGAGCTCAGGTGCAGGGCCCTGGAGTGTCTGTAATACGGCAGGAGTGTAGATGTATCAAGTGTCAAACCCACGTGCCTGTAAAAAGACAAGGCGTGTTGGAAAAGGGATAAAACTCGCTGCACCAGAGCGCAGTATGACTGGCGAGTACGTGGTTTTCATGACACACTAGGAGGTGATGTGTCCAAACGACATGGTAGGAAAGCAATAAGCCAGAGGAAATGTGCTGTGGAGCCTGAAGATTATGTAAGGACCCACGCACAATAACAATTCAAAAACAGCTGCCCTTAGGAAACGTGCTTTTGTGCTTGACAACTCACACACAGTAGAAGACCCCTGGGTGTGTGAGGGCGAAACATGACGCCCATGCAAAAAACAAGCAGCCACGACACTGCTGTGAGAATGGTGGCGACTACAGAATTTTCACCCTGTCAAATATCACGCAAGAGAAAGTTACAGACACAGGCATTAAAGTAGGAACAATGAACAAAATAAGGCAGAGCATAATAACTTACCCCTCCGTTTGGCTGGATGACCACTGCGCTCTGCTTAGGGGGACAGGATAGTCAACGTGCCTGGGAGACTACCCACCATAAGTAGTGTGGGTTCAGCTGTGTAATTGCTACTTCCTGAAAGGAGAGATAAGTATTCTGGGAGCGGTAGTCTACCGGTCCCGTAGCCAATGGGTGACACGGAAAACATGTTGCATGTAGGGGGAAATCAAATTTCTGTTCGAAAAAACAGATGTATTGTTATCCTGGCAAACAATTTAAATAGTGCCTCTTTGGAATCATGTTTACAAGGGGGAAAGACATGTAAGGTATCGGGGGGAAAACAATCAACACAAAAAGTTTTTTTGAAAATGCCAAGGTGGTCTATCTGAATAAAGCATACTGAGAGTAATAAAAGAACCACAAGGGGAATATAGAGAATGTGTGTTCTTTTAGAAGGAGTCAACTGCTCATACTCTCGAAGCGTAAAAACCCAAACTGAAAAAGTTGTGGTAATGTCAATGAAAGTCATTGGATGACTGGTTACTAGGCCTAAGTGTGGGTTCATATGACGAAAGCTTGTGTTACCTCATACGGTTAATATTTCTCCTCAGATGTCCTCAAGGGCATGAGTAATCATAATAATAGAGTCAGTAGTCTGCTCTCATGAGTGTGTAATAGTCCCAGTGCGGGAGAGAGAGTTACAGACCTATTAAGCAAGTGACAGTCAAGGTATGTCATCGTTAAGTCCATTCTCTACTGTCCTCAGCCTGAACACCCATCTCTGCTCAACCCTTAAGAGAGTTTTGTTCAAGTTGGGTGTGGTAGGTGCCAAATTAGGTTTCTAGAGGACGGTCCAGTTTAGTTCATTCACGCTGTAGTTCTTCTCTAAGAAATGTTTCTTCAGTTTAGCTGTTTGTTTCTCGCACCTGATGGTGCTTTTGTGTTCCAATATACAGATCTTGATTTTCTGCACTGTCATACCAACATACCTGAGGCCGCAAGGGCATGTAATCAAGTATATGAGTTTTTCACTGTTGCAGTTTGTATGCTGTTTGAGCACCCAGGGTTTTCTTGTTCCAGTATCAATTGGCTTGGTGATCGAAGTCTGTGCACATGCCCCACATGAGCCGCACAGATAATGTCCTTGCACAGGAGGAAGACCCCAAAGAGTGCTCTGTCTGTTGATCTGAATAAGGTTGGGTCTGGTGTGAACTAGACATTCTTTGAGATTGCGACTCCTTTTCAACGCAAACAATGTTTTTTCCAAGGTATGTTTGCCTTTGTTAATGATGTGTCAATTTTTGTGAATTACCTTTTTGATCTGATTGGATAAAGAGCAGAAGATGTTCACACAGACCAGTCTGTTTGTGGGTTCTCTTTTAAATGTTTTTTCTAGTAGAGCATCCCGATTATTGCTCTTAGCTCTTCTGGCAGATTTCTTGACCAAGGAAAGTGGATAATGTCTATCCAAAATGTTCTGCCGTAAATTGGTTGCATGTTCTTTGTATTTTTCAATACTGGTGCAGTTTGGTCTAAGCCACAGGAACTTACCGAATGGTAAATTATCCTGTAAAGCCTTAGGATGATAGCTTTCGTACTGTAAAAGGGCATTCCGGGCCATAGGTGATACAATTCACTTTCCAGCCCGCCAGCATTGGGGTAGCTGAGAAGGTCAAGGAAGGCTAGACGTATCTTGCTATCCTCACAGGTAAAACGTAAGAACGTATTCTGGAGATTGAGCCAGGTGTGTGGTGTCACCCCGCCATATCACCAAGATATTGTTGATGTACCGTTTCTATAAAACTATTTGGGACTGATGTGGATTATGTTGTCTTAGGACCTTCTTACTCTCACAGGCGTGTATCTACAGGTTTGCCAGGCTTCTGGGCAAATGTACTCCCCATTGAAATTCCCTATATCTAAAGGTATAGGTGCTCTTCAAATTGAAAAAAAAAAACTTTCATGGCCAATGTAGTACATCTCATGATGAAAGAAATCGGAGTGATGGTAGTCAGGGTTTGGTCCTGTGGGATACACATGTATAGTGATTCCACATAGAAGAACACTAGGAAATTGGTTTCTGTGTCAAAGGTCATCCCATCTTAGGTATCCTGCAAGTTGTTTGGCATCTGCTTAACCAGAGGTCTCAAGAAGTAGTCCACAAATTGGGATAATGGCTCCATGATGGAACCAATCCCTGAGATAATGGGTCTGCCTGGTGGAGGTCTTTGTGGTTTGTGGATTTTTGGTACGATGTAGAAATATGAAGTGATGGGCTCTCTGGTTTTCAAGAATTCAGCCTCTTTAGAAGTAATCCAATCATTTTCTAATGTGTCACCTACCATTGATGGAGGATAACCTGCTGGTGGGATCACTCTGTAGGGGGGGTAATATGTAGACACCTCCAATTCTCATAGGCACTCCATCCTATAGGCAGTCGTGTCCATTAGGACAGTGGCTCCTCCTTTGTCAGCAGGTTTTATGACGATCGAGTTGTCCTCATTCAGGGTGCGTGCAGCTAATTGTTCCTCCTTGGTCAAATTTTGATAGACCGATGGTGTCGGTGGTGTTCTTTTGATGTCATTCAGCACTGCCTTTTCAAAAGTGGGCACTTCAACAGGTAGGAGTGCTACAGATGGATTAAGTCTCTGTGGAAACAGTGGGCTTATCCACAAAAAAGATGTGCAATCTGATCTTCCAAAAGAACTGGAATAGCTCTTGATGTAGCTGGAAGGAATCCCCAATGTATGTGGGCACAAAACCAAGACCTATATTGAGCACTTGTTCCTCTTTTGCCGTCAATGTATGGTGACTCAAGTTCACCACTACGTCGGATCTCTGCTCGACCCTGGTTGAACCGTGGTCTTCGTCATGCTCCGTGTGTTGCGTGGAAACTTAGGAGGGCTCCACTGCACTTGCTGCCTTCTTTTTCTCCTGGACTATCCACAGCCCTGTCCTAAAAAGATGGATTGTATCCTGGAGGCGGTGGTAGTTGGAAGCCCATGATGGGTCCTTAAGGTCCCAGACCTATTGGTTGAAATGGAGGGTAACCATTCAGAGGCTACCACTGATTCATCTGTGGTCCCCCTCGTGGTACACGCCATCTCCTACGTCCTCCTCTCTCTGTGTGGTCGAGCTGGAATTGTCAGTGCTGGCTTCTGAGTCACTGGAACAATCATCTCGGTCTGAAGATTAGTAATTTGAGCCATAGCGGCGGCCACTGCGATCGAATTCGGGTGGTTTGTAATTGTCGCTTGTATATGAGTAGACCTTTTTCAGAGCAAACTTAGCAAGGTCTTTCTTAAATTTGTTGATCTTGGTGGTCAATAGTGGTTCTTTATGCTCTTTGGTGTTTTATTGGTCTCATCTGTGTTCTTTTTGAACACTGTAGCTGTCACCATCATCTGACGTTGGGCTACCAAGGTCTGGATTTCAATCAGAATGGTGTCAGCGATACGCTTAGCTGTACTGATGATCAATATTAACCAGTCTCTGGTGCAACTTCATGCGATCAGGGACCAGCCCTTAAGAAAAATCTTGTCTTCCAAGAAAAGCCTGGGTGCATTTGTGACGATAAGGCCCATGGGGCACAATTGCCCCTGAGGTATTGTGTCATGATAACCCCATGTGTGGTAGTACAAATGTGTACCCATTTCAGGTTTGTAAGTTTGCTCCAATCGTCTGATTAGGCAATGGTGTTCCCTAACGGTGTGTCCAAAAAACTAGGTGTAGTTAAGATGTCCTGTACTACGGTGTCATCCAAGGCCAGGCCAGCAAAATCTGCCATAATGATGTCCCATCCCTAATTCAGTACGATTCGATCTAATGGTTCTTGTTGTACGTCTTGTTTCCTTTGCTGTTTTTAATCCTAGAACAAGGAAGCCATAATAAAATAATGTAATTAACCTTGTAGTTTGCTTTAACTCACTTCACCACTAACACTGCATGCCTCACTACACCGTGCTAGCTCACATTGGGTCTTAGTGATAACCCGTTTGACAACCAAACAATCCTGAGCTCCTTCTTGGCAGCAAAAGGGTTGTAGCCTGCACCATGACTAGGCTTCATGGTGCGAGGAGGATTCCCAATGATGAAGCAAGCCACCTCTGGTGGATGAGGGAAACCATCCTTTAAAGGGACGCCTCCTTCGTAGTCAGCCTCCTTTGCCTTTTTTATCTCTCTCTCTCTTTCGAAAGACCCGAGGGCCTTCATGTGTTGCGTATCCATATCTATCCCATCTATCTGGTTGCCTCTTTTTAATTCCAAAATATCAAAAGGTAAAACTTGATTCTGATTAAATCAAGCCAACAAAGCAAAATGTTGCTGAGTTGTCATTAATTCTAGACATTTTTGTGATAAAGAATACAGACTTGGAATCCAGGATCCTGTGCATTTTTGTATACACTTCTTATGAATCACTGTTTCACAAGTGTGATCAGGGAGAATAATTATTTTCCTGATCATTCTTATGAGTAACAAAATGGTTGATCTAAGGGGAAAGAGATTGTTGTGAGTCAAAATAGACTCCAAATACTTTAGCAAAGTGTGGGTATCTAGGCAGTGGGCTAACTGATGGCTGCTGTTCAAGCTACACATCTCAGAAAAGCTATAACATTAATATAAAAAGTAAGAGAGGCACATTAGTGAATGCAATAATTCCTCTTTTTTTATTCCATGCTGCTAAACATTTAACTGTCCAGGTTTCAAAAGCAGGTACAAATGTATAAGCGGATACACCTATATCATCAAAAGGCTCAAAGACAGCTTGTTAAGTAGAAGTTAACCATTATTTCATCCTTTACTGAAGTGTAACACAACCTCCCAGGGCATCAAAAGTTATATCTTGTGTATAGGCTACAATGTTTGAATTCATTTTTACTTGTTTTGATGCATAAACGGATTCCTTAAGTAGTAAGATAATTTCCTGCACTAGCATTTGTGCCAGGACGTTGTCATGGCATTATGGCGTGGCGATAAAGAAGAGAAGCCAAAAATTAGGGTTATCAGCTTTGGTCCGTATTAAACATTAGGTGATTCTAATTCATTCATGTTAGACCTGGCAAAATTGGCGTGGGTCTCCCTTCCATTGTTGTCGTTGCCTCATGTATTTCTGCTGGTATTAGATGCTTTGTGCACTGTGCCACTGCTATCCAGTGCCACAGTGCAAGTGCTCCCTATTGTAAATTGTTGTATTAATCAGTGTTTCCATGTTTGGCTATTTGGTTTACTTGTCAGACCCTAGTCTAGTGCACTGAGTGTGCCCAGGGCGTGTAAATCCAAATGCTGCTGGTGGGCCTGCAGCACTGGTTGTGCCACCCACAGAAGCAACCTTGTAAAGTGTGTCTAAGGTCTGCCATTGCAGAGCCTGTGTGCAGTCTGGTAATGTCATGCTCGCTGGGTAAGTGCACCCACTTCCCTTTTCTTCATATCAGTCTTCATACCTATGGTAGGCCCAAGGGCAGGGTGCATTGTAGTTATAAGGTAGGATGTGTGTGTCATGTCCTAATCGTGAATTACAGCCATTTTTGTTTTTCACTATTGCAAGGCTACCTGTTCCCCATAGGCCGGAATGGGCTGTTAGAGTTATTACATTTTATAATCCTAACTGTCTCAGAGAACGTGGTAGAAATTCGAGTTTAGTAGTCCTGAACTCAGAATAATAAAATACATCTTTTAGTAAAGTTTATTTTTATATTCTGTGTTTGCAAATACCACTTTTAGAAAGTAGGTATTTGCTTGTCTAACCATTCAAACCTGACTCTGCTAGTTTGTGTATTCTTATGTCTGGTTTTGAGAGTGACATGGCTGGGGAATTCCAGGAGACAGGCCCAGTGGTGAATAAAGAGATCTGCATCTAGATAGGAGGGAGGAGTTGCACCTGAACCTTGAATAGGGCTGTGCCTGCCTTCCACAATGCTGGCTCCACCCCCTGGGGAGTGGCTGATGTCTCTGCCCTGCACACTGAAAGAAGAGAAGGAGTCCTGTAAACAAAGTGCTCCAGGACTGTACTTGCCTTCCACAATGCTGGCTCCACCTCCCGTGGGGCGTCTGATGTGCGTGCCCTGCACTGTGAAAGGAAAGGAGAAGTCTGGTAAACAGAGTGCTTCAGAACTGGTTTGGACTGGGCAAAGGCCCCTCTCCCCTCAGAGAACAAAGGATTTTGGGGTTTAAATATTGGGACCCTGATCCCATCAAATTAGATCACTTTGGACCACAAGAAGAAACCTTTACTGAGGAGAGGAACCTGAAGAAACTGAGGAGAGACTATTCCCAAGCTGAAGTGCTGCTTGGGGGATTGGCCTGCAGTGGTTGCCTTACTGCCAAAGGAAGGAGTAAGGAACTTTGTGTACTTTGCTTTCAACTTGTGAAGGATCTCCAAAGGCTTGTAAAAGAGCTCGCCTCCTGCTGAAGTCTCGGGGACAACAGACTTCACCCCCCAGCTCTCCAGAAGTCTTTTGGGAGTGCCTGCTGTGGTTTTGGGCCTTCTGAGGAACTGCGAGTCGCAAGCAGCTGGAAGCGCAACTCAACGAGAAGAAGCGTGTCGCCGTCATTGTGCCTGCCGTTGCAACTCCGAAGGAGGGTGTCGCTGCTGGAACTGTCGCACTGCACGTCATCGGAGAGAAGCATGCCGCAACGAAGAGGAAGCATGTCGCCGTCGCTGCTGCTGCCATCACAACTCCGAAGAAGGACGGTGTCACCGCTGTAGTTGTCCCACTGCACTGCATCAGGAGAAGAATCTCGCAACCAGGTTGGAGCGTGTCGCTGTGCCTGCCGTCGCAACTCCTTAGGAGGGTGTCGCCGCAGGAACTGTTGCACTGCACCGCATCGATCAAGAGCACCTCGCATCCCCATGAAGCGCGCCGCCGTCGGAGCTGCTGCCGTCGCATCTTGGATGTCGCCGCTGTAGTTGTCGCATTGAGCGGAAGCTTCACGCATCGTGGAGAAGAGCGTTGCTGCTGGTGCTGTTGCCGTCGCATCGTAAGGGTGTCGCCGATGCAGTCCACGCATCGAACCAAGGACTTCTGGCATCCCCGAGAAGCGTGCCGCATCTGGAAAATCTTCACGTCTTTACTTCTTTGCACCGGACTTTGCCGCATTTCCCATCGCTGCGACATTGCTTGTCGTGGATACGCAACGCAACTTAAGGTACATTGACGCAGAGTGTCGCATCTAAGAACTGAACTGAACTAAGCTTAAATCTTTCATCTTAAAGTAATCATAGTGTGTATTTTTGTCGTTTATGGTCTTGTGGTAACTCTATATAAAGTCTACTTATTTTTTAAATAAAACCTGTGTGGTGTCCATTTGTAGTGTTGTCACTGGGTTACTGTATGTGGTCACAACTGCTTAACTTACAACACCTCTGAAGTAAGCCTTGACTACTCGCGCCACGCAACCTAGAGGGTGAGCAGGGGTTATTTTAGGAGTGTAATCCCCTTGTCCTGACTAGAGGAATGGGTCTCTATTTGTCACAAGTACCTACCTGTGCCAACTAGAGACCCCCAAATCTAACAATTCATTTGGCCACTTGTAGGAAACAAGAATGAAAAGTAGCCTGATCCAAGTATAAGATGATTTGAGTATCATCAGCATATGCTTGACAGACTGTCCATATGAGGTAGTAAGTGTAACAAGAGTAGCCACATTGACAGTAAAACCTGTAATACTTAAAGAGCACCCTGGATAACACTACAGGTAAGTTGATGGATATTGGACTGATAAGGAGACAGGTGTACAACCTTATGAAGACCGTTTGGAAACCGTTTCAACCATCTTATAGCACTGTCCAGGATATCGCTGACCTGTAAACGTTGAGAAGAATAGAGTGATTGACACTATTGGATGCTGCCAACAGGTCAAGGAGGACCAAGGCGGAATCATCTCCCTGGTCCACCATCATCCTAAGTTCATTGGTAATTATAGTAGTGCAGATTCAATGTTATAAGAAGGTCTAAAACCTATCTGAATAGGACCAATCAGAAAATTTGCTTCCAAGAGAAGGATAATTGAAGATTGACATGCATTTCTAGAAACCTAGCAGGACGAAGTAAATGGATTAAACCCAGATCAGTTGACTGGGGGTGAGTGTTTGATTTGCTCCAACGCACTGTTCATCATCCCCTTTGGTATCGCACAAGAGAGAGCAGGGCAAGGTCGAGCACATGCTAGTGCAAAGCAACAACAGCGCATCATATGTATTATGAGTGAACCGCAGGGCCTCATGAGGATAAGCGTGTGCAGCACGAATACTCTTGTGGCCTAAACAATAGTTTTTGTTGTCCTGGAGGAGATAACCACATGAGCATGGCTCAGTGAGTACACTGTTACATTGTGGGCCCTAGGCCCACATGCTGGTAAAAGGACTGACACAGACACGGTGGCAAGGGTCACTCAACTGGCCACAAGCACATGCACTCGGGCCCTTTTATTAACAGGCTCACGTCACTCGTGACGCCTGTGATGGATGGATGGATGGGTGTGGGGTGCAAGTGTGCCCACTCCCATAAGGGGAGTGGCTACTACCGCAGTGGCTGTCGAGACACTAGAACATGTCTCGCAGGACACAACACTCCTCCAAAATGTTTATAAAAACAAAAGTTCCCGAGTCCAACCTGTAGGGAGACATAACAAGGAAATATACACCACAGGGTCCATCAGCTTCTCGGGTCAGGCATCCAGAAGACAGCAGACCAGGACAGGTGTCTCTGACGGTAGCAGGACGATCTTGGCGGGCCCTCATCATTCAACCTGTGTGATTCAGGACATAAACGCTTGCTTGGAGATGTCCACTGCACTCTAATAACATGCCGATGGAAGCATGCCCTTTGGTCCCAGGTGGCTTCCTTTCGCTGATCTTGAGGATGGTATGTGGTGATTATTAACAGTTCATTAACTGGGTGCATCAAGATCATGGTTGTAGTCCATGGCGAAAGTTCACTGGATTATTTCTGGATCGCCTGGAGTCTCTCTTAGGCTGTCTTGCTGTGTCCGGTGACCTGTCGGTGGGGCAATGTCTCTTCCAGCTCTCCCGCCTGGCAAGGCCCTTCGTCGGGCTTGCCATGGGACTGCTGATAGGCTGCGATTGGGCCTGCGTATGTGCCGGCTGGTGGCAGCTGCAACCTGCCGAGGAGGCAGTAGCCAGTCCCTCGCACAAACCTCAAGGGTGTATGGATCTTGGTCAGGACATGCTCTCGCTGCCGCAGTTCAGGTGCAGACGAGGTTAGCAGGTGGCCTCCGAGTCTTCTTGTTGGTTACCCTGGCAATAGCGTAGGACTCCGATCACGGGTATTCAAGACGGTGTTGGTAGACACACGTGATAAGGACTGGTGTGGTAGCATTGCCAGCCATGTGGTGAATCGGGACAATGGCTGGTGATGACTTGCCTTAATGGTTGCAGGCGTTTAGTCTGGAGTCGATCACCTGAGGCAGGGAGTGGCCAGGTACCTCCATGTCCTCTGGGGAGGCACTTGCATTCATGTACTTAGACTTCTTAGGCTGTTGGGACTTTGATGACGGAGGGGTGATGAATATGCTGAGAAACAGACTACTTGAGACTTAGTTCGCGCAGGCTGTGCAGCTTATTCTTGGACTTCCGCTGTGCGATTGCCAATTCCTTCTCGGATTATTCCACTCATCCCTTG
Source organism: Lissotriton helveticus (assembly GCF_964261635.1). Classification (NCBI taxonomy): domain Eukaryota; kingdom Metazoa; phylum Chordata; class Amphibia; order Caudata; family Salamandridae; genus Lissotriton; species Lissotriton helveticus. Next base: position 1,511,712,499 of record NC_136065.1, read on the forward strand.
CTATCGCTGTGTCAGGACTCACTCCTGTTGTAGCTTGGGTTTTCTTTATCGTCCAGCCCTGACACTCACGACTTCCCCTTCTGACCTCAGCTGGTTTTCCGATTCTTGGTGTAGACCCTCCGGTTACACTTCCACGTTTCTTGCTGAGTGCGGTGTCAAGCACACGGCACTGATAATGTGGCCGCCATGGGGCCTGGACGACAGGTGGCGATGATTAACTAGGAGAGTAAGTTTCGGAATGGATGTCGTAGCCACGTGACCGCCTCTTCTTAATCTTCTCTTGCCCTAGGCCCACATGCTGGTAAAAGGACTGACACAGACACGGTGGCTAGGGTCATTCAACTGGCAAAGAGCACGTGAACTCAAGCCCTTTTATTAGCAGGCTCCCGTCACTCGTGAAGCCTGTGATGGATGGGTGTGGGGTGCAAGTGTGCCCACTCCCATAAGGGGAGTGGCTACTACCTCAGTGTCTGTCGAGACACTAGAACGTGTTTCGCAGGACACAACATACACAAAGAACAGCCGTGCCACTTATGCATAAAATATTACAAGTAAGGCAGTGCATATAGAATACCATAACTGACAAACTCTGCCACGAGCATTGCTCCTTCACCCCGCCTCTCCCGCTTCAGGAAACAGAGCTGCACACTGATTAGTTGACATTCATTGCTCAGAACAACTAGATTGTATCATTCCAGCAGATCAAGTTTAATACTGATTGGCTCACATTCACAAATCCTTGCTTATAATGAATAGACTGTACTAATTACGTCATAAAGCTTACGCTGTCACCTAGTGGAACAGAACAGAATATCAGGAAAAAAATACAAGCAAATAGCAATGGATTTAGCTGTGCTGTAGTAACACCTCCTCCTTTATGTATGTTACCAGGAGATCCTCCTATAGAGTGGGAGCTCTGGATTTATTGTTTTGACAATTATTTATTGGCCCTTGCTGACATCAGAGTTTCAGAAATAAGACCATTAGGGATATGAGGCCAACATGTGTTTTAATACATTCCGCCTATAAGGGGACCTCAAGGAGAATAGGTGGAAGATGTGTGTGAAGAGGATGTACTGCGACTGCAAGCCAGGTTTTGTAAAGCAAGTATATGTGGTGATGTGTCAGCACAAACAAGAATTTGTGGCCAGAATGAGAGAATTATCCACAAAGTGCCAATTCAGACAGATGACTGAGGAAATGATAAGGGATCAATTAATTGTCCAATGTAACAGCAAAAAAATGTTGTGGGCTTTAAAAGATGCTATAACCATGCAAAGATTGTTGAAGAATAAGAGAAGTGCAGGCGTGAGATGACTAACGCAAGTCTAGAGAACAGAATCTCTGATGTAGCAGCAATGGGGGGGTGATGGTGACCAGGTGGATGTGGCAAAGAACACATTTCACTCTTCAAGTAGCTGCTTTAAGAAAAGCAATATGAGAGTTTCCTCATCATCAAATACACCAGGGAAGGCTATGTCTCGAGTCTGTAACAGGTGTAGCAGGACCTATCACTTGGCAGTTTGTAAGAATTGTTTTACGCTGTGGAAGGATTGTCACAAGTGTGGTAAAAAGAGCACTTTGCACGCATGTGTAAAGCTGCAGAGAAGAAGTTAGCATTTGTAGATGAGGAATAAGATCACAGAGTACTCATGGTACAAGTTGAAGATACTGGTGGAAATTTGGATCTTGGAACGAGGAGAACACGCTTGTTGGCTGACTTCGAAGTCAATGGGATAATGTTATTGCTAAAGGTGGATACGGGTTCTCTGTACACTATAATACCGAACAAAATGTATAATGCTACTTGGCTAGGAGGACAGTTGGTGTCCACGGATGCCATTTTGAAAGGATACCTAGGAGCTAAAATAGGAGTCATGGTTTATATAGCTGTACTGTACAAAATTGCAGGAGAGCAGACAACAGGAAAGGTGTTTGTTACTTCTGATAGCCCCCTGATGTTGGGATGATCACATCAGTATGACCTAGAATTTGTGGTAAATCCGAAAACAGAAAACCAAGTAATGGTGGTTGATGTAATTGGCTCGAAGGACATTTTATCCCAACATGAGGGAGTCTTTGAGAAAAGGTTGGGAGAAGCAAAAGGTCAAATTAAAGAAAATTTCAGTTGCTGTTAAGTATATCGCAAGAAAGATTCTGATACCAGTAAGAACAAAAGTAAAGGAATTAATACATCTGCTGATCGATGACAAAGTGATAGAAGCAGCGAGGCAGCTGAATGGCTATCTCCAGTGGTCATCACTAAGAAATCCAATTGGTCCTTCAGATATTGCATTGATTAGTGCAGCATTAATGAGAATGTGGTAATGGATAGTTTTCTCTTGCCCAGCATAAATGAGTTCATTCTTATGTTGTCCGGGGGAAATATTTCTCAAAATTTGACTTGAGTGTATACCACCAAGTGAAGTTCCAGCCACATTCCAAACATCTCACATCCTTTATAACCTTTGAGGGACCTATAGATCTCAATAAGGTAATCTTTTTCTAGGAGGATATTGTTGTTTTTGGAGAGGATGGGGAGGAACACAACAAAGTGTTCAGTGAAGCGCTAACTCGAGTAGAAGGGGTAGGCTTAACATTGTGTAAAGAGAAGTGTGTGTCTTTTATGTAAGAGGTAGAGTATTTGGGCTGCCTTATTACAAGGGTGGGGGTAAAGCCCAAACATTATTTAGTAAGTGCTATAGTAAATGCTGGAGGCACAAATGACAGGGATAAACTTAAGTCCTTTATGGACCTAGTGTAGTATTGAGCAAGACTTCACTCGTAAAACAGAGCCCATGAGAGCATTATTGCAGAAGAGCAAGACGTTCATTTTGGGTGAACAAGAACAAGCAGCTTTTTCGTTGTTCAAAGATAGTATGGCCCAAGCAGGGGTGTTAGTACAGTTTCAGTGCAGCTTCAAAACCATAGTCACAGTGGATGCAAGTGTGGTAGGGAAAGGGGCATTTTTAGCACAAATGCATGTCAAGGTGGAAAAAACAATAGCTTTTGCTTCATGCTTATTGACATTGACGGATGCAGATAGAAATAATTCTGTCATTGAACGGGAAGCTTTGGCAGCTGCTTGGACAACAGTCTATTTTAGGGTGTTTTATGGGGAAGTGTGTTTTTATTAAGGACGGATCACAAACCTCTCCTCAACGTTTTGGGACCTGGATGCATAAAGAATTGTTCAGGCAGGGTAGCAAGATAGGGAGTCAAGTTGCAGGAATATGAATGTAGAGTGGAATATGTGCCAAGATGGAAAAATAAAGTGGCTGATAAAGCTGCATACCAGTCTGAATTGGAACGGAAGGAGTGGTGGCCAGACTAGATAATGCCACAGAAGGGTTAGGTAACTCAGTCTCAAAGGAGAACTGGATCAAAGTGAGATCTAGGTTAATTAGATTGGCACATGAGGGACATCTTGGTCAGACATTAACCATCAAGAGAGTATAGGTAACATTTTGGTGGACAGTCATGGACAAACAAGTGAAAGACTGAATAGAGGAATGCAAAATGTGCAAAGATTCTGAAAGAGATTGAGAGTAAGTTATTAGTGAACCACTACATATGAGAAGCCAATGAGGTGTGGGAGAAGTTATGTTTAGAAAACGTACAGAAAAGGTTTTTCAGGTGTGAGATTGTCAAAGTTAAGCTGAGTGGAGTTGGAACAGATTTGACCAAGTTTCAGGGTCCTTATAGAGTCAACTCTGTTGGTGTAAATTGGGTCATATTAGATAATGGACAAATCCTGGGATCTCAGAAGGGTGACTCTGTACCAAAGGCAGGGAGCAGTGGAAAAGAAGTCTAGCGATGTTGACGGTCCATGCTCTCCTCAGTTATTGAAAATGGCAAATTTACAAACAGTCAAGAAGGGGTCAGGTCTCAGACAACAACAGGTTTTCATATTCGTGGGAGAGGAGATTAATCAATATGTAAACGCCAAGCTGGAAAGGAAGTGAGGACAAGGAGGCCACCAGGGTATTTGGGTGACTATGTTTGCAGTTAGGATATATAGAAGGGTACTGGAAAAAGGGGCGTTTGGTTGGATTTATTGTAAAGCTTTTTATTCATTTGTGTCTTGTGTTAAGTTTTGTATTTTAGTTTTTATTCATTTGTGTTGTGTGTTCAATTATGTATTTTAGTTTGTATGTTTTGTCTACTAGTTTAATCGACGAGGGGCTCTGCGTTGTTTGTTTGTTCAGTATGAGCTTAGTATTTAATTTGTGTACTTGAATTGAGTTTTATGGAACTTATATTTGGTTCACAAAGGAAGGAGATGTATTATAATGTAGTTACCCACTGAGGCTGTAGTGGCATGCTTGCATTGTATGGTGACATGTAGGGGTTCCATGATTTAAATAAGGTCAGTTCAGTTGCTAGCAATGCCTGGCATGACTACGGTTTGGGTTTTTATCTCTGGAGTAATAAACAACTGACAAGAACATACTGCGTAAGAACTTGCTCTTCATTACCACAATCCTGTTTTTCACTTTTTGTGTAGCTAGACTAGGGGTCCCCAACCAGTAGCTAGTGAGCTACTGTAGCTCTCCTGCTACCTCTGTATAGCTCACCTGTTGGCAGTCTGGCTTATTAGACCCACAACTATCTTACGGCAGGACACCAAGTTGTATGTATTATTTAACCATAATGGAATTGTAATTCGAGAAGTATGTTTTGCATCATTATGTTAAAAGATTTCAGTCTCAAAGCAGGATTGGGAATGTATGTTTTTTTAGCAGTTCCAAAACTCGCGAGTATCAAGCATTTTTGTAGCAGTAGTGCTATTTTGGGTCATTTTTGCTCGTAATTACTTAATTACTTCAATCGTCTTCTACTGCCTCACTGCCCACATATGTGAAGGTATGAACTGTTCTATGTGAGTAGATAATAATGAAGATTCCTTGAAGCAAAGGAAACATTACTTATCTTCAATCTTAACTTTCTCTCGTTGATATCTTTGTTAAGTTTGTAAACAGTCCACCATCATTTCACAATGTATGATGAAATAGCTACGGATATTTGGCCTCGCTTTTCCTCCAATTAAACTGACTCTGATTCCACCTTCTACTAAGATTTTATGTTGCATGCTGTAGTTCCTTTCCCGCAGACTACTTCCAACCTGACGCTCTAACCCGCATTTGTTTTCTGGGTGGGTTAGCAATAATTTAAGCCAACTGAGTTCTTATTTTTTCCTTTTACTATACAGATTAAAATGCCAACATGTACTAAACAGATTTCCTTTGTTCGTGAATGTAATTCCTCTTCACAGATGTTAAATGTTTATTTATGCCGAGATGAGTCTCTGTAAGGCATGTTTTCCGTGTCACTGGCTGAACAACTTTCCCTTACACAGACAGACCGATCTCTCTTGGTGTTCAGAGTATAAGATGTTGTCTAGCACCATATGAAATCGGTTATGACGTAGGGTTAAAGCAACTGAAATGGACATCACAAGATCTTACACCTCAGTTATCAACTCTGACCAACATTGGCTAGTATGGAAACTCATAAGCTTTGCAGGACTTTGAACAAATAATGTTTCATTGAGATGTTAATTAACCTCCTAAGGCTACGTTATGTTCAATGCTTAACGTACTGTTTTTATTATGAGTAATCATGAAGGTTTAATAAAATGACCACCTGATATTATACTAATATGTGACAGAATTGTCTTATACAGTTGGTAAGCTCAGAAACTTCATTGCGATATTAATTTAAAATAATTCTAAACGTGCCAAATAAATCTTAACCCTTAAAACGATGTCACTGCATACCCAATTAGGGAAAGTTTGAATACATTGTTGGGGAAACAATAAATAAACATTTAACTGTTTTAGTAGGCACAAACTGATCCAATGTTGGGGAAACATGAGCGTTAAGTGAAACGCTTTGTGGTTAAAAATGTAATGTTTGTGACTGATGGTACATTTAATTGAGTTTTTACACTTGTTCTTTTCTGTAAGAAATATATTCTTCTTCTTTTAGAATGAACCGTTTCATCATGCAATGTTTTGATGTAATCCTCTTTCCTTTACCTCAGTGTTTTGTTCAGTTTGATGCCAGTTAGCAAACATTTTATCTACTGTTCTATATTCAAACATTTAGATCATATTAGCAACTTAACCAAAGTAGTGCAGTCATTGAGAGAATTTAATTATACAGAAATGTGAGAATGTTTTTCTAATGCATATTTCTTCCCAACCTCTGAAAAATTGAAAGATCTCAAATACCTTACTTCATGAAAATGGAATACATACAGAGGGAATATTTGTGCCCGCCTCTTCTAACTCCCACCCCCTCTTTCCCCTGATAATCTAGAACCTGCAAAATAAGGATGAGTAAACAGATTTTTGAATCTGACAATCACGGGATCATCATAACCCTCAAGAGATACTAATGTGTACTCATTCTTCAGAGACTGCAGTGTATTATTTTATTGTAATGTGTTCAATAAAAAGATTTAAAAAACAACAAAAATCCTTTATTCCAGCAGTGGATGTAGGACGCACCTGAATAACTCCAGCTATGGAGCTAATAGGCGTTGCTGAATGTGACAAAATGGCTACATGTAGATTTTCCTGTCACCCAAGATAGCAATTCTTTTTTGCAAAGCACCATATGATTTGGAGATTGCCTTGTTATTTCAGTTTTATTCCTCAACGTTGCATTGGGTTTCATTTGCTTACAGAACTCTGGCATGGCTAAAGTCAGATTTCATACAATGGATTAAGTGCACAAATTGGATGGCCGTGATTGACCTCCATTACAGATGGCTATGGTGATTAGGGTTGTGTCACAGTACTGTTGGCTGCTCTTCATTTCTCCATGAGAGTAGGAGGACAATCCTTTAGCAACTGAGTAAAAAGAAGTGGCAGCACAGAGATCGCTGTCAAGTACCATAGTGTCTATGTTTCGGAGAATTTCAATATGTTGGATCACCCTTTGCCCCAGCACCTGTGAACGCCATACTGTCTCACAGGCCTTCTACCTGATACATCTCATCACTGGTTCCTGCCATATTGAATCATTGTCAGCAAAATGCTAAGGAATGCAAAGCTTCAGAGTAAGTGGACTCAGCCCAAAAGATACATGCTATTGATAGGCCCCAATCTGCCAAAACGTAAGTCAAACAACCTGGTTTCTCCGAACAAGTAATCTTTAAAAGGAAAAAAAATAACTCATGCTTGGGGCATGAAGGTTTTCATGTCAAGAAGATTTTCCTTGTATGCAAGTAACTTGTGTCTCAAACAGATATTAGCAGGCCTCTTAAGCAATTGCTAAAGAAGTCACATATGTTAAGTACGTTGAAACAGTTCTGTTCGTGGCATATGAGCTGCAGAATACATACTTGTGCATAGATCGCCATCTGGTGTTGGGCTCGGATGTTTGCACTTTGTTGTCTTGGAAGAAGTCTTTGTAGTCACAAGATAGGTGACTCCTCCTTTGGACGATATTGAGCATGGGCCTCGACTCAATCCTTAGATTGTTTTTTTCTGCCATCGGGTTCGGATGTGACTTGCTGCACTCCAGTTCAGTACCGTGTTTCCAACCCTTTTCGAAGCGCAACCCATCAACATTAGACATATTGTTTCATTCGCATGCCCTTCGACGCGCTAACTTTAAAATCCTCAGTTCCAGTCGTCGACGTAGGCCGCTGGGCCTATCTGCGCCATTCATCCCTACAGATATTGGAAAGGACTCTATTTAAAAACTGCCCCCAGTGTGGAGCTAAATTTCCACATAGTGACCACCAAAAGCTCTGCAATCTTTGCCTCTCACCTAAACACGAGGAAAGGGATTGCCAGGCCTGCGCCTCTTTTTCCTCCTAAAAGACTATCCGTGATCGCCGGGCTTGACAACACGTTATGGCTCAACAGGCTGCACCGGTGCCAGATTACATTTTCGACGAAGGCCCGATGTTCCAGAGGCAGAGGTTTCGGAAGAGCTCGAGTTAGTCTCTGAAGCTGATGATTCCGACTCCGATGACCACATTAGACCAGGTCAACGAGTGAGTACAAACGTCCATGCCGCTGCCCCATCCAATAAACAGAAGGCTCCGGTCAAAACTTCGCCTGAAGGCCTAAGCCGAGGAAAAATGTCAGAAGCCCCGCCTTCGAGCCCGGCTCTGAATACAAGGGAAAAGCCTTCTGGCGGCTCGGGACCGATCAAGGCGCATGCTAGTACCCATAAAACATCTTCGGTACCGAAATCAGGGACACACCCTATTCCTGTTACACCCAAAAAGGCCGCAGTATCGAAATCTTCGGCACCCAAAGACCATAAGGCCTCGAAACCGAACAAACACCAAAAACATTGGATCCGAAGATGATTTCGGACTCAACAACGACATTGAAGCCAAAGGAGCACAAGACCCCTCCTTCTGCTCCAGAGCCCAAATCAAAACCACGCTCAGAACCGAAACAATCTGCGCCAAAAGGAGACCACAAGCAGGAAGAACTGTTTCAGCCAGATCCTATCGATCCGAAACAAAAGACATTACAAGTTGACCCTAAAACAGGTCATATTGTCAATATCCCAGCAAAAAAGAGGATATCCCAGCAAAAAAGAGGATATCGGAGAAAAGAGACTTTGCAACTTCACCCAGAAGACCCTCTTCTCCTATTCTTCCTACCAAACCTTTGTCTCTTCCAAACCCTCCTATACACTCGCCTAGACTCTCTCCAATACTTCCATACTCACAGGATGAGGATGATCTAGGGGACCGGGTGGACACAATAAGGATCCTTTAGATAACTTTGTTGATAACACTACTCCACCACAGTATACATGGGAAGATTACAACAATCCCACAGATTCTCCAGACCTTCCTCATCCAGATGTATACCATTCTAGGCCATCCCCTCCAGACGGCAATATAGGTTTTAGTCAGCTTATTTATAGGGCTGTGCAATATCATAGGGTTGAACTACATTTAGACCCTAAGGACGAAGAGTTCCTACTAGATATATTTGCTCAGTCATAAAGATCAATACATACATTACACATGCTTAATGGTGGCATTAAAAATGCACCAGACATATTTAAAGACCCTGTCAGGACCAGAATTCTCAATCCTCGGATTGACAAAAAGTATAAACCTGCCCCTAACATTCCTATTTACATTATTGGACAACTCCCTTTAGATTCTTTGGTAGTATTAAATGCAAGAAAACGTGCTAATTCACAAACCTCTGGTGATGCTCCACCTCCAGACAGAGTCTAAACTGCTAGATGCATCAGGCAAACGAGTTGCCTCCCAAGCAGCCACACTGGAGAATAGCTAATGCATAAGCACTGCTTGCCAGATATGACAGGGCTCACTATGAGCTTGAAGATTGTATTCAACGTTTACCTGACCAATACAAAGCCAAGGCCAACGATCTGGTCCAAGAGGGCTAGTTAATTACAAATGCATCCATCAGATGTGCCCTCTCAGAGATGGGTGTACCCGCGGACATTTTATTAATCTTACAGAGATTACACCACAATAATTATGCCCGAGTGAGGTGTGGAAAGTCAGGGGCATTGACGGATAGATTCCCGTTGACAGGGGGGTTAGGCAGGGCTGTGTGCTTGCACCGACCCTGTTCTGCCTCTTTGTCAACGGGGTAATCGCCCACCTGAATGGTACTGAAAATACCGATGCCCCAAAATTGAACGGCAGCAGGGTGCCTGCAATTATGTTTGCAGATGACACCCTGCTCCTGTCCAAAACCCCAATGGGGATTCAGCGGATTCTTGACTCTTTTGTGGCTTTTTGTACAGATAGGGGTCTAGAAATTAACGCCACAAAAACTAAATTTATGGTCTTGAATCCTAGTCAGAAATTGCGCCCGAACCCACTATTGGGAGCGTCAAGGTTAGAGAGAGTCTCCACCTTTGAATATCTAGGTGTAACCTTGAATCAGACCATGTCATGGGGGCCACATCAGACTAGAGCCAACCTTAAATTAGTGCAGACCACTGGGGGCATTGTGCGGTTGATGAAGAGTTCGACTTATCGGCCTCTGGGACCGCTAATACAGATTTATAAAGCACAGGCTAGGGGCGCCACTATGTATGGGGCGGAATTGTGGGGACACACACCAACTCGCAGTCTGTCGGCAACTGAGAACAATTTCATTAGACAGATAGTTGCCCTTCCGCCCAGCACCCCGCTCCTTCCTCTGAGGCTGGATCTGGGACTGAGACCAATAACTGATGAAATAGGTCTCAGACCCATAGTCTTCTGGCGAAGACTGTGGAGTAGTGAAGATCTATCTGCCTATAGGGCGGAATTGAGTGAGCTTCTAATTCATCCTAAAGCTTCACAAATCCCCTGGGTAAAATACATTCAACAATCATGCACAACACTGGGGCTTCCTGATCTCTGGTCCGACCCTGCAAACGCTTCATTAAACATCCCACGCAGAACTTTGGTCAAGGTCTACCACGACCAGAAATTATCATCTGCCATGGACTGTCAGCGGGAGGGATCATTAACATCTGTATTCATGTTGAGCAAGGACTCATATAGGCTGGAAAGGGTTTTGGACGCCATGTCCCCCATGTTGGCCAGGAAACTGTTTCTCCAATGGAGATATGGAACATTGCCCTTCCGATCTTTCACCAGTTCCTGGACAACCCCGTCCTCTTCTAAGCAGTGTCCGGCATGCTCCTATGTGGAGGAGAGTGATTTACATGTGGCCCTGTTTTGTCCATCCTATACGAAAGCTAGGAAGTACTGGCTCCTACCACTAATCAAGAACTTTGGTTGTAGGGAGTACCTGCCAATGTATAGAATCCTGAAAACCGATGTTTCGAGTTTAACAGTGTTTGCAATGGCAAAATTCCTCACCAATGTCTGGCATACCCGCACTCGCATTCTGAAATCTCAGGCCTTGAGTTAATCCCAAACTTTTTTAAATATGTAATTCTGGTAGTTTTAACTTACAGGAATGATTTTATAGTGTATAGCATGTGTTGTGGATTTTATTATGGTTGCACTTGTTTTACTGTTGTTGTATATCTTTTATGGCTATATGGCCGAAATAAAGATGAATAAATAAATAAATTATTGGACAACTCCCTTTAGATTCTTTGGTAGTATTAAATGCAAGAAAACGTGCTAATTCACAAACCTCTGGTGATGCTCCACCTCCAGACAGAGTCTAAACTGCTAGATGCATCAGGCAAACGAGTTGCCTCCCAAGCAGCCACACTGGAGAATAGCTAATGCATAAGCACTGCTTGCCAGATATGACAGGGCTCACTATGAGCTTGAAGATTGTATTCAACGTTTACCTGACCAATACAAAGCCAAGGCCAACGATCTGGTCCAAGAGGGCTAGTTAATTACAAATGCATCCATCAGATGTGCCCTCGATGCAGCAGACACTGCATCTAGATCTGTCAACACCAGTGTCTTACTTCGCAGACATGCATGGTTGCGCATTTTGGTTTTAAACAAGAAGTGCAAACAACTATCTTAAATCAGCCATTTGATCAAGAACACCTCTTTGGCCCAGCCGTGGATACTGCTTTGGAGAAAAAGAAAAAAGATACAGACACTGCATAATCCATGGGAGCATTACAATCTCAAACACCACGAGGCTCCTTTCGTCGCTCCTTTTATAGTGCGGATCCAAAAACATTAGCACAGACAATACTTCCTCCTCCTACAAGAGTCCCACACTAACAAGGCATATTTCAGAGGTGGGTACAGAGGAAATAATAACAAGGGTAGAGGCAGAGGTAACAACAACCGAACCTCCCCTACTACCAAACAATGGCTTCCCTCCTTTCCCTCCAGACCATTCAAAACTGGTCGGAGGAAGACTCTCACAGTTCCTACCGGTCTGGAGCTCCATCACTACAGACAGGTGGGTAAGACAAACTATCCAGTATGGTTACTGCCTGAAACTTACATCAACTCCCCCAACCATACAGCCCAAACAACATCCAATGTCCACAGAACATCTAACACTCCTGAAACAGTAAGTGCTCTCACTTTTCAAAAACATGCAATAGAACCACTTCCTCCTCAGCATTAAGGCACAGGGGTTTACTCCCTCTATTTTCTCATCCCCCCAAAAGAAGGTACTCTCAAACCAATACTGGACCTCGGACCTTTGAATATCTACATACAATCATAACACTTTCATTTGGAACGTCTGACAAAATATCGACAGACAGAACATCGACCTACAATATTACAAACACAGAAATATCGAAGTCAAAAATATCGAAGTTCAATCTACATAAAAGTAAGTGAAAAAATATTGAGAAAGAAAAATATTGTCAAAAATATCGATGTTAAAAATATTGTTTTTTTAATGTTTTAATAATGTAAAATTAAATAAATAATACATATAATTAAAGAAACAGTTAAAATATTAAAACATATTTAAACATAATAACTAATACATATAATGTTAAAATGAATTAAACATATACATATAAATTAATATATATACTTACTCCACATATTGCAACATTAGGGAAAGCGTTGTATAGCATCCGGGTAAACATTACTATTCCCACTCCAGTGAGTGAAACAGTAGGGAAAGCGCAGGATAGCGTAGGAGTAAAAATTACTATTCCCACTCCAGTGAGTGCAACAGTAGGGAAAGTGTTGGATAGCGTAGGGGTAAAAATTACTATTCCCACTCCAGAGAGTGCAACAGTTGGGAAAACGCTGGATAGAGTAGGGGTACAAATTACTATTCCCACTCTAGAGAGTGCAACAGTAGGGAAAGTGTTGGATAGCGTAGGAATAACAATTTCCATTCCCACTCCAGTGAGTGCAACAGTAGGGAAACTGTTGAAGAACGTTAAGGATACATTAACCTACTTATCAATTTTTTTATTTAAATAAATAACATATTAATAATTTTAAAAAGATTAAATAAATACCAATACAAATAAATCATTTGCTTAAATAACATTAAATTACTTCCCCCACTATTCCCCCTTTAACCCACAACACACTACACATTAAAAAACACAATAATTTAAGCATCACTTAATTAATAAAAGTTAATACATTAATTATAACTATAAATTGACCAATTAATAAAAATGAATTAATAATTAATTAACAATACATTAATAATCAATAACACATAAAAACATATTCATTAATTGAATTGAATTACTTCCCACCCTGTTCCCCTATAAACCCACAACCCACTACACATTAAAAAATCACATAATTTAATTATCAATTAATCACTTAATAAAAATTAATTAACAATAATTAATTAACAATACATTAATTACCAATAAATACAAATTAATAATAAATTAATTATAATGAATATAGTTCTAAATTAACTAATTAATAAAAATGCATTACCGATTAATAATTAACAATTAATTAATCAATAACAATAAATAAAAACATTAATTAATTATAATTAAATTACTTCTCACCCTATTTCCCTATAAACCCACAACCCACTCTGATACTAAAACGCAAAATGTACTTTAACAAAATTACTAATTTCTAAACATTTATTTAAAAATGTATGAAAATACATTAAGAAAATGTTAAACATACATACTAAAATACATAACACTAAAGTTTTTTTTATATTAACAACAGTATTTTTACTAACGATATTACCTTCTATATTAATTACTTCGATATTTAAAAAAGCAATATTACTTACCTTAAGGTCGATATTATGGTTAACGATATTCTTGACTTCGATATTCTGTGCCTACGATATTAAAAACTCGATATTACGGTAGGTCGATATTTAAAAATTGATATTTTGACTGTGAACCTTTCATATGGTCACACTTCAACAGGTCCTCCCACTGCTCCAACAGGGCAATTTCCTTGCCATTCTAGATCTCAAGGACGCCTACTTCCATATTCCTATACACCCTGCTCACAGGAAATATCTAAGGTTTGTAGTGGATGGTCAGCACTTTCAATTCAAGGTCCTTCTATTCGTCGTGACCACAGCACCCAGAGTCCTTACAAAGTGTCTAGCAGTAGTAGCCGCCCACTTGCGAAGACAACAAATTCATGTGTTTCCATACCTGGACGACTGGCTCATAAAAGCCAAGTCATAGAGCCATTGTGTTCACCACACTCCCCAAACAATTCAATTGCTCCACAACTTGGGGTTCACAATAAACCTCACATAATCACATCTTCAACGTCTCACATACATCAGTATCGAGGGGCCACAATAGACACCTTCAAAGCCCTTGCATACTCCAATCCAGTCAGGATAGCCAGTATGCAAACCCTTATAACAAAAGTTCAACCCCCACACAACTCCCAGCTCGAGTGTTTATGCAACTAATAGGAATGATGGCCTCTTGCATTCTCATAGTACCTCACGCAAGACTCCAGATGCGCCCTTTACAAGAATGTTTAGCACGTCAGTAGAACCAGGCTCAAGATCAACTTTCAGATCTGGTGTTGGTGGACTGCCGCACAAATCGCTCTCTGCAGTGGCGAAACACACAAAACCTTTCCAAAGGGCGGCTGTTCCTAGACCCAGTTCCACAGATAGTGATAACAGCGGACGCATCACTCACCGGCTGGGGAGCCCACCTCTTAAACCATACAATTCAAATCAGGTGGACCCCTCAACAAAAAGTGCTCCACATCAATCACCTGGAGTTACTGGTAATCTTTCTAGCATTAAAATCATTCCAGACACATCTCATCAACAAAACTGTCCTTGTCCGCACCGACAATATGACAGCAATGTATTATATACAAAAACAAGGAGGAAAACATTCGTTGCAGCTTTCTCAACTAGCGCAAAGCATATGGAAATGGGCTATCCCACAAAAGACATACCTTCGAGCATAACATCTTCCACGGGTACACAATCAGATTGCAGATCTGCACGGTCGTCAGACACAGCACATCCACGAATGGGAACTTCATCGACAAGTTCTTCATCCATTTTTTCAGATGTGGGTCCACCCAGACATTGATCTTTTCGTCGCACACGCAAATGCAAAGTGCCCAACCTTCGCCGCAGGTATCCACATCCATTGTCCAAGGGCAATGCGATATGTCAGGTAGATTTGCGTATGCTTTTCCACCACTCCCGCTCATTCTATTAGTTGTACGCAAGCTCAAACAACAGTCTCTCAAGATAATCCTAGTTTCTCCAACATGGGCCCGGCAACCAAGGTTCACAACACTCCTGGAACTCTCAGTAGTTTCACACCAAAAACTACAACTCTCCCCTATACCTAGCAATCTGGCTCCTGATAACCTCGAGTTCGGTTACCTCAACCTCCCACCGAACTGTATGAACATTATTAAAGAAGTTCGACGCTCTACTACTAGAGCTTGCTTTGCAGCAAAATGGAAAAGATTCATCAATTACTGCAATAGCGACAAAATTGACCCATTAGATGCTTCAATTCAAAACATTATTTGCTATTTACTGCATCTACAAAGATATAATCTGGCATACACATCCATAGGACTACATCTTGCTGCCCTTGCCGCTTACCTACAAAACGGACCACATTTGTCATTGTTTAAGGTACCTGCCATCAAAGCATTTATGGAAGGCCTTAAAAGAATAACTACTCCCAGAATCCTACCCTCTCCAGTGTGGAATTTAAACATTGTCCTTACTAAGCTCATGGGTCCTCCATTTGAACCTCGGCACAAATGCAAACTGCAGTTCCTTACATGGAAAGTAGCTTTTCTTGTCGCAGTCACCTCTCTCAGAAGAGTAAGTGAGACCCAGGCTTTAACCATACAAGAACCATTCTTACAAATACATCATAACAAAGTGGTTCTTAGAACAAATCCGAAATTCCTTCCCAAAGTAATCTCTGCTTTCCATCTTAATCAATCTATGGAATTACCTGTTTTTTTCCCAAAGCCAGATTCTGAAGCAGAGAGAGCCCTTCACACACTTGATGTCAAAATAGCTATCCTTTATTACATTGACAGGACTAAACCTTTTAGAAACACAAACCAACTGTTTGTAGCTTTCTCTCCACCTCATAAAGGAAACCCCATCTCCAAAGCTGGAATTGCCAGGTGGATAGTCAAATGTATTCAAATATGCTAACACAAAGCAAAACTCACATTAGCAATTCTCCCTAGAGTGCCCTCAACATGCAAATTAGGGGCTTCCATGGAACATTCCCTTAGATGACATTTGTAAAGCAGCAACATGGTCTGCAATACACACCTTCACCAAACACTATTGTGTAGATGTGCAAGCAAAACAACAAGCTTCTGTGGGCCAGGCTGTTCTTAAAACACTTATCTGAAAGAGACAGGTTGGTGTTAGATTACTTACCTTAGAATATCCCCAGGCATCAGACTGGATCCAGAAAGTTTTCGTCAGCAGTACCCCTGCGCGTCGCTAGGCATCGTCTGCGGCTCCACGTCCGTCGTCGTGATCTCTGGGATGACGTTGTCCGAGTACTTAGACGCCTCCCTCTCGCGCTGACATCAGTTCTTTTTTCCACGCCAGCAAGAGCAGATCCGGGAAGAGCAGTACTCTAGTCATTTTTTTGACTAACTTTTTTGATCTCTTGATTGCTTTTCGAATCGACCTTCGACTCGCGGTGCCGTAGGGATGCCTGGTTTTAAATCTTGCGAGGCCTGTCACTGCCTGATGTCGGTGACTGACCCCCATTAGAACAGGTTTAAAAGCAGCACAACAGGGTAGGTGTGTACAGCCGGGCTACCAGGAGCCGTCCCAGGTGGAGATAGTCTGTTACGTGACCATTGCAGCAAGGGTTCCCAGATGTCTCTCGGGCGCGCAGTCGCTGGCATCAACTCCCAATAGGAACCCAGCTGAGCATGTCCATATGTCACATCGGATAGCCAGTCACTTAATCTTGGTTTAGTCTTTCTCCCCCAGGTGATGGCCACCCGCCTCTTGGCATATAGCAGTAGTAGCGCATGGAGCTTTCGGCTCGCAGGCGCAGTCTCCGCGACCCAGCCGAGGATCCCCAGCAGTGGCGACGGGGCATCCTCCCTACCAAGAATTTGATTAATGGCTCCAAATATTTCAATCCAGTACTCGGAGAGCACTGGACAGTGCCAGGCCACGTGTAAAAAGGAAGCCCCCTCTGCCCCACATTTCCAGCATCTGTCGTCTTCTCTGAGGCCCATACGGTGAAGAGAGATCGGAGTGCGGTAGTATCTATGTAAGAATTTGAAGTGCACAAGTCTGAGTTTGTAGTTTGGGGATAATGCCAACAGCTGTCCACAGCAGAAAGCCCACTGCTCGTCCGTCAGCGGTACCTCCAGCTCATCTCCCCATAATTGCTGCGACCTGGGCACCACCAAGGGGGTCTGCTCCTGCATGGAGTTGTATAGCCTGGTCATAAGTTTTTTGCGGGATGCTCTGGCCAGTATGTTCTGCAGTGCAGCTAACTGTGGCGGCTCCTCAAGGAAGCGATCCCCCAGCACCCTGCACGCGGCTTTGAGCTTATGGTATGTAAATTTGTCAGTAAAAGTCACCAGGCTCTCTGTTGTCTCTGGGGGCAACTCCAGGAATGTGCCCTCCGGGTATATGTCTGCGAATGTGCGCAAGGTGATGCCAGCAATGGATATATCGCCCCTGTTGGACTCTAAGCATGGGAACATGGGATTCTGCTTGAGGGGCATCGCGGGCGCATACAACAGGGGAACAGAAGACCATTTCAATAACTCTCTCCAGGACCAGCGGAGCATATCTGCTGTGTTTATATCCGGTGAAGGCCGCGGTGGTTTGTGATATAGGGCCACATTGAGTGGGAGCTTAGAGACCATGTCGGTCTCCACCGCCACGTGCGGTTGGTAAGGCGTGGGATAGATCCAAAAGTGCAGGTATTGGGCATGTGCGCAAAGTGCGTATAAATGCATGTCTGGTGCTCCCAAACCTCCCTGACGCAGCGGGAGTGTCAGCAGTGCCAATGAAACCCTGGCTTGACCCCCCGCCCAAGCAAGTGTCAACAGATTGGAGCGCAAGCGTGTAAAGAAGTGTTGTGTCAGTGGAATCGGCACATTGGCAAATAGATAGAGGAACTTGGGCAGTAAAATCATTTTTGCTAGTGCAATCCTGCCTGCTAAGGAGAGGGGAAGTTTGGACCAAATCGCTACCTTGCCCTCAAGCCATGTGATCGCTCTGCCAACATTTAGGTTCCAGATCTCCTGTATGTTCCTGCTTATCCAAATTCCCAAGTACTTCACTTCCTCTGCTTCCCAGCGGAGGGGATAGTCCGAGTGCACCTCTGTGGTTTTATCAGTGAGCAGGAATATGACTGATTTAGACCAGTTAATGGAGACGCCGGCGAGGCCGCCAAACTTGACGAACTCACGCAGCAGCGGGTTGAGGTTCTCGGTTGGGTTGTTTACATACAAGGTTACATCATCCGCATACAGGGAGATGATGAGGCTGCGGGAGCTAAAGGCAATGCCCCTCGCCGTATGATGCTGATGAATTCGAGCAGCCAGCGGCTCCATAGCAATGGCAAATAGGAGGGGGGACAGTGGGCAGCCCTGTCTGGTCCCCCTGGAAATTGGAAACGGGTCAGAGATCATTCCATTCAGTCGTATTCTGGCTCTAGGGGCGGTATACAGTAAGCGAATAAGGTTTATGAATAATGGACTGAACCCCATTCGTGTCAGTATGGTAAACAGAAACGACCATTCCAGAGAATCAAAGGCTTTTGTTGCATCCAGGAATACCACCGCAGCCTGCGTGTCGGGGTGGAGGTAGTGTAGTGCAGAAAAAAACGTTCTCAGGTTGTGCGTGGTTGAGCGTCCTGGTATGAACCCCGACTGGTCCGGCAGAGCCACATATGGTAGTAAAGGCTGCAATCGATCAGCTATTATCTTAGCATAGATCTTGACATCCACATTTATGAGGGACAGAGGGCGGTAAGAGTCTATGTACTTATCATCTTTGTCAGGTTTGAGTAGCGTGACAATCAAGGCCACCCTCATCGAGTCTGGCAGTATGCCTACTTCCTGTGCCTCAACAAACACAGCGTGCAGGCGAGGAGCTAGCTCCTCTACGTACGTTTTATAGAAGGCAGCCGTCAGCCCATCTGGACCAGGCGCCTTGTTTTGTGGCAGCGCTTTGATGGTGGTAGCGATCTCCTTTATCGTTACTGGTTGATCCATGTACTGCCTGTGTGCGTTGTTAAACCATACCAGCGCTGTGGATTCTAAAAAGGCCTCAAGTGTCTCCTCCGATAGACTGTGGGTGGATTTGTACAGTGTAGCATAGTAAGTGGCGAATGACTGCAGTATCTCCCGCTGATCCGTCAGTGCCCTCCCCATGTGATCAATTACAGTGTGTACCCGTGTTGGTGTGGGGGTGGGTTGAATCAACCTGGCAAGCGTGCGGCTCGGTCTATCCCCTTCGCCGTACCTGCGGGCCTCAGCTTGTTTCCCCAGACATTTTAGTTCTCGCTGCGCTTCCTCGCCAAAGCCTAGCAACTTGTCCTTAATCTGTCCTGCCAGTGTGGGTGTCGGGGACTCACAAAATGTACGTTCTAGGAGCCGCAGTTCTCCCTCTGTCTTTGCCAGTGTATCCCTGATTGCCTTTAAGACCCCAGCCCTGCGTGCAATACACTGCCCCCAAATGACCACTTTGAATGCGTCCCAGAGGACGGCGTCAGTCTTGACTGTGCCAGTGTTAGTAGCGAAGTAATCTACGATGTCCTGCCTGATTTACTCAGTGAAAGCTGCATCTTGGAATGCATCCGGCGGAAGGCGCCAAGAGAAGGCGCCGCGCTGATTGCCGGGAATGGCCAGTTCTAGTAGACATGGGGAGTGGTCAGACTGAGACCTGGCCTGTATATCCACTCGCGTGGTCCAAGTGGCGACATCCGCCGAGACCAGCCAAAAATCCAATCTGGACCAGGCCGCATGGTGTGCAGATATACATGTACCCATTCGTGCGTCCGTGTTGCGAGCCCTCCACACATCCACAAGGGAGCCCTCACTTATAATATCTGTCAGTGCCTGACGCGCGTGCGGGTGCACGGGCCTGGAGGCGCCTTGTCTATCAATCGCATCGTCTGGCACCACATTAAAGTCACCCCCCATATGATAGTGGAACAGCCAGTAACATCAATCTTGGCCCAAATCTCTCAGAAGAACTCCGGGTCATCCACATTCGGACCATATATGGCAACCATTACCACCTCTTTTCCCAATAAGACCCCATGTAAAATAATGTACCTCCCGGCAACATCCATCAGCGTTGAATTTTCCCTCCAATCCACGCCGCGGCGCAGAAGGATAGCCACCCCCCTGGCATAGTTGGAGTAAATGGCCGAGTACACAAAACCCCACCTAGAGTGTTTAAGCCTGGGGGAACAAGAGGAGTTGATATGCTTTTCTTGTAAGAAACAAATATCTATGTTGTGACTAAGTAGGTAGCTGTGCATGAGTCTGGATTTCCTGTGGTCGCCTAAGCCTCTAATGTTCCATGTTAGGAGACGGGTCACCTCCATTGAGGATGGTTATCAAGCATGTGTCCTCTCACCACCTGGCCCACCATGCGCAGTCCGATATGCAACGGTACATGCTGACTGTAATACATCTGACAATACACCAAGGAACCCCGGAGCCCCTGTGCCGCCCCGTACCGCTGATCTCCCCCGGATCGAGCGGAGGAGGCGCCCGGTGCGGCTGTGAGTGCAGTGGTGCAGCCTGAAAATCTCTGGTGGCCCCACAGACACGGCGGCGCCGTGCCGAAGCAGTCCCCAGGGCGAGAGCCGGCCCCGGAGCCAGCGGAGGCCCGCAGGATCGGAGGCCGTGACCCGCCGGAGGTGCCATAGGGGCTTCGGTGATACAGCGAGGACCGGCAGCTCGAGGGCACATCCAACCCGAGCCACCGGCGAGACCTGGAGGCGGAGGTTCCAGGCGAGACAAAGGCGCTCTAACCGAAGCGGAGTGGGGGAGGAGCAGGCGGAGTGCTGCCACGCCAGTCCGGGGATCAGGTAGGCCGGGAGGCCTGTCTTTGCGCGCCGACCCCCGGACCCCCTCGCGGAGCCCCTGCAGATAGGTGGGGACGGGCGAAGACCGGGAGGTATCCAAGAGTGCCCCGCTATTCCCTTGGACGGTGTGGCGGCCCCGCCTGACCCGGTACCGAGGGCGACTACGCCAGGCCTGTAACGCGGAGCCAGCACACGAGCTAACGGCCCTGACTAGCGCCGGACCTTTGCCCTTCCCTCCGCGGAGCCAGGGCTCAGCAGCAGAGCCCGGATCACCATCGGAGGCCCAACACAAACTTGAACGGGTGATTGCGGTGGCGTGAGCCGACCAGGAGGGGGACCGACCTGTGACGCCTCTCCCTGTGGCGCGGATGAGTTGGTCCTCGACCCCTGCAGGGGTGCTACGACTCGGGCGTCGGCCCGGAGAAGAGGTTAGTGCCCCAACAACGAGGTGACCTGCCCCTGGACAGAAGGGGGAATACTCTGCTGCCACCGCTACTGGACGTTTGCCATTACCCCACGGTGCAATCGGGCCGACCTGCCGCTGAGGGTGAACTGCTGCACCCTTCCTTGAATCGGCGCCCCTGGGGTCCCGAGGGCTTACCGGATGGAATTGGTCTGTGAGGTGACACCTGGGGAGGTGCGGTTGCGCGAGTCTTGACCCCTGCACCTCCATATCCCGCTGAACTTTGTAGGTACCCTCCCTCCTGCGGCGCACCCCCACCTCTGAGATGTCGGGCAACAGAGGGGGCAAGAAAGGAGAACGCACCTTACCCGAAATGTTGGGCAGAGGTGCCCCGAGACAGGACAGGAGTCAACCAGCCCCGAGCCCCCTGACTGGCTCTCGGGGCGCGGAGGGGGGAGAGCCTCCAGTAACCAGATCTTTTCTGGAGTCGCTGTTCGGCACCCTCAGGGAGGACTTCCATACGCTGAAACAGGAGGTGGCCGGGGAGGCCCGGGAGGTGAGAAGAGAGGTCGACTCACTTGGAGAACGAGTATCCTCCATAGAAGAAGCTAGCCACTCCCGAGACGAGGAGATTGCACACCTACAGCAGGAGGTCTTGCGGCTTAGAGACCAAGAGATTGACCTCCAGGCCCATGCTGAGGATCTCGAGAACAGGTCCAGACGCAACAACATCAGGGTCCGGGGCGTCCCGTCTAAAGAAGAAGGGGAAGACGCAGCTGCCTACCTCAGGGACCTGTTTCGCGACACATTGGGCGAGCCCTGAGACTTCCCGGTGAGAATTGACAGGGCACATAGAGTGGGTCCACCACGCCGGGCCTCGGCGCCGCCCCCAGACATTCTGGCCTTCCTGCAGGACTTCCCTTTGAAGGAGCGGATTTTGCGCGAGGTACGGCGACAGCAGCCAGTGTTTTTCCGGGGACATCAAGTGGCCCTGTTTCAGGACTTATCAACGATCACATTGCAGAAACGCAAGTCCATCAAGATCGCCACGGACTTTTTGAGAGAACACGACACGCAATACTCCTGGGGCCACCCCTTCAGGCTCATTTTCCGTTGGAACGGGACGCTACATCAGCTTCGGTCCCTCCAGGACACTTGCGGAGTGCTGGGTATCACCGCAACGGATGACGACGCTTCAACGCCTCGCCGCCGACGCAACTCCAGGGAGGGATGGCAGACAGTTCGAAGGCGACGACCCATGCTCCCGCCTCCGCGACCGGATTCTCCCACGATCTGAGCTGAAATGAACAGCGCCATACGGGAGGTATCCAGAGACACGCCTCTGGGACTACCAAAACGGCGGGGGTGGCAATCCTGGTGGCTAGGAAATTTAAGGGGGAGGTCCTGCACAAGGTAGCGGAACAGAAAGGGAGACTCCTGGTCTATAGGGCCCGGATGGGAGGTTTGGTGTTCACGATAGGCACGATATATAGCCCCAATGACCACCAAGATAGGTTCCTACAATCTGCTTTAGAGGAAGTTGCAACTACCCCAGATAGGCACATAATTATCGGTGGTGACTTGAATATGGTCTTTGATTCGTCCCTAGATAGGTCAGCACAACGACGTCCACAGGTGGGAGAAATCTCACAGCGGTCCAAATCCTGCTTAGGCGACCACGACCTACATGACTTGTGGCGGCGCCTCCACCCTACTGCCCGAGCCTACTCCTACTATTCACACGCACATAAAACATACGCGAGGCTAGATCATTTACTAGTAACGGGGCCGTTTTGTGCACTAGCGACAGCCTCTGACATAGGCGTTCTTACTTTGTCGGATCACGCCCCGGTAACGGGTACTTTTCAGCTTCCGCCGGTGTCCCTCCCACGAGGGGTCTGGCGCCTCCGAGACACCCTGCTGCACAGGCGATCGGTTGTACAACAAATACAGGACTCGATTGGCGACTACCGACGGCACAATGATAATGGCGATACCGCTAGTGCGACGCAATGGGCCGCCTTGAAGGTAGTGCTTCGCGGCGAGTTTATCGCCATCTCCTCGGCGGAAAATAGGGAACGGCAACAAAAAAGGGACGAACTTACGAGCACGGTGAGGGAGCTGGAGCACGTACATCAGAGGACGGGAGCCCCCAGGGTTTGGAGGCAGCTTAAAGCAGCCCGTAAAATGTTGTCCGCTCTGGACGTGGACAGAGCGGAATACGCGGCGTTGCGCCTGAAGCACGCGTACTATACCGGCGGGGACAGGTGCGGCCGGCTCCTAGCGAGCAAGCTTCGTGTTAAACACCAACACCAGCGGGTGAAAGAGCTGTCGGTGCCCAACGGAGCGACAGTCACGGACGATGATCAGATTGCAGATGGCTTCCGCCAGTACTACGCGGATTTATATGCGGGCGAGCCCTCCTCGGCGCAACCAAAGGCTGACTACATGGCCTCGGTCGATCTCCCCACCCTTGCCAAGGAACAGGCAGAACACCTAGAACGGGACATACGGATTGAGGAGGTGATTACGGCGATTTCCCGCCTCAAGCACGGGAAGGCCCCGGGACCTGATGGGTACACCCCTCTTTTCTATAAAACATTCTGCCAGGAATTGGCGCCGCTGCTGACGCGACTCTTCAACTCCTTTGCGGAGCCGGGAGTTATCCCTCCCGATTTGCTCCGAGCGACAGTGTTGGTTATCCCCAAACCGGGGAAGGACCGGACGGAATGCGGCTCTTATCGGCCGATCTCGCTGTTAAATGTAGACCTCAAGCTGTACACCGGGATCCTCGCGGCACGGTTAGCACCTCATCTGCCGGGCCTGGTGGATCCGGATCAGGCGGGGTTTATCCCCGGCAGACAAACAGTAGATAACACCAAGAGGGGAGTCCACATTTTGGAAAAAGCTTCCCGTGTTCCAGGGGAACGAATGCTCCTCTCGGTTGACGCAGAGAAAGCGTTCGACCGAGTGCATTGGCCATACCTAGAGAAGGTGCTCTGCAAATTGGGTATCGGTAAGAAATTTCGCCCCTTGATATTTAATTGTTATAGATATCCATCCGCAGTGGTCCGAGTGAATGGATACAGCTCTCGACCATTTGCGATAGAGCGGGGCACCAGACAGGGGTGCCCATTGTCGCCGCTACTTTTTGCTCTATATATGGAGCCGTTTGCGCAGAGACTTCGGCAGAACCCGGATGCGACTGGGGTCCGGATGGGGAGGTGTGCACACTGTTAGCTTGTACGCGGACGATGTCATCTTAACGCTTGACGACCCGCGACGGGCGCTGCCGGCTTGCGTCTCTGAGCTGGAGGCCTTCGCCGCGGTGGCGGGTTTTAAAATGAACGTGGGGAAATCGGCGGCCCTTGACATCTCGCTGACCACTGCCACGAGACTCGAGTTGCAGGGCCTCTTTCCCATGCGCTGGTCTAAGGAACTGGTTCCTTATTTGGGCATTCTGCTAGCGCCCTCTTTACCTGTTATGGTGGCAGCCAACTACGCAGCATTAGGCAAGAAAATTAAGGAAGAGTTGGCCCGCTGGAACAAAGGAACGTTGTCGTTGTTGGGCAGAGTGGCTGCGGTGAAGATGACGTTCTTGCCGCAGGTGCTGTATTTGTTTCGGGCCTTACCTCTTCAGCCCCCGAAGGGATGGATCGGACAGGCCCAGGCGGACATCGCACGTTTCGTGTGGCAGGGCCGCAAACCCAGACTCAAGAGAGCCTTATCCACACTGGCGCCGGAGTCGGGTGGACTTGGCATTCCAGATCTACACAAGTACTTCTAGGCGGCGCCGCTCCGGTATTTAGTGGAGTGGAGCAGGTGGGAATCTGATAAACACTGGTTGTTCCAGGACCAGGCGGTAGTGGGTAGAACCCTGCAGGAGATACCCTTCATGAACAGGGCTCATCGTCCCCCCAATCTCTACGCGTCCTTTATCACACGAGTCCCACTGCGTGTTTGGGACGCCGTGAATATTAAGCACGAGCTTACCACCTTTCCGTCTCCGTTCACGCCACTGGTCAAAAACCCGGACTTTCAGTCTGGGATGGAACCTGGAGCCTTCGCGCACTGGCGGGGGGCTAGGTGCAGCGCGCTGTGTCCTATATACGGCCCGGAGGGTGCCGTTTCGTTTCAGGATCTCAGCAAGGAATACCGACTGCCTGAGACCGAACGGATGCGGTACCTGCAGGTGCGACACTGGGCGCTTCAGCCGCAGGTGCGTGACCTAGCTGATAGGAAACTTACTCCCTATGAGACGTGGCTAGCAACGCGCTCCTCGGACTCCAAACTCATCTCCGACTTATACAAACTCTTGCAGCCACCCCCTTTCCACATTTACAACCTGGGGCGGGAACGCTGGGGAAGGGAGCTGGGTAGAGAGTTGAGTCATAAGGACTGGGAACACATTTCCTACCGCGCATGCCATTCAGCATACCACACCGGGCTCACCGAAACCTATACTAAGATATCCACTTACTGGTACTACACCCCCGAGAGATTGCACGAAATGAACCGAAACATAGCGAACACCTGTTGGCGGGAGTGCGGGCAGATTGGTACACTCACACACGTTCTATGGGATTGCCCTCTACTGCGTCCCTATTGGAAGGAGGTCCTGGATGAAATCGATCAGTGCTTTGACATAGAACTCCCTCGCCTCCCGGCCTATGTCCTGTTGGGGTTGCCCAATGGCCTGATGTACCCGCTGCGGTCCAGGAGGGGTAGGCAGATAGCGATTGCCCTGGGTTCGGCGATCCAGAACATACTCATTTACTGGCGCTCCACCACACTCCCCACCATTGTTGGCTGGTTACACAGGCTGTGGCACGTTCTAGGGATGGAGAAGTTGTCACTCACGATAGCGGGGGAGGTGGATAAGTTTGAGGAGCTGTGGCAGCCCTTCCATACCTTACTACAGTCAGAATTCAAAGAAATCACTTGTCCCCGATATCTTCGTTTACTGCGGCTAACGTCCCTGACTAACCCGCCCACCTAGCTTGTACGAGAGGGTTGCTTGACAAAGGGAACGGATGCTCTGCAGAGATGCACGGGGTGTGGGACATTCGCACAGCGCGAGAGGGAGGGGGGGGGGGAGGGAGTTGGGGGCTAGGGGGGAAGTTGGGGGAAGGGGATTGTAACTGTTGAACTTGTCGTCACCGCATATCCACCTGGACTCATACAATGAAGGTTGTCATCACTGTAGCATCATGCAAATGGAGGGCGCCCGTGGAGCGGTAGCTTTGCCTTACCCCCTTTATGGCGACTGTTTTTGTTTGTGTGTATTGTTTATGCAATGAAGTAATAAAATACTTTAAACCTAAAATCCCCAAAAAATCAAAAAATAAATAAATAAATAAAAAAAAAACCTAAAGCGCCAAGTCTAACCAAACAAACGGCGCCAAAACAGTAGCTTTGTGGGAGACACCCCTCGGAGGCGTGGCATCTCGAGCATACACCCCTGTTCACA
The DNA here is from genome assembly GCF_964261635.1 of Lissotriton helveticus. NCBI lineage: Eukaryota > Metazoa > Chordata > Amphibia > Caudata > Salamandridae > Lissotriton > Lissotriton helveticus. The sequence goes on from NC_136065.1 coordinate 1,511,739,309, forward strand.
CAGGGTGGCTGCATTATATAGGCTATTTCTACAAGTAACAATATAGGAGAAAAACATTACGCAGCTTCACAGCCAGTTGCATGCGGCACCTCACAGTATCAATATAGGAACACAGTGATATGTTCGGGTGTCAAAGTATACAGTCATTCAAACCAGGCCATGGCCGACTAGTAAATAATGTCGCTGCGGGTCAACCATTCAATCATTGTCACTTAACTGGCTTGCAGACTCAGTCCCAGTATCTGACCTCCTCCCCGATCTGAGTCTGCATATGTGTTTTGCAAATTTCGAAGCGGATCCCGCATCCAGGAAATGATGGGTCGTGCCATCGTGCACAACCCGAAGCTTAGCTGGGTACATGAGAGAGTAAGGGATCTGTGCTTGGAGCAGTATCTTCTTAGCAGGCAGAAACTCCATGCGTGCAGCTTGAACCAGGGGCATGAAGTCGGGGAAGAAGGATATAGCGTTACCCTTGTGCGTTATTTTTCCCTTTTCTCTAGCCAGTCGTAATATGAGGTCCCTGTCTTGGTAATTTAACAGCTTGGCTAGTATCGGTCTCGGCGGGGTCCCCAAGGGTGGCTTTTTCCCCAGTGTTCTGTGGGCCCTTTCCACAGTAAAGACAGAAGACAGGTTAGGATCAAAAAGTTCATGCAGTAGGTCAGCCACAAACGTCTCAATTTTCCCCATCGCCGTCGTCTCTGGAATGCCCGTGATTCGGACATTGCATCTTCGAGAACGCGCTTCAAGGTCATCTGCTTTGGCGCAGAGAGTGTCCATCCTCTTCTCCAGGTTGCTTATATGGGCCTTGGTCTCCTGCCGGAATTCGCAGCATTCCGTGTGCCGATGATAACTACGAGGGATCGTGACCAGCAGGGCCTGGTCCGCAGCGTCCCTTCCAACAATATGCAGTCCCAATCCAAGATGGCGGCCGCCCACGCTGTCCGTCTACCCGGCTGAAGCCGCCCCGGTCCCTGGAGGTGCTGCAGGCTCACACTGCACTACGGCCACATGCGACCCGTTCCGTGGTATCCCGGGGCCTTACCTCGCCAGAGGTGAATTGAGCGTCGGGGGCTTCACCGGTCGCAGTGCTGGTCAGCGCTTTGGGCCCACAGCGCCGCGCCCTCAGTTAGCGTGCCGTCCCCGCACAGGCTTCCAGGGCCGTCGGGCTTCACAGCGTGTTTCACACGGCGAGAACGGCGGAGTTCGCATGAGGATGTTGCGGGCGCTCCGTGATGCCGATTCTTCGGTCGAGTCTGCCCCAGAGCATTCGCCACCGTTGCGCACTGGTTAGAAGTGCGTGTGTCCCGAAATAGCAGGATTAGTGCAGGATTTTAGATGCAGCCGGCGGAGCTCGCTTATTAGGCGGCCATCTCGCTGCTCGTCCGGCCACGACCCCAGAGACAAACATTTCTAATCACATTTCGATAATACTTGCTAGTAATTTCCAGTCAACCTTAAAAAAAAAAAAAGATGCTGGTCGGCCACTTTTAGTTTCGGACCTTTCTTTATTTTTTTATCAAAGTTCTGATTGCTGCAGAAAGCATATACTGTTTCTTTTAAAGGTTTTCAAACTCTACAGAGTTTGAAAATAATTTTGGGGTTTATTGTATCGTTATGGCTTGGAAGGTATTATAACTTTGTACAGGAAGACCTCTTCCCACAGCCTTTTTTTAAAAGTTGTTTTTTAAATTTATTAATCATACCTTTTATGGTCTTTTAAATATTTTCAGGAGTAATCTGTTGGTCGAGTGAGGCCAACGTCCTGGCATTGTTGGGTTGGATATTCCAAGAATTCTTTCTTTTTTTTTCAATGACGCTGAACCGTCAGTTTATGGATTTTTAAGATCAAGCCATTTCTCCCTACTCAGACATGCGGCATCATACTACTTGTGCTTGTATTCTCTCACTTTGACTTTAACTGCATCCCTGAGGATGCTGCTTTTCATGGCGGCTCCCTTCTGACCAGTGGTCTCTCTAAATTGGACCTCATCACCACATTCAACCACTTCTAAGGACATCCATTGACTCTTATTGCAAGCAAACATCAAATTCTATGCCCTTTATGCCACATACAAAGGCATCCAACCCAATAAACCATGGTAACTTGCTCAACACTCTCTCCTTGGTTGTAATAGCAACATATCATCTCTTATCTCCCAGACCCAACTTTGAAACCATGCCACCTATATTCATGACACTTTATGTGCCACTGCCTTATTGCACTGATGTAGCTCATTGCTTGTGATCTTTTCTCAGTTCATGCTTTTGTAAACCAGTTATCCTTGCTTCTATTACCTTTGCGAACCCTGCCAATGCTGTATGAAGGCTTCTAATAGAATAAAAACGGACAAATATGCATTTATTCATTTCTCACACAAACGGAAGTTGAAGGCCCATGTCTGCCAGAGATTGTGTAACACTGGAATTCTGTCTCAAAGTGACTCTCTTTGCCATGAGATGTGCAGCCTGTGTGAGACATTACTGGGCAAAAGTGATGGCTTCTCAAAGTACAGTTGTTTCCTAATCTGCTAGGCCTGTCTGCCTGTTCTATCCTTCTCGTGGCCAATCACCGGCCTCAGTCTGGGCACAACCATTCTAATTCTCATAGCCCCTATTTCTGGAATGTGGGATGATCCTAATCTTACAGCTGGATTCTGGACCCCATCCCAGGAGCAGGAAAAGATTGTTCATCCCTCTCTTTTCTACATAGCTTGAAGACTTTGGCGCAGAAGAAATAACAGTTAAACATATGACTGGGGAAAGAAGGACTGTGTACGATCAAAGCAGGGAGAGGATTTGGCCTAACGGCTAGGGCGGTCGACCTCGAATCTGGGGAACTTGGTTCCAGTCTCGGCAATGACGCTGAACATCTTGTGATTCTGGGCGAAATCACTTAATATCCCCGTGCCTAACAAAAATGAATGTGCCCTCAAGTAATGCGACTGGTGCTACGTAAAGTGCTCCGATAACCGATTCAGGTCAAGTTTGTGCTACATAAAACTCTGTAAAATAAAAATAAAGCACTAGAGCAAGGAGTCTGCTATTATTCTAGGCTCTGTTATGACTTTTAAACCCCCTCTCAGTTGCATGCGAGATTAGGTCTCACCATTTCTTCATTATTAGTCTGGGCTGATTTAGTGAGCTGTTTCAACAGAAAGTCATCTTTCTCAGTCACTAACAGACCCTATCGCAGGAAACCCTAAATCCATAAATCTAGCAAATATGACTAACTAGACTAATTGCAACCATTCAACTATCCAACTAATAAAAAAAAAAGGGGGGGGGGGGTTAAAGTCTGACATTTAAGGCCTACCCAAGTCCAACTAATTTTCAACCCCCCTGCCTCTACACTAATCTTTCCACCTGCGAAGTGCGAATCCAGCACATCCTTAATCATGAGGACTAGAAATTCAAACTTGATTCAACACCAAGAGAAGCCCCGTCCTCACAAATCAGCAAGGAGACAAAAGGCAAAGTTATTCTACCCCTTCGGAAGAGGGAGCTCTAATCTAGGGCCAGGGCCTAAGGAGGGTGAACAAACGGGAGCCATCGCAATTACACCGGTACCACCGGTATCATCTGCATCGACATCTGCACTCCCATCAGGAAAGACTCCCAGGCCGGACAACGCCATGGCCCACAGGCCTAGTCCTAGTGCCACAAAAATACCAATTGGGCCAGCTGGGAACAGAGACATAAGAGAATTTATGTGCTTCATAGCACCCACACCAATAGAATCTAGCGGGGCCTTGAGTCACCCATCCTCTCCACGCTCAGGAAAAAGCGTTTATAGAGGCTGGGAAAACAACAAGCCATACACCACCTTGGCGTCCAGTTATTCCACTTTCACCTAAAATCATCACCCTTCAAGGGGGTAGATTACCCGAATCACTGACAGCAAACATGGACCCAATAAGATCCATCTACAAAATTCCAACCAATTCGACCCCTCAACAGCCGGAGGACTCTAAATTGAGCCTCGCAACATATGGAACGATCGGGGTCTACGAATCTAATGGGGCCCATGAAGCCAATGGAGCTAAAACCCCTATAATCAGTGATACACCACAAACCCAGCACATGAATCCATCAAAATCCTGTGATCCGGAACAAGACAAGGAGGCGCATCTCTCAAGCCCCGGGAGAGGAGGAGCGGAAAAGGACGAGAAGACTCCATTAATTGCAAACCACTTAACACTGATCAATGAGGCCCTTATCTCAATGGGAAATGCGACAATAATGCATGCAGATAAACTTGATGCTCAAATTACTATCTTACATTCAGTTGCGGCTGATCTCTGGGATTGATTCCAAACTGGACCACCTGAACTCACTAATACACAGAGCCCAGGCTAACACAACCTTAATAGCCAAACCAGAGACTTGCGGTTGCAGCCCCATATTGCTTAACTTAGAAAAATTACCAAGCATAATGAACACGCTAATTGACGACCTCAAGAATGAAGTCAGTAGGCATCAGAACAACTTACCTGCACAGCTAAACATCGACGCTCCCTGTAACACAAAAGACATAAAAGACTTACAAATCAGCGAAATAGATTCTCCCCAAGAAGAGAAGATCTTGGGCATTGAGCCTACAGCGATGGTTGACGAGACTGGAACAAAACCAGGCCCCAATAATCTCAAACTCCATCACACCGTAAAGCCGGCAAGCCCAGAAACTTACCATCTTTCTAGAAAAAATAAGAAAAAACTAAAAAAGCTTAACAAGCAGAGAAAAAACAAATCTTTCACCCATGGTTCGATCCGGCAATGGTTGCTGCCTGAAAACCAGCCGACTATCGCTCATACCGACACTCAAAACGCGACCTGCCACTTAAACACTACTAAAATGACAGCGAAAAATTTGGCATACTTAGAAGTCCCAAACGCAACCAACCCTGACACTAACCTGAGCATAACGGACCAACAGGCAGTCCGCCAGCCAGCCTCCACGACGTCGTGCACACAAAAGCATGCACTGGATCCACAAGGACAACAAGCCGGGGATGCAACTCAGGTCCCACCAAGAGACCGTGAAGTCCATCTAAAAAACCATCAGCCTTGTGAACAACTGAAGATAAGAACGAGCGGTATGAACTAAGTGCCTCAAGACATCCAAAAAACAACCACTCCGTTTATAATGCCAGACCGAGCCCATAGGGCTCCTCAAGGCAACTTCGAGCCTAACTTCGAGCCCATTGGGAACCGGGCCCTGAACTGCTGGCCATCTAGACCACCCCCTGAGACGTCTTCACAGCAGACAATAGCCTTACCAAATCAGGGACAAGTTAGCCCGGTCACCACGGCACAGGCAACTTCCATCCCCTTGCAGGCCAACTAACTGAAGGATGTATATTCCACTCACAATTCAACCCTTACAAACCATCATGATCGGAAAATACTACTGTACCCTGAATATGTCTCACAGGGCAAGTGGGACATTCTCAACCGCAGTAATCTTTTAAAACTCTGTGCAAATATCCCTGGTCTAGAAAGGATAAAAACAGACATTGAGAGTGTTTCCTTCCTCACTTCAGACCTCAATGAGATAAACGAGACCACAGAGCTAACCTTTACTAGCCTATCCATGGCAGAGGCCGTGAAGAGACACCATACGTTACTGGAAAGCTGGGGCATAAAAATAAAGACTCAGCCCTTACTAAAATACCCATCAATTTTAAAAATCCACTACCCGAAGAATTGCGCTGACATCCAGGAACAGACCATTGGGAGGAACTCCGGTGTGAACGCCCCGCTCGATCGAGCACCATATGCGGGGTCCATCCTCCAGGGGACCAAAGGCGGCATGAGCATAGGTGTCACTAATGAAACCCCAATTAAAAAACCAAAAAACTTGGGTCAGAGCAAATGCTTCTGCTCAATTAGGGGAGCGCCAGCAAAGACTGGTCCTGGCTGCCGCAAGCTTTAAATTCCAGCTCCTAACATCCACCTTCCCGAAAATAAGGATCGCAACCAGTACCGGCCAATAAATGGCCAAGACAATCACACAAACCGAACATCGACCACCAGCAGATTGAACATCATGACCTGGAACGTTGCAGGGATTATAAAGCTTGTTCAAAACCAAGCTGCAGTGGCATTCTTGGAAGAGGCGGATATAATTTGCACCCAAGAAACTTGGTGCAATAAAACCTATATCAATAAGAGGGTATGCAGAATACAGCAAACCAGCCACCAAGAATAACATATTTGGAAGACCCTCAGGTGGGATATCTATCTACATCAAGCACTCGTTGAACCTCGAATTCACGGAAATAAAAAGCCTATCAAATATGTTCTTGGCGGGCATTCTGAAAGGCCTCCACTTGACCAACGGGTCACTTTCAATATTGTTAATCAACGTTTATCATAACCTTCATGGGCCGAGGGCTAAGGATAATTTGATCCTGCTAACAAGCCAGCTAGAAGCTATGCTATTACAACATCCTTTAAAGGAATGTATTATCCTCGGCGACCTTAACATACACAAAATAGGGGTCACGGTCACACAAAGCTATCACCCTGGGGCCAGCAACGCACTGAGCGTTTTATTAAAATCCTACAATCTGGCAACAGCCCACTCCATCCTCTTAAAGAACAACCCTGGAGCTTTAGTTGCCCCCACCTATAACAATCAAACAACGATTGATTATATTATATTAAGCGAGAAATTACAACTTTCGATGTCGAATTACACAATGCATCAGCTAAATGAAAGCGATCACGCCGCCTTAACTCTCACACTGAACCTGACAGCAGAAATTCGACACAGGACACACTGTATCAGGGCTACAATTGGTGAAGAATTGTACAAGCTACCTAGAAGAATCAAATGGGGCCCGGCACCAATGATCAAGTTCAACGATTGGATAAATACATGGGCAGGCTGGCCATCGAGAACCCATAACACGGGCGCAATAGAAGAATGGGACAGATTTGCCTGGAACTTAGCGTTCTTGCTTCGAGGAGATACAGCAAGCACAAACCGATGGCATCCACCATATACATTCGGATTTATTCCGGCAATCAAAGAAAGCGCCAGACTACTAAATGCCAAATGTAAAGCATATCGGAAAAACGGCACAGCATTGGACAAAAAGCTACTAAAAGAAGCAGCAAAAAGCCATTCAAAGAAGGTGTGGGCCGCGAAACGTGAACATTCCGAGGGACAATGGCTGAAAATCTTTGACTTGCTGAGACCCTGCAAATCCCAAGAGTTTTGGAGCTATTTAAACACCTTAACTCAAGGAAAAAACCATAGAGAGAATTCCCTCAACGCACATACCTGGGTTGCCCACGTCAAAACTTTATACAAAGACGATCGAAGTAGATCTTACTTAAATAAAGCCCTCGCAGGAAGTGAAGAACTAGACACCATTGCCCGCACAATGGTCGCGCCAGAAAAATCTTTAGTTTCTAAGATTTAAAAAACAAAATCTGACAAAGCTAACCTTTACTAGCCTATCCATGGCAGAGGCCGTGAAGAGAAACCATACGTTACTGGTAAGCTGGGGCATAAAAATAAAGACTCAGCCCTTACTAAAATACCCATCAATTTTAAAAATCCGCTACCCGAAGAATTGCGCTGACATCCAGGAACAGACCATTGGGAGGAACTCCGGTGTGAACGCCCCGCTCGATCGAGCACCATATGCGGGGTCCATCCTCCAGGGGACCAAAGGCGGCATGAGCATAGGTGTCACTAATGAAACGGCCTTCCTGGCTCCCTGTTCAAGGCGAACATAGAATTCTGGTCTGATAATCTGACCCAACTGTACACAGAATGTTGGTTCCTGGGGGACGTCCCAGACTCCTGGAGAAGGTCGCTTCTGCACCCAATACACAAGAAAAGGCTGAAATTCGACCCGACCAACTACCGTATGATCGCCCTGTTGGATATTGAGGGTAAGGCCTACGCGAGTACCATTCTGGCGGAACTAGCAAGTTGGGCAAGTACAGAAGGACTTCTGCCCCTCTACCAAACAGGGTTCAGACCCGGGGCATCAACCGTGGATAACATAACAGCTCTTTCATACCTAGTCCACCATGCACTGTCGCGCAAAAGCCTTCCTCTCTTCGCTTGCTTCATAGATTAATCCGCAGCGTTTGACGGGTAGACCCCGCAATTCTTTGGAAGAAGCTGGCACTTTAGAACATCAACCCAGCCCTGCTGAAAGCAATCCAGTCTCTGTACCAAAGAACGTCGGTCAGAATCAAACTTTCGAGCGACTCCACTTCAGAGAAAATCGAAACGGACCATGGCCTAAAGCAAGGGTGCGTTCTAGCACCACTGCTGTTTAATCTATACACAGCTGACATGGACCAAGCCCTCATCGGAGCAGCTCTAGCCACACCAAGGATCGGGGGCACTAAAATACAGTTCATGCAATATGTGGACGACTTGGTACTCTTGGATCACCAAAATAGGCCTACAAAAGGCATTGTCGGCCCTGGCAATCTATTATGATAAAAATCGGTTGGTGGCCAATCCATCTAAATCAAAAATTGTAATCTTTGGGCCCTATCATAAAAAAAACTAGCAAAATGGAGTCTTTGTCACCTGACTCTGGAATGCACGCAGCAATACAATTACTTGGGCGTCTGGTTCCATGAATCGGGGCGCCCTGTAGCCCATTTAAGGGAAATTCAAAGCAAAGGGAAAGCCATCCTCTACGCCCTATGCAAACTACAAGCCACCCTACACAGCCCCACAACGATGGCCATCCAAAGAGTTCTAAGGGCAAAACTAATGCCAGCCCTTAACTACGCCCAACAAGCGTTTCCTGGAAAATTAACCAAGGACCTGGAAAAAATCAATTGTAGAGCATATAAGAGATTATTTCACTTACCCGCGTGCACCAGAAACACTCTTGTGCGACTAGAATTTTCTTTGAACCAACTAAAGCTGGAAGAGATGGCTGCCTTGACCAAATACTTTTACCTTACTACAGCGGCACAAGAGAAAACAATGAAGGCAGTTCTAAAAAACATCTTTCTGGAACCAGGGAACCCTTGGTCAGCTACCCTTGCCGCGGCCACTGATCTCCTCAACTTAGTTATAGAAAACTGGGACCCTGAGCTAATTAACTACTCTGGCATCAAAAGCACAATAAAAAAACAAGTCTGCATTTGCTCTCGCGCCTCGGACTTGGAATTATTGGCAAAAAAAGGCCTCCACGAGTCCCAAAGTCTCCCACAGACAGCGTACAACTCTAAACACCACCTCACGCAGGCAGTGGGCCACACAGCATTACATAGGATCTTAACATACAGACTACATCCCCTGCCACTCAAAGAATTATATCCCTCCAAGTCGATAGGATCAGAGATGAAGGAACGCAGGCTCTGTGAGTAAAAACGCGAGTCTTTGGCCCACCTCCTATTTTGCTGCCCGGCCCTGCGCGTAGCACGCAGCCTCTATCTTAGGCCCATCAAAAAACATGTTTCCAGACCAAATTAAACGCGGAACACCTAGTCGACATGGCAGGGGAAAATGTTGAGGAATACTCAAACTGCATAGCCAATACACCTAATTACAAGGTCAACCAGTGCCACCAAGCAGAAAAGCATGGTCCTAATCAAAATTTAGAATCCATAATTAAACTACATGGTGCTCTGGGGAAAATACTAGAAACATCGATCAAAACGCTGAACATGCAGTCCGATAAACTCGATATCCAAATAAACCTCATGAGGATATTCGCCGAGTACATCTCTGATATTAACAAAAAACTTGATGCTATGACAAACACATTTGCAATTCTTCAGGACCAAAACAACCTACAGGCTCAGCCCTCAAATTGTACATGTAGCCCCATACTTGAAAAATTAAGGGATCTACCGACAATACTCAAAAACATTTTACAGGAATGCAAACGTGCAAATCATGGCACCAACAGCACATTTGATGAAAGAGCCACCAACACCCGTGACCCTCATAAAGCCACATCTAATGAAGATACAGCTAATTTAGAAATGAGGAGTGAAAAACTCCTTATAGAAACATCACAACAAATAATAGACTCAAATCCCCAGCAAAAAAAGACATCAAAAATAAAAACCGGAGAACCAACGGAAGAACGAACATCATCAGGGGTCACACCGCCGGACCGGACTAATCATAGTCAATGGCTGACGGTTAAAGAACAACTAAGACAGGAGCAGACAAAAACCACAAACCATCAACAACAAGTTTTAGCCAAACGATAGAAAAAACGTGCAAGAAAAATCAGAAACCAACAACCAAATATTAGACCCGCCAATAAGCAGGCCTTGACCAATTACCTAATCTTTAATCTCCCTAAAACCCTGACAAAACTAGAAACTCAAATAGAAAAGGGAGTACATCAGTCAAGTACAACGATCAAGAATCCAAGAGAACTCCAGATTCAAAGCACCAATGAGGAAGAACAACAGCTAACCGCTATGGAAACAAACCTTATTGGAATAGCCCGCGCGCCAAGAACTAACACACTAACATCCATAGAGGAATGTAATAATGACGAATCTGCGACCCATTCCATAGAAAAGAGTAGTGCAAACTGGAGTCTTGAGAGTGCTCACTACGAATCCATACAACCAAACAGAATAGTAGGGAGTCCAAAGGACAAATCCAAAAATAGCGGGAACAAATTAATACAAACAGTCCGGACTTCCCAGCCGGATCATGTACAGACCATAAGGGCCCAGGAGTATAGTTAGAGTGTGATGGGGAAGCAGGGACACCCAAGGGAGGTAACTGCTAAAGCCGACAACAATATACAAAAAGCATCCCCCATCCTGCAGACAACGTTCAGCCCCATTACAACTCTTAATAGAAGGGACATTAAAAACCATCGCCAAGTCACAGCGAAAGTTGACAAGAGTCTCCAAGATCAACTATCAGTCAAGATAACCACGGATCTTGATGGCCCACAACTAATCGGTGGCCTGGAAATAAGACAGGTCCACTCCAAGTGACAACCATCAACGAACACGCATCAAACCTCGGGTTGCGTGGGCCGAAAAGAGAAAACTCGAAAGTAATTGCAAAAGCAAACGAGCCCCCTGAGAACACAGGGAGCGATGACAATAAGCACAACACGAAAAATTCACCCAACGACGCAAGGGATAAAGGAAAAAACAAAACATCGAGACATTTGTCATACGAACAGGCACTGTCCACTCATGAGCTAATGCAAGATCGAATACAAAAGGAAGGATTTTCTTCATCCCAAATTACAAAACACAAGGCCCACAAGATTACCTAAACAGAGGAAACATCTTACATTTGACGTCCGCAATTCCGAGCATTAATCATATAACATCTGATGATCTATTATCAATAGAATTTGTAAATCTCGGTAACAATACAGTAAAGGAAGGCACCCTAACAACCTGGAGGAACGCAGAAACAGCCAAGGAGATACTCCATGAAACTACTAAATTCGATGAGTGGGGAATCACTCTGAAAGCAGAGGTAACACAAGGTTACCCGTCCCCTCTTTTAATGAAACATATCACAAGAGTAAACAGTTCACTGGTAAAACGATCTACATACTCGGTACTGCAAGGCGCTAGGGGTGTGGAAAACTTGAAATCCGAATATCAGTTCCGATTAAATCGTGGAATAAGAGAAGTCTGAAATAATACCCAGGGTGGCAAAATTGATCAAAGCCCCGTAAAAATTCTATCCTGGAATATCGCTGGAGCAACAGACATCGTAACTGACAAAAGAAAAACGGACTCCTGGGACACTTACGAAATCATTGCATTACAGGAAACATGGCTAACTGCTTCAATCGGTGTCCCAGGCAGGATAGGTTTTCACGTTAGTGCCACGCGAACTCAGCACCACGGGCAAGCAGAGGGGGGTCTGTCGGTTTATATTTCCACAGCACTAAACATTAAGTCCTCCCAATTATCCGGTTCCACCGCAGATATGCAAATAATCAAATTTGAATGGGGACCTCAGGTTGGCATCGGAACAGTTATCCTTATTAATATATACACCCATCCAAAATCCAAGGTAAAACAAGACCTTTTCAAAAAAGTGAGCGGTGTTGTATCCGGATTCCACCTTGAAGAGCCAACTTGGGAAATAATTCTCACAGGTGATTTTAACGCCAATCTACTACATCCCCATGAAGACGATGAAAACATCATTACTGCTAACGAACTCTGGGCCGTCGAAACACAGGAGATCCCGTACGCGAAGAGAATGGACAAAGTGGGCCGGCAGCTGATGTGGGAGCTTGAGCAGCAAGGGCTGCGAGTGTTAAATGGAAGAATAAAACAGGACAGACCTGCCAATAGTACCCATATTGGTCCTAGTTCAAGTTCAATCCTGGATTACACCATAGTCTCCCTCCCACTCCTTGGATTAATCAAAAAGTTTCAAATCATATGCTCCCCAGATAGTGATCATTCGGCTCAGCATATTGAAATCAAACTAACTCCTCCCAAACATCTAAATGCCCCAATATTAGCAGGGGAAACGTCATCAATAAATTTGAAACGCTTAAGGTGGACGAGTGTCACACTATCGCAAATAGCTTTGGATGCAAAGAACTTAATGCAAAAGCTTACCCCGGATAATGAATTGGCTGTTGAAACATGGACTGCCTTTTTGAATAAATTACCGAAGACTGGATTCAATGTCCAAGCAAGACACAACGAAAAGAATAACAGCCATCTCAGCCAGATAACACACTCTTTGAGAAGGCGCCTGCGACAATCCGTGAGGAGAGCACAAGGTCATAGTCCACAATCCAAGGTATGGCAGGATGTTCGTTTCATAAAGAAACTATACAAGAAACAAATTTGGAATGAGAAAAAAAATGAGGTCGCCAACTTTTGGACAAAAATATTACATAATGCAAAAAAATCTGATTCCAGAGCGTTCTGGTTGCAAGTAAACTCATTGAATAGACCTGCAAACCCTATAAGCACGGCCTGCATCACAGAAATGGCATGGGTACAGGATCTAATTGATACCTTCTCAATAAATTTCACAACATCCCTTCCATCAACAGTAATCCCAGTATTTAAAACACCTAACGCAGAGACTCAGTTGACAACAGTTTTCGATCAGATAAACATCTCGTAAAACAAACAGAAAGGACCAGACCACACACCACGACCATATGAGGAAGTAGAAATACTACAAATAATAAAGAAAAGCAGGCAAGACAGTGCACCAGGTCTGAATGGCATCCCCCAGGGAATCTATAAGGAAGATCCCCACTTTTGGGCCAGCAACTTGAACAAACTGTTACGGACGATAAACACCACCGGTCGGATCCCGGAAAGCTGGAGAGGGGCGATCATCAACTCAATATATAAAGGCGGCGATCGAAAAAATCCTGCAAATTACCGCCTGATAGCGCTTATTGACGCCGAGGCAAAATATTATGCCTCACTGTTGCTAACCGACCTCACAAAATGGTCTGATGACAACAATAAAATCCCCGTAAACTAGTCAGGGTTTCGCCGTGGCATAGGCACCAAGGCAAACGCCATTGCAATAAGCCTGATAGCTGAAAAAAGCCTGAAAAATCATCAAGCATTACACCTATGCTTCGTGGACTTCAAGGCGGCCTTCGACCGTGTCAGCCGACAAGTACTTTGGACCAAACTAAAGCAGCGGCTTGCCGGATGCGATCTTAAATCCAATAATGGACTTATATACCAACACCTGGATGCAGGTAAAGATTGATAATGGCCATCGGCTTACGCAGAAGATCAGAACTTGTGAAGGATTAAAGCAAGGCTGCGTCTTGGCCCCTCATCTGTTTAACTTATTCATGGCCGATCTGACTCCAAGGCTTGACGGGATCAATGCACACCCTCCACGGCTGGGAATACTGCCTCTTACACATCTTTCCTATGCCAATGACGTTGTTCTCCTCAGTCAGACGAAAATAGGACTGCAAAGTCTCTTGAATGAACTGGCTGAATACACCGAACAGAACCTTTTGGAAATAAACAGTAAGAAAACAAAGGTAATGATAATAACCCATCGCCGTATAAAACCGCTGAACTTCACAATTGATAATAAGAATCTGGAAGTAGTGGAAAGCTACCAGTACCTGGGGATACATCTGGACAAACGGCTCACCTTGTCCACGCATTTTGATGCCATTGAGAAGAAAGGAACATCCTTATTACACGCATTCAGCAGTTTATATAAGCAGCTAAAAGGCCCTTTGTTCACTCCACTCCTAATAGTCATCAAAGCCAAGCTACTTCCAACAATAGCTTATGGCAGTGTGGTACATTGTGGAAGGAGTGCACCGCTCTTAGACAAAATTCAAACAAGAGTGTATAAACGTGTATTCAGCTTACCATGCGATGCCTCACCCGCCCAGGTTCACCTCAAATTCGGCTTGCAGTAACAAACATTGCATAAAAAATATGAGACAGTTAAATTTTGGTACAGCTCTGGTCGAACCGCGAAACAGAAATCAATTTCGCCATTTGGGAAGCAATGCAAAGCAATCCAAATTCACAGTATGCGAAGTACCTAAACTCCTCCCTTGAAATCAGAGAGCTGGCGTCATTGTGGAAAAGGAAGCTACCTGTATCCTTATTGAAGCAGGCTGTAAAAAAGGCAGCTAACATGCACTCGGTGATCGATGACAAAACAACCCTGAGACATCGCTCGCACGCTTGGATAATAATACAATCCTATAAAAAGCCGGCACCTGCAGCCTATCTAGGGCTTGCCTTCCCATCACATTTCAAATTAAAATACCTAAACCTACGTATGGGTCTTTAGAAGAGCAAGGAAGCAAGATGGCGGTGTAAAGACGCCACGGAGAGGACGCTCCTGTAAGAACCCCTGCCCTCGACTATACTGTTGGCTGTCGTCGTGAAAAAGCTGTGGAAAAAGCTGTGGTAATCGCTGCAAAAGTACAGTCCGTTGCCGGCACTGAAAGCTCTGATGATCTGATGTCGATGCCTGTCTGCTGATGAGAGGATTACACATTAGCAGCAATACGAGCAACAAGCAACAAGCTAACACGCCGCAGCTGATGTAATCTTTGGAGCTGCGAGGCCCTGTGAGACGCGATACTGAGGGCCTCTACGCCTCCGTTGAACACGCTGAACGCGCAGGGGCTGAATGTACCTGGATATTGGAGACAGCAGAATACGTCAAATTCGAATTTGGGACTTTTGAAGGCTTGGGGGCTCGAGAAGGCTCCACGGCTCTGTGGCTCCGTGGCTCAGAGATAGAGGCTCAGGAAGAGAGCGACGGCGATGACGTGTGCGGGTGCGAGTTGGATTGTGAGAGACGGGAGACAGAAGGTAGGAGCTGGGAGCCGGGAGCCGGGAGCTGGGAGACAGGAGCCAGGAGCCAGGTGCTTGGGACCCGGGAACCAGGAGCCGGGGACTGAAACTGTGAAGTGAGAGCTGCGAGCTGGACATACTAGGCGATACAAATTTAATATCAATACTAAATTACACTACACTATACTGTTGCACTGCATTGTCACTGTCACTGCGGATTTGATATTTAAAAGGCAGTGCTGTAAGTCAGTAAGTCAGTTTGAGCCAGAGTTTTGGAGTTTTGAGATTTTGGATAAGACGTGGAAAAAAACAATTTGCCGTCCACTGCCGGGAGAAGGGAATAGGGGGAGATATAGTGCTCATGGCACCTAAGCTTATTAAGACCAGAGTAGTCAGAGGTACCCCCCTGAAGGGAGGAGTGGACGAGGTGAGTTCACCAACGCTCAAACCAATTTCGCCAGCAGTAGTAGCAAGGATTCCCCGACTGACGGAGAAACCAACGGGCAAGCAACTAGCCGCTCAACCTCCTTCACTTATCCTAAACACTCCTCCAAAGGGCAACATCACAATAGCAATTACTAAAAAAAAAGACAAACAAAAGGATATAGACGAAGGCGTAGTGGCGTCTGTTGAAATGTCTGCAGATAAAACTACTGATATCAATAATTCGAATGATCCTGGACTCAATAACTTGGCTTCAACTAATCAGATTAATATAGGCAACTTAACTAAAACCGCCTCACTAATCTCAGGACTGACCTTAGCTGAGGAGAGAGCTGGCAAGAGAGCTAATGGTCAGTGTGATAAACATTGTGATGGCATGGATAGAAACGAAGATACCGATAATGAGACACTTCCAGAGGTTAATTTTGACGATGAGGAATATGAGGAGTTAGTGGAAGGAGGGGACACCGACGGTGCAGATGACGCAGACAAGGACACAGAATACAACTCTGCGCAACTAAAGTCTAGCAGATCCTCTGCTTTTAAAAAAAGAGGGAAAGCAAAAAGTAAATCAAAAAAAGGGGGGAGAAATATGAACCCTGCCGCTTTATTAACTACATTAATACCAACTATCAGCGGAGGGAAACTGATTACTGATCAGAGCCCACTGAGTAAGTGGGTCCAAATCAAAAAAAGAGGGCTTAAAAATCTGCCATTAGATGTTCCCGAAAACAATCATATTGCAGGGAAGAGCTCCAAAACTAACTTAAAAAACTCGCAAGTTGTTCTACCCGAGAGTTCTGATTTAATAGGACTAGACTTGGAAAATTTGCCTACCACAGCTACCCCTCCTTCTTCTCCGGCTTCACCTGCTCCTGGGAATACACTATCTACTGGGAACCTAAGAGATGGCACTACCGGATCTATCACATTGAGTCAAAACGATAAATCCCTCGTCTCTACATCTCCCGATAGTGAGGTAATGGTACCATCCAATATTTCTATTTCACCTCCACTGGCCTCTACGAATGCATCGACCTCTGCTAACGGCTCATCTTTGGACTTAATTTTGAAAACATTAATGGCCCATCGTCAAGAGGTACAAGAACAGTTTTCAAAACTAAGGGAAGACAATAGTAAAATACACAGCTGCCTTCAGGAAGTTACTAGCAAACTGAGTGGCGTAACAAAAGAAATTGAGGAACTACAGAAAAGAGTAGTAGATGTGGAGGAAACCCTAGCCACTACTACGGTCGCATCAGATCGACATAATAAAGAAATAGAGAATCTGCAGAACAAAGTGGAGGATTTGGAAAACAGGCAAAGACGCCAAAATTTGAGACTCTTTGGAATACCTGAAGGATCGGAGGGAGCAGATGCAAGGGCATACATTGTAAAAATACTACAGAGGGCATTTACGGATCAGTCCGACTGGGACTGGGATTCTCAACTTCAAAGGGTACATAGACTCCCTATCATTCCTAGATCTCAAGAAAGCAAATATCCACGGCCTTTTTTAATCTACTTTGGCAATTATTTGTTGCAGCAAGCTGTCTCTATTAAAGCCAGACCAAACACCCCAGTGACAATTGACAATCTAACTTTCTTTGTAAAATCAGACCTCAGTAAGGTTACTATGGACAAAAGATCGGGGCTACATAAACTGATCGATCCCTTTAAGTCTCGTGGAGCAACGGTCTATCTTCAAGAACCCGCCAGCCTCAAAATTATAAAGTCCGGACACACTCACTTTTTTCACGATGTTAAAGAGGCGGAACAATATCTTTCAAAAATGGATTCTAAAACTTAATTAAGAAAATAATGGGAAAGAAGGGAAAGGGTGGGAAAAACAAGACTCACAGGACCAAACTATCATGGATGCTACAGCTGTCAAGAATTGACTACGATACTTTTTCAGTTCTCAGTTATGTTTATACTCTTAAATGGGTTATGGGTGCTTTTTCTTTTCTTTTTGTATAAGAATAATACAGAGGGATGGGGTTCCAGGAGAATCCTCTCTGACTGGCTGCCCTTCAAGCGGCAGCAGAAGATAGAGGGAGGCTTCCGGGTAGGTACAGGGGGGAGGGATCTAGGGGGCCTCGAGGTAGGCTCAGGGGTAGAGTTGAGGGTGGGAGGGGTGGGCGGGTTTGTTGGTAAGGGTGGGCTAAAAAATGGGGGGGAAATTATATTGCAAGAAAGAATTTTGGTACAGACAAAAGTAAGATATGCTCTACTATTGAAGACGTTATTCAGACAAAAATTAAACGCATAAAAAGCAGAAATGTCTAAAATTAGACTATTAGTTTGGAATGTTGCTGGTCTCAATAAAGAGCAGAAAAGGAAATTAGTACAAGAGGAAGTAGACATGTATAAACCACACTTTGCGCTCATGACAGAAACACACATTAGCTATCAAGACAGAAAACTGCTATCTCAAATAGGGTACGAGTTGGTGGTATGTACAACTTTGGGCGCCTCCATCAAGGGGGGTGGCCATTCTAAAACAGAAACGATTGGGGATTGATATTCTTAAAACTGCTTCGGATACACGGGGGAGGTGGGCAATTGCTCAGATTCAAACTGATCTTAAGAAAATTGTTATGTGTGTAGTATATGGGCCTAATATAGATGATCCTAAGGTGTATGAGCAGCTAAGCATTGAGTTATTAGAGTGGGAGGGGGAGGTGTTGGTCATGGGTGATTTTATTTGCGTTATGGACTATAAAATAGACTCTACGGGACATGGTACTCCTACTAGAATGCGTAAGGTTAGATCTGCAATTCTGGAACTTGGCAGATTGCTTAACCTGAAGGATATATGGCGCTCTAAATACCGTAATATAGCGGGGCATACATATTATTCGGCGCCTTACAGATCCTGTTCTAGAATCGACACGGTTTGGGCATCTGACCAAATAGCTG